>NC_037344.1:29325777-29631519 GCF_002263795.3 Bos taurus | reverse complement strand
TTTGGTTCACATACAGGTAACAACTTTTCTTCTAGAGCAAACAGCATTAACAGTGGGGTATTTACTCCAGTTTACCTATCTTTGTAAAAGTTTATTTAGACTCAGCAGAAAATTATAGATAATTTAATGTTTTGATGCTTCATATTTTATTAATAATGCCTCCCACAGAAAGCTGTAAGTTAAATAGGGATTTAGGAATTATGGGAAGTGCTCTGCTCTATTTATTCTTATTTGTATACTTTGTCATGTTTGGATTTTTTTCCTATCTTAATTTTACTAAATGGTTATAGATATATTCTGCTTGTTTCCCTTTGTAAGATTGGAATAGTCTAAAAGTCTTACACTCAAGAGTGGGGGTAGCCTTCCTTTAATTTTTTTTCCAATGTACTTCAACTTGGTCTTGAAATCATAAGATGACCTATATTCTAAAGCAGAATTGGGGATCTCTTATGAAATTATTATAATTATATGTTAAAGAATTGGTGGTATTTAGAATTTCCCAAAATTGCTTTAATGTTAAAAATTTTTTCCTGGATCATTTTTAAGACATTCCCTCTTGGGAAAAAAATATGTGTGCTTAAACTTTTTTCAGTCAGGGTGATGATCTACTGATGCTCTTGGATGTCATTTCATCGGAATATGCAGAGGAATAGGTGACTCAATGAAATATCATTATAAATATTGGAACAAATCGTGCTGCAGAAATGAAAGCGACCAGACTTCTCTCCAAGACTTTCTACTTCCACTCCTTGTGGAGGAGATTGGGCCAACACTACAATGGAGATAACACCTTTGTGATGATGATGACAGACCCGAGAACTGCTGTTGTTTTTAATAGGAGCTGCCCATTTGCTTGTAATTAGCCTGAGCTGCATGTGCAGTTTATTCACGGTGGGAAAGTTAATTATCATTCTGGAAATATTGCAAGATTCTGTCTTTTCCTTCCAGACTTCTGTACTTGTGTCCAGATCAATAAAGCAGAAATAGGCTTGAGTGGAATTTCCCAGTTTGTTAAATCCTTTGCTGTTTTCAGTATAGTGTACATTGTGTAACTCACCTATTGTCATAATATTTCACACGGACTATGAGATTTATTAATGTGGACTGTTAAGGATAAGAAACCTTAAGAAATGAACAAGTGTATTTTTTTTTTCTCTTTGAAATCTATTTTTGATATACCATTATAGAGACCTGCCATCAATAAAGCACTGATGGACAGTCTCACAGATATTTTTATTGAGCATTTCTTTGATTGTTAGCCCTCTGTGCCTCTCTGCCTAGAAAGCAATTTGGGCAGGTGTTTTAAAAGTTTGAGAACTTCAAGTGACAGTTTTTTAGGTTTTTAAAAAAAATATGATGTCTGATTGTATAAGTTAGATTAATTTATTGTATAAACCTGGGGTCCAAGATTATATATTTAACCTTATGAACAGGCATTAGGTCAGTTGTAAAACAGAAACAGGGTAGGTAAGATAGTCAAGTTGGTGATGCCTGTCAATTAATCATTTATGCATTGTTAATAAAATTACAAGAATAAAATCAATGTTTGTACATTTTTGTGTTTCTTTGAATATATACTTATTTACATGCACGTACGTATTGTCTGAATCAAGTCAATCTGTATAGTTACCCAAAGCTATGATTCAAGGTGGATAAAGATGTCATGAAATAGATATCATGAAATATATATGGTAATTTATCTCTGAAAAGTCATGTTGTCAGTTTTCAACTAGGAAAAAAAATTTTTTTTCTAGGTTTTGCAAATTGGAACCTATTAAGTATCTCAAAGTATGTGTCTAATTTTTGTCCACAACTAAGTGGTATTAATTTTTGGGGGGTCACATCCCATGGCTTGTTGAGATCTTAGTTCGCCAACCAGGATTTGAATCTGTGAATGAAAGTGCAGAGTCCTAACCACTGCAGAGCCAATGAGTTCCTATAAACAAGTTTAATGTCAAATAATCCAAGTCATACTCAAACTCATTTGATCTTGGAAGATTAGGGTTTTACTATTAAATGGGCTTCCCAGGTAAGGGCATGGCAGTCCACTGCAGTATTTTTGCCTGGAGAATCCCATGGACAGAGGAGTCTGGGCCACAGTCCATAGGGTCACACAGAGTCAGACACAACTGAAGCGACTTAGCATACACACATTATTATTAAAATTTATACACACATAGTTTGAAGTCTTTTCTCTGTAAAAGATATAGTAAATCATATAGAACATATGTTTAGTTTGTATAGTGAACACCCTTTAAAAACTATCAAAGACTCTGGTTAAGTTTTCTTAACCAAATTCTTTGATATTTTAATGTTGTTTACCTTATGAGCACATGAGTTGTGAATATTGTGAAATATATAACTTCATAGCAAAAACATTACTCAAGCTTAAAGAGCATTTAGAGATGATTCAATTACATAGGTTTTTACAGGTTTTCTTCAATTTCTGTGTTAAAAATAGTATATAACTGATTTCTCTGCCTTGTGCCAGATACTGTTCTAATATATACATGAACTCTGCATACTAATTTAGTTAATTCTCCCAGTTACTAGAGTGCTGGTTCTTAATCTACTTTTAATTCACTGCATGAATAGAAACAATTCATGGCACCAGTAATAGAGTTCTCTGAAGTTAATGTTTTTCCCATTTTGTACAACTTTCAATGTTAATACTAACAGTCCAGATCTTTTCACTCAAACTAATTTTTTGAATTCAATTAATTTGTACCATTAAGTTGTAGAACAGCAGTGTCCAATAGAAATACTTAGTTTGCTACACATGTAATCCTAATAATTTAAATAGTATTAAAAGCTGTAAAACATGAAATTAATTTTAATATATCCAAATGTTAGAACATTAAAAATTATGGACCAATGTTATTTTTGTGCCAAGTCTTTGAAATCTGCTGCATATTTTATAGTTATATCCTGAGCACATTTCAGGAGTAGCCACATTCCCAGTGCTCCGTACCTCCATGTAGCTAGTGGCTATTGTGTTAAACAATGCAGTTTTAGAGCCTTTTTTGTTATGAAATAATATGCTTCTTTTTAAAGCAATATAGTAATTTGGTGGTTGAATCTTGGATCTAACCGTGTCCATGGAAACGATAATAAATCCATCTAATTGTAGTATGTAGTAGATGAACGTAAAATCTTGAAATACTCTTCTCAAACTCCTGGCATGTGCCCTTGCATTTTCATTTAGTAAACTAAAAGGATTGTTGGTATTCATTTATTCAACTTTCTCTATGTAATATTCTACTTTGCAGTATTTTCAAGGAATTCGCTTTGAGGAGTAAATAACGCTTAGAAGTTTATGGTATAAATTTGTTTCTGAAACACGTTTTGTCCAAAGCAAGTGCATAATGCATTATAACTTAATATTCTTTCACTTTTGAAAAAAAATTTTATAAAGGAAATTATGATTTGTATTTTATAAAGTATATAATTACTTTCATTAAAATTGTGGAGAAAGGCATTTTAAATTCCAGCAGAATTGTAAAATATTCTAACTAAATATTATTGCCAGTGCAGTGCACCTTAATGATGTGACACATTATGCTTTTTACAGTATTCAGTTTACTGGATTTAAGTAAACCTTATTAGGAAAAGGAGAAAAGGCTGTCTTAGTGTAGATTCTAGTAGAACCAATGACATTTTATTTGCTTAGTAGCATTTTTTAAGATTCCTTAGTTTCATTGCAGTTTATGAACCTAAGATTTCACAGAGAATTGACTGAAATAAATGTGTTGTCATAATTAATAAATGACTGGCATTGATGTTCTTGACAGGTTTGAATGAATGTGTCTCTGTAGGGGTTGATAACATTGCTGCTGTTATTCATTGGCTTCATTCTACATCTTACAGAGCCCTTTCGTTTTGAATATCATTGAAAGGTTATAATTGAGATTGATTTATCATGTTTTTGTGAAGAAAAAAAATAAGCCCAAGTAAAGAAAAAATGTGCTTTATAAGTAAGTAAACCATTATTTTAACTATAGAACTAACTTAAAATTTTAGAGTCTGCCCCAAATTCTCCAAGAATTGGAAGTCCACTGACCCCAAAGAAAAACGCAGAAACAAGTAATCTTCAAGGAATGTCTAGAGGTTTATCTACCAGTTTGCCCAACTTGGACTCAGAACCTTGGATAGAAGTAGAAAAGAGACATCATCCATCCCCAGTGAAACTGAAGGTAAGTTGTTATGACCCAAGTGAAGTTTGTATTCTATATCCTGAGTGGCTTGTAAGGCCACTGTTTTTGAGATACATATATAAAATTTGGTAAACTTTAAAACAATGGTAAAATTTGGAACCATTGCCCTTCAGTAAAAACTTACAGGTTACTAAGTTGAAAATAATTGTATCAATTTTAAAAAATTATCTTTTTTCTGAGTATGATTTTTAAAATATTCTGCTTTAATCTTTTTACTTGAAATTTGTTTGAATACATTTCAGTTTTTTTAAAGATGACAACATTTTTCTAAATTTTGAATTTATAACTTTGCCACATTATATGTAACCTTAATTATAGAATTATTTTACATATAATTATTTGTAAAGAATACATGTCTGGTTTGTTTATGTTTTGGTGATTTTACAGTAAGAAAGGAAAATAATAAATTCCTTGGGGGCACACAAAGAAGTGAGATGATGGTAGTTAGGGAACTATATGAGAGTTTCTTGCAATAGAACTGCTGTATTTTTGGCTGATGGTTGGTTGGATATGTGAACTTGAAATGTGATAAAAAATGGCTCTGATATAAGCTACAAACACAAATGAGTACAAATAAAATGGAAATCCTAGTAAGGTTGATAGGTAACATCAATGTTTATCTTGTGGTAGTCTGCTATAGTTTTATAGTATGTTAACTTTGGGAGAAAGGGGGTAAAAAATGCACGAGATTTCTGTTTTCTTTCTTTCTTTTTGGCTGCACTGTGTGGCATGTGGAATCTTAGTTCCTTGACCATGGATCAAACCCACAACCCATGCATTGGAAGTGCTGGACTACCAGGGAAGTCCTCAAGATTTCTATTTCTTATAACTATATGTGAATGTACAATTAACTCAAAGTAAAAAAGCTTACTGAAAATAAACTTGGTAATAGTGCCACTAAAATAATTCAAATATTCAAAGTAAGCTCTAAAAGGAAGAGGTCACAAAAAATAACAGACCCAAATGTAGGAAGACTGAAGAAGGCTATCATTAATGTTAAAGATTACTATGGTAGGGCTCTTTATTCCTAAGATTAAAGTGTGAACAAAGAAAGTATGAAGGACTTAAGGGTGTTTCTTCATTGGAGGAATGAAAAGGATGTTGATATTTCACCTCAGCATAGGATGTTTTGCAATGTCTGCAGACAGTTTTTGGTTATTAAAACTGAAAGTGCTACTGCATCTTGTGAGTGTGAAGGCCAGGGATGCTATTCAATATCCTGTAGTGCATAGGACACCTCCACCTCCACCACACATCCTAAAGAATTATGAAGCCCAACATGTCATTAATGCTGAGTTTGAAGACCTAATCCAATATAACTTTGTACTTACTTATATGCCATTAAAAAAAAAAAAATGGAATACATTTAATTTACAATGTTGTGTTAGCTTCAAGAGTACAGCAGAGTGGTTCAGTTTTATATATATATATTCTTTTTCAGATTTTTTTCCCATTATAGGTTATTACAAGATACTGAATATAGTTTTCAGTGCTATGCAGTAGGACCTTGTTGTTTATCTATTTTATATGTGTGTGTACATGTGCTTACTTAGTCCCATGGAATTTTACAGGCAAGAATAATGGAGTAGGTTCCCATTTCCTACTCCATGGAGGAGGTCTTTCCAATCCAGGGATTGAACCTTTGTTTCTTGTTCCTCCTGCACTGGCAGGTGAATTCTTTACCACTGTGCCACCTATAGTATTGTGTATGTTGATACCCAAATTCTAATTTATCCCACTCCAACTCCCACTGTCCCCTGTGGTAACCATAAGTTTTTTATGTCTGTTAGTCTTTTTTGTCTTGAAAAGATAGCTTTTAAATTAGCAATGGTGGTTATACTCAGCATACTTAAGGTTTTCTTCCTTGGGTTATTTTAAAAGCCTAAGGCAGCTTCTCAAAATAAGATTTTTTTTATTAATTTATTTTAATTGAAGGCTAATTACTTTATAACATTGTGGTGGTTTTAGCCATACATTGATATGAACCAGTCATGGGTATACATGTGTCACCCCATCCCAAACCCCCTTCCAACCTCCCTCCCTATCCCATCCCTCTGGGTCATCCCAGTGCACAGGCTTTGAGTGCCCTGTTCCATGCATCGAGCTTGGACTGGTCATCTATTTCACATATGGTAATATACATGTTTCAATGCTATTCTCTCAAATCAAATCATCCCACCTTCAGCTTCTCCCACAGAGTCCAAAGTCTGTTCTTTATATCTGTGTCTCTTTTGCTGTTTTGCACATAGGGTCGTCGTTACCATCTTTCTAAATTCCATATACATGCGTTAATATATTGGTGTTTTTCTTTCTGACTTACTTCACTCTGTATTATAGGCTCCAGTTTCATCTACCTCATTAGAACTGATTCAAATGTGTTCTTTTTGATAACTGAGTAATATGCCATTGTGTATATGTACCACAACTTTCTTTTCCATTCATTTGCCAGTGGACATCTAGGTTCTTTCCATGTCCTAGCTATTATAAACAGCGCTGCAATGAACATTGGGGTACATGTGTCTCTTTCAATTCTCTTTGGTGTGTGTGCCCAGCAGTGGGATTGCTGGGTCGTATGGCAGTTCTATTTCCAGTTTTTTAAGGAATCTCCAAACTGTTCTCCATAGTGGCTATACTAGTTTGCATTCCCATCAACAGTGTAAGAGGGTTCCCTTTTCTCCATGCTCTCTCCAGCATTTATTGTTGGTAGACTTTTTGATAGCAGCCATTCTGACTGGCGTGAGATGGTACCTCATTGTGGTTTTGATTTGCATTTCTCTGATAATGAGTGATGTTGAGCATCTTCTTATATGTTAGCCATCTGTATGTCTTCTTTGGAGAAATGTCTATTTAGTTCTTTGGCCCACTTTTTGATTGGGTCATTTATTTTTCTGGTATTGAGCTGCATGACCTGCTTGTATATTTTTGAGATTAATTCTTTGTCAGTTTTGTTTGCTGTTATTTTCTCCCATTCTGAAGGCTGTCTTTTTCACCTTGCTAATAGTTTCCTTTTTTGTGCAAAAGCTTTTAAGCTTAATTAGGTCCAATTTGTTTATTTTTGTTTTTATTTCTGTTACTCTGGGAGGTGTGTCATAGAGGATCTTGCTGTGATTTATGTCTGTGAGTGTTCTGCCTATGTTCTCCTCTAGGAGTTTTATAGTTTCTGGTCTTACGTTTAGATCTTTAATCCATTTTGAGTTTATTTTTGTGTATGGTGTTAGAAAGTGTTGTAGTTTCATTCTTTTACACGTGGTTGACCAGTTTTCCCAGCACCACTTGTTAAAGAGATTGTCTTTTCTCCATTGTATATCAAAAAGAGATTTTCTGAAGATCCTGATTAATTTCTGTATTTGTCATGGCAAATCTGGATAACTTGGGAGGATCATATCCTGGATTCATTGACAAAAATTTGTACCATATTTCATTTATTCCAAGATCTACATTTTTTCCTCCACATTAAAAAACTCTTTAACCCCTACATTTTTTGTCTCTTCCTCATAAATTATAAAAAATTTATATATAAAATATAAATTTATATATAACTGATACCAAATAACAAAAGACTCTCTCCTTGCTTTATCATTATTAACAGTTTGGTGTTTTTCTAAGACTTTTTTCATGTTTTTGCAAATGTGAATAATAGGATATGTAGTTTTGTGTTTAATTATATTCACAGAGTGTTAAAACTTCCTTTTTTAAAAAAGTAAAAACTTCTATTTACTAGAATGTTGGCTCCATCAGGGCAGAATTGCTGTCATATTTATTGTTATAATCTCCTACCTACAACAGTACCCAGTTCACGTGAGGATCCAGATAATTATTGACCGAATGAATGAATATAGATTCACATGAATAGGAATTCTGGAGAGAACAATTGTCTTATTCTAGGAATAGGTGAATTAGCATTTACTGAAGGATAAGGATTGATCAGAGCATGGCATTAGAAGATGAGAACATTGAAAAATCTATTTCTTTGTGTTGAGAGTTTGAAAATCTAGATTGTTAGATTTTAGAGGATCTAAAATCTACAAATTTGGACTTTATATATGTCACCCAACAGTAAGCTATTTTACATTTTTCATGAGGGTGGAAATTCAATAATTCGGCGAGTGTTAGTGAATTTAACATGAAATTTTGAGGTAAAAAGATTGAGAATAGGGAGGATCATTGAATCTGGAAGTCCGAAGACCTTATTTTTTCTGGGAATAGCTCTGAAGTCCAGTGGTTAGGGCTCTGCACTTTCATTGCTGGGGGCTTGGGTTTGAACCCTAGTCTGGCAACTAGGATCCCACATGATGTGCTACAAGACTACCTTGGTTGTCTAGTTCATACTCATAGACTAATTTTGAGTTTGTGAAGCAACAATGTCACATTTATAGGCCTTTTCTTCCCTCATCTGTAAAATAAGTTGGTATGCTGTAATGAATGTGCTAAGGATCATGCTAATTTTAGAGGAGTTTTTAGTATAATCTTTCTTTTATTCAGTTTTGTGGGTTTTTTTAGTCTTGAACTTAGTATTTAGCAATTGCTTACTATTTATTGGGCCAGAATAATACTGGCATGATTTTCTTTTACCAATTTGACTGTTAATCCAGTTATTGAACAGTCTTGATATTACTTACATTAACATTGTTATACAACATTTATTATAAAAGTGATAATATTTTTACATAAAATACCAATTCCTTCCTCTAGGAACCACCATCTCTTCCTGAAGAGGCATCAAATCAACTATATCTTCCAGATGAACAAGAACAAGAAGAACTTGATTTTTTCTTTGATGAAGAGATGGAACAAATAGAAGCTCAAAAAAACACATTTACTGATTGGTCTGATAATGATTCAGATTATGAAATTGATGATCAAGATTTAAATAAGATTTTGATTGTAACTCAGACACCTCCTTACATGAGAAAACATCCTGGAGGAGATCGAACAGGCTACCACATGTCTCAGGCAAAAATTACATCTGAACTTGCTAAAGTTATCAACGATGGTTTATATTATTATGAGCAGGATCTGTGGATGGAAGAATATGAAAACAAACACACAGCCATAAAGGTAATTGTTTATACTCAACATCTTTCTATTGATACTTTGTTTTGATTGCATGTTGCTGCTTAGGTTTTCCTAAACTTGAGACCTTATTTTATGAAATTTTGAGTATAAGTAAATTATATTTAATTTGAAAAATTCCTAGAAATATATTTACAACCTGAAAAAGTTATTTTATTAAAATGACAGTGAAAAACAAAAACAAAAATGACAGTGAATAAGTGCTTTCATTACCAAAAAATATTAGCACTCCCTGATTAAAAAAATCCTACCTTTTTTTTCAGGTGAAAGTAGTAAGAAGGCCTTTCCTCATTAGAAGAAATAAAAACTAAAGTTATGAACTGGCTTAGTTTATATGCTCTTTACATATGTGGCTATAAGCATTCCAGCTGTGTGAGCAGGGCTTCAGAAAGTAGTTACTTTCGTTGCCCTTTGTGTGCTTCTCACCTTAGTCCATGGTGCATGTTCTGTGACAGTGGAACTCGTTGTTGACAAGTAGACAAGATTACACTATCTTTCCTTGTTGATCATTACTTTGTTGCAGGACCTGTTTGAAAGTTTGCTCCAGTTTTTAATCTTGAATTTCACCCAACCTCCTGGTACCTACACCGGTTACTAAGATAAAATATGAGAGTCTAGAGTAGTCTACTGGCTGTCTGCATTCCTTTTATATGACTTTTAGTGGTATAGACAGGGATTTAAAAGAATCTTTTTCTGCCATTAAATTGATTAGAAAATTCCCCAAAATTAAATATTTGTTTTGAGGTTAGAATAATGAGGAAAAGTTGTATAATATGCCAAATAGGAAAGAGATTTTAGAAATAGAGTTTTAGACAGAAAAGCCAGCCAACTCATGGTTGGACAGAACTGGCTATGTGTGAAGCTTCATATCATCAAGAAGTGTGCTTTCTCCTTCTCAGTTCTTCTTCCCGGAATTTCCATCACTGCTTTTATCCTCTTGTCTCACCACTGCCTTTTTGAAGATCCTGCCTCAGGAATATGGTAGCTTGTCAGTAAATTGGAGCCTGAGCAATTCTCACAGTCCTACTGCTATGGGAAAGGAAGTATGTTTTTATAAAATTTCTTGGTTGAAATCTTAACTTCTATAAGAATTGTTACATTATTTGTGATACTTTAAATAACATCTAACTTAAATCCTTTTGGGAACAGAAAGAGATAGAAAATAAATTTACAATAGGTTAAGATTGCCCTACCTCCATTCCCTATTCCTCTATCCTGCATCGTTCTTCACCATCTGCCGTTCTGTGTATTGCACTTTTGATCATGTAAATGTCAGATCTGTGAGGAAGGGATTTTTGTCCTGTTTTTTTGTATAGCCGTATCTCCAGTTGTAGCACAGTTGTTACAGTTTCTGATGCAAAGTAGTACTCAATTCATATTTGTTAAAATGGATAATGAATTACAGATTAAACATTATGAACTCACCAGAAGAACCTAACCTTTGTGTATAATGTTGGTTTTAAGAGAAGATGTTTTCAGAGGTCCAGATAATGAAATTTCAAGTCACCTTGAAGCAAATGCTCTTGGCAGGTGACTATTTGCTTGAAAGTGTAGACAGCAGTAATTAAATTCAATTACCTCATCTGTTGCTTTAGCCAAAAGAATATTGGTCCAGGGAAAAAAGTCTTGGCTATATGGTTCTTAAGCATTATGGGTCTGTTCATAATTATGTCTTACCTAATCCCTATTGTTTAACTTGTTCGTCTTTTCTCTAATTCTGTGCTCAGCATATACTTTCTCATTAGAATTGTACTTCTTCTGTGGTTCTGTATAGAGGGAGAGAAATCAGTTATTTAATTATTTATTATTCCTACTGTGTGCATGTGACACCATATTAGGTACTGGGCATGAAATGGAAAGATAACAGGATTTCTACATGCCTATTCTTACATATACTTGGGACAATAGACATTAAAATAAACCACAGTAAGTACCTGATCACAAATTAAGGTGCTGTTGAATTAGGCTATAAGGGAATGCTTGTGAGAAAGTCACAGTTTTAGTGAGATAGAAAGTATAGGTAAGAATGAACCATGCAAATAAATAAACCATATTCTAGGAAAGGGGAATAACGAGTGTCAAGAATATGAGATGGGAAAGAATTTGGTGTATTTGAGGAATTAAAAAAAGTGTTTATAGTATTTATACAAGAGAACAGTTATATAGGCATGTATCTGATCATAGAAGGTAACATGTGGGCCTTGTTAAGTAATTTGGAATTTACCTAAAGTTCAAATGGAGTACCTTGAAGAATTTTATACAGGTGACAGCATGTGATCTAATTTTTATTTTAGAAATACCACTTTGGTTACTATGGCAGAGAATGGATTAGATGGGGACAAGAGTGGCAGATGAAATTCAGTTGGGAGTCTATTAAAGTAGTCCAGGAGGTGTATGTTGGTAATTTAAGATATATTGGTGGCAAAGGAAGTGTAGAAATTAGACGACCCAGGTCTGAATCTTAAGGAAGGACCATTTAGGAGTTGTATAGGAAACTGGTGTTGTGGAAGCTGAACACTGTCTTCATAAGGAGAGAATAATCAGATGTACTGGAAGCTGGACAGATTGAGTTTAGGTATGAATGAAAAGAATGCCAAATTGGTAGGGTTGTTTGGTGATCATTTCTGACTTTGTGAAGGGAGTCTTGCTAAATCCATAAGCTATGTTGAAGTGTATGTACCAAAGAGTAGGTATAGGCCTTCTGTTTCTGACATGTCCTTATTGCTTAAAGACAGTTAAAATGGCCTGCTAATAAATGAGAAAATATGAACTTAAAATCCTTGCAGATCTGAAAGGTAAGTTACCAGAATAAAACCAAAGAGGAGTAGAGGATTAAAACCAGTTTTGCCCGGGAGAGCATTTTGAAATTTGGATAGTTTGTGAAGTTCAGCTTTGCAAAAGTCACCCAAAATACAGAGTAAAAGGCAAACCTGTGGCCTAGTCAGAGTCAGGAGTTCTAATAGGAGTCCCTTCCCCTACTGAATTGGTACTTGAAAAACTATACCCTAGTGAAAGGGCACGTAACTGCTTTTTCATCTGCTTCTCTGCTGCTGCTGCTAAGTCTCTTCAGTCATGTCCGACTCTGTGCGACCCCATAGATAGCAGCCCACCAGCTCCCCCGTCCCTGGGATTCTCCAGGCAAGAACACTGGAGTGGGTTGCCATTTCCTTCTCCATTGCATGAAAGTGAAAAGTGAAAGTGAAGTCGCTCAGTCACGTCTGACTCAGCAACCCCATGGACTGCAGCCTACTGTGCTCCTCCGTCCATGGGATTTTCCAGGCAAGAGTACTGGAGTGGGGTGACATTGCCTTCTCTGATCTGCTTCTCTAGAGGACTACAAAGCATATTTCCTTAGTTGTGCTGAGCAAGGTATCACATGTGAGAATGAACAGAATTAGCAAACAATAAGCCCATACCATGAAAAAATTTAGGTAGTAGAATTATTAAGCATAGTATAGAGTAACTATGCTTACTATGTTTAAAGAATATCTGCAAGGAAAAAGAAATTCTAAAGAATAACCTTTGTAGAACTTTTGGAAGTAAAAACAGTTAAAGGCTAAAATTAAAAACTCAGTTAATTAAAGGGATTAACAACAGATTAGATACAATTAAAGAATCAGTGAACTGGAAGATAGGTTACAAGAAAGTATTCAGAAATCAACAGACAAAGAGATAAAATATATGAAAGAGGGTATAGAATGGTATTCTAGAAAGTCGTTGCTATTATTTGGTATATTTCAAATCTAGTTCTGTAAGTTAACATTTAATGGATTTTATTATAAATCTTTTTATTTTTGAGAAAAGTAAAAAGCAAGTGGAATATAGAGTGAAAAACATGGTCTAGGATAGATATTTATTCAGAGTTTCAGAAGAAAAGAGAGTAAATGGGACAGAGTCAGTGTTTTAATAGGTAATACCTAGGACATTTTCTGAGCTGCAGAGAAGTACCAGAGTAGAGTAGCCAGGGAAAGAGTGGTTACTTTAAAGAAGAGTGGCTGGACAGTTAACTGACAGCTAACTTCTCACCAGTAACATTTGAATGCAACAGACCATGGAATGATGATGTTCATATAGCAAGGGAAAATAACTACCAACACATAATTGTATGCCTTGCAAAAATATCTTTCAAGTAAGAGAGTGCAATATAAGAGAAACTGCAGACAGCAGAACCTCATCAAAGGAATTTCAAAAATTGAAATAAAAGTGATTCCAGATGCCAGAGGTGCAGAAAGGAGTATAGAGCAAAGCAAGTGATAAATATGTAAATAAAACCTAAATAAATACTAACTTTATAAGATAATAACTGTCTTACAGATTAACATTAACACAAACTGAGAGAGTACTTAAAGATACTTTTGTGTCTGAAAAGAAGATAATTGATTATTTTTCAGTTTTAAAAGTTATTATTTTTCAGTTTGTAGGATACCCATTTAAAAATAAATGTCTTAATGGGCTACTGGTTAGAATGTAATATGGTTTAGCTATTTTGCGAAGCAGTTTGGCAGTTCTCAAAATGTTAAACAGAGTTATTATATGACCCAGGAATTCTATTCCTAGGTATATACATGAGAGAAATGACAACATATGTCCACACAAAAACTTGTACACAAATCTTCATTGCAGCATTATGAACGTGTAAAAAACTCAAATATTCTTTTCTGATGAATGGATAAATAAAGGTGGTATAGCCATACAATGTAACATTATTTGGCAATAGAAAAAAGTGAATTTACTGATAATGCTACATGAAAACATCATGCTAAATAAAAGAAGCAAGTAACAAAGTAGTACATATGATATGATTCTCTTCATCTGAAACCCAAAACAGAGAGAAATTAAATTGGTGGCTGCCTAGGGTGGACTTTGGGGTGGATAAAGAAAATAGTGACTGCTAGTGGATACTAGGTTTATTTTTGGAGTGATAAAAATGTTGAAATATTGATTATGATGGTGGTTGCAAAATTGTGTACTAAAAACAATTATACACTGGGATAGATTATACCATATTTGGATTTTATCTTAATGAAATGATTTTTAAATAAGTAAATGGAAAGACATCCTGTGTATATGGATTGGAAGACTGCTGCTGCTGCTGCTAAGTCGCTTCAATCATCTCCGACTCTGTGCGACCCCATAGACTGCAGCCCACCAGGCTCCGCCGTCCCTGGGATTCTCCAGGCAAGAACACTGGAGTGGGTTGCCATTTCCTTCTCCAATGCATGAAAGTGAAAAGTGAAAGTGAAGTCGCTCAGTCGTGTCCAACTCTTAGCGACCCCATGAACTGTGGCCTACCAGGCTCCTCCATCCATGGGATTTTCCAGGCAAGAGTACTGGAGTGGGGTGCCATTGCCTTCTCCAATCAATTGGAAGACAGTACTACCTAAAGTGATCTACAGATTCAGCGCAATCCCTGAATGACAATTTTTGCAGGAATAGGATAACAGATAATGAAATTTATATGGAATCTCATGAGAGCCTGAAGAACCAAAGACAGTCTTTACAAAGAAGAAATAAAGTTGGAAATCTCATGCTGTTGATTTCAAAATACATTTCAAAACTACAGTAATCAAAACAGTGTCACTGGCATAAAGATAGACATAGACAAATGGAATTATAGAGCCCAGAAACAAACCCTTGAGTTGGCTCTATGGTGTAATGATTTTGAACTTGAATGCCAAGACCACAGAATGGGGAAAGGACAACCTCTTCAACAAATGGTGTTGGGGAAACTGAATATTCACATGCAAAAGAATGAAGATAGGCCCTTACTGTATCACCATAATACCTAAAAATTTTAATAACAGATTAAAGACTAAAACCTAAAACCCAAATCTTTAGAAGAAAACATAGGAGTGAAACCTTGGAACATTTGATTTGACAGTGATTTTTTGTATATAATACCAAAAGCACATGTGAAAAAAACAAAAATGGACAAGTTGGAATTCATGAAAATCAAAAACTTATGTGTATTAACAGACACAAAACAGGATGAAAGGACAGTCTGCAAAACAACAAAATATTTGCTTATCATAACTGATAAGATATTAATACTATTGA
This sequence comes from Bos taurus, assembly GCF_002263795.3. Lineage (NCBI taxonomy): Eukaryota > Metazoa > Chordata > Mammalia > Artiodactyla > Bovidae > Bos > Bos taurus. The sequence continues at coordinate 29,616,175 of NC_037344.1, read as the reverse complement.
ATGTAGAAAGAAACCCAACAACTCAACAAAATAACTCAGTTTAGAAAATGTCGTAGGACTCAAATGGATGTTTTTCCAAAAATAATATTCAGATGGCCAATAAGCACATGAAAGTATGCTCAGCATCATTACTCAACAAGGGAAATACAAATCAAAATCAAATGAGTTAGCACCTCAAACTAATTAGGATGGCTACTTTCAAAATAAAAGGCAAAACACAGAAAATTTGTTGGAGAGGGTGTGAAGAAATTGAAACCTTGCATTGGTGGTGGAAACATAAAATAGTATAGCTCCTATGGGAAACAGCATGGCAGTTACAAAACTCAAGAGCAGCAGTATTTACAATAGCTAAAAAGTGAAAACAACCCAAAATGTCCATTATCAGATGAATTGATAAACAAAATGGTGGTGTATAGGTGCAATGGGATATTATTCAACTTTCAAAAGGAAGAAGGACATCTGTCACATGCTACTACAGCGATAGTCAAGATACGCTAAATGAAATGAGTCACTGAGACATACAGTATGATTCCAGTTATATGAAGTACTAAAGTAGTGAAGTTCATAGAAGCAGGAGTAGAGTGGTGGTCATGGGGTGAGGGGAAATGGGGAGCTATTAAATGGAATAGAATTTCAATTTTGCTTAATAAAAATAGTTTGGTATTTGTTCCACAACATGGTGAATATACGTAACACTACAGAACTATACACTTAAGATGGTTAAGATGGTAAATTTTGTTATTTGCTTTTTTTTAACCCCAATTAAAGGTGAAAATTATAAAAGAAACCCAGCCACTTATCAAGTAAATAAAAAGTAAAGAAAAAAACTTTGGTACATATATTAATATCAGACAGAATAAGCTTACAAATTAGACTTGAAGACAAAAAGAATTACTAGTGCTAGAGAGTGTCTTTTTAAATAATGATTAAAAGTGAAGAAATTCATCAGAAAAGTGTAACTTAAAATTTGATGTATTTAATGCAGAATATTCAAATATGTGAAGCAAAAAGTTAATAGAACAAATCTAGTCATAGTGGCTTAATTTACCTCCTAAGTAAATAAGGAATGTTCAAGTAATTTAAAAAGAATAATTTGATAACTCTGTACCTAGCAACTGCAGAGTATAGCAAATTTTTAAGCATAATACATAAAACATAATAATGCATAAAACACATTAGAATTAAAATAATTTGGTGTTTATTAACAGAAATAAAACCCTTTTTGTTTTGGAACAAAGCTATATTTTATAAATAACTCACCAAGGAAGAAATCATAGTGAAAATTAGAAAATCTAAGTGGCATGTTAGCAAAATTTTAAAGGTGCACCTAGAGAGATAAGACTTAAATGCAAATATTAGGTAAAATGCTTGAAATCAATAAACCAATCACCGTTATTATTTTTTCTGTATAAAAATTTTCCCCCAAGTCTCAAAGCCTTAAAATAAAAATTTCTCACACTGCTTGATAGGGGCTGCTGCAAGTGTGTGTGTGTGGTTCTGTTTGATTGGTATTCATTCTGAACGAGGAGCCCTTATACAGCATTTGCTCATTCATTCATATAGCAGATGGGGTGAACAGGAGGATGAGCTAAAGTGTACTATTGTGTTCAAAATTGCTGCTTTTGTGGGTTTTATGTATATTTACTCAGTCCACTGGCTAAGGCAAATCACACGGCTAAGTGTATGGGCTGGAGTTGTATATGCTCAAATGAGATGAAAGGCAATTACATGGTCCTTTAGGAAATTCGGGCTGTGAACAATAATATTAATAGAATCTACTATAGATTTTATAAAGCTAGAAATTTCTCATGAAGTTACAAAAATTAGCAAAATAAAGTTCCATAAGTTCAGTTCAGTTCAGTCACTCAGTCGTGTCCAACTCTGTGATCCCATGGACTGCAGCACACCAGCGTGATGGACACTCCCTGTCCATCGTCATCTCCCGGAGTTCACTCAAACTCACGTCCATTGAGTCAGTGATGCCATCCAGCCATCTCATCCTCTGTCGTCCCCTTTTCCTCCTGCCCCTAATCCCTCCCAGCATCAGAGTCTTTTCCAATGAGTCAACTCTTCGCATGAGGTGGCCAAAGTACTGGAGTTTCAGCTTTAGCATCATTCCTTCCAAAGAACACCCAGGGCTGATCTCCTTTAGAATGGACTGGTTGGATCTTTTTGCAGTCCAAGGGACTCTCGAGAGTCTTCTCCAACACCACAGTTCAAAAGCATCAATTCTTCTGTGCTCAGCTTTCTTCACAGTCCAACTCTCACATCCATACATGACTACTGGAAAAACCATAGCCTTGACTAGACAGGCCTTTGTTGGCAAAGTAATGCCTCTGCTTTTTAATATGCTGTCTAGGCTGGTCATAACTTTCCTGCCAAGAAGTAAGCATCTTTTAATTTCATGGCTGCAGTCACCCTCAGCAGTGATTTTAGAGCCCCCCAAAATAAAGTCTGACACTGTTTCCACTGTTTGCCCATCTATTTCCTATGAAGTGATGGAACCGGATGCCATGATCTTCGTTTTCTGAATGTTGAGCTTTAAGCCAACTTTTTCTCTCTCCTCTTTCACTTTCAACAAGAGGCCCCTCAGTTCTTCTTCACTCTCTGCCATAACAGTGCTGTCATCCGCATATCTGAGGTTATTGATATTTCTTCCGGAAATCTTGATTCCAGCTTGTGCTTCCTCCAGCCCAGCGTTTCTCATGGTATAATCTGCATATAAGTTAAATAAGCAGGGTGACAATATACAGCCTTGACGTACTCCTTTTCCTATTTGGAACCAGTCTGTTGTTCCATGTCCAGTTCTAACTTGCTTCCTGACTGCATACAGATTTCTCAAGAGGCAGGTCAGGTGGTCTGGTATTCCCATCTCTTTAAGAATGTTCCACAATTTATTGTGATCCACACAAAGGCTTTGGCATAGTCAATAAAGCAGAAATAGATGTTTTTCTGGAACTCTCTTGCTTTTCCAGTGATCCAGCGAATGTTGGCAATTTGATCTCTGGTTCCTCTGTCTTTTCTAAAACCAGCTTGAACATCTGGAAGTTCACGTATTGTTGAAGCCTGGGCTTGGAGAATTTTGAGCATTACTTTACTAGCGTGAAACTTCCATAAAAGTATATGGAAAGAAATAATTGATCTAAAAGAGGTTTTAATCATACAATTATTTGAGATTAAGATTACACTTAGATTAAGACTAAGATTACACTTAGATTACACTAAGATTACACTAAGATTACACTAAGATTACACTTAGATTAAGACTAAGATTACACTTAGACAAAATAGAGGAAAATGTACATTTTTAGCTGCAGTGAAAGTGGGAGTGTACTTACTGATTGTGGAGAAATTTTTATTTTTAAAAGTACTTCAGACCTATAATTTGAACATTTAAATTCAGACAAGGGAAATTTTCTAGAAAAATATGTAAATTACCAAAACTGACTAGAAAAGAATATAAGTTGCTAAAGACCATTTTAAATAATCTTCAAACTTTGATTTAACTTAGGTTTATTAGCAAGTTCTTCTAAAATTGAAATAATTTCAGCCATGCACAGTTTCCAGTGACTAATAGTAAATATTCAAATATTTGTTGAGTAGCTAAGGTGAAAAGAGGAAATATTTGATTCATTTTATGAAAAGAACATAACCTTGATACTAACACCTGAAGAGAATATGAATGAGAAATTCATGAAAATACAAATGATGGTCTTGTAAGATTTATTTTATGATAATATGAAACAACCATAAAAGAATCTATATATTTTCTATGGCAGCCATGACACATTACTATGAATTTGGCAGCTATAAAACAACATGAGTTTATCATTTAATTTTGTAAATCAGAAGTCTAAGTGAGCTCAGCCAGTTTCTCTACTCTGAGCCTACAAGAAAAATCTTGGGCTCTTATCTGTACTTTTATGTGAGAAATTACTTCCAAGTTCATTCAGATCATTTGCAGAATTCAGTTCTTTGTGGCTCCATGTAGAGTGAGGTCCGTCATTTCCATTTTGGCAGACTGATGCCTCTCAACTTCGTTAGAACACCTGTGTTCTTGGTCAGATTGCACTGTCACTCTTTAAATCAGCAGCAATCGGTGGAACCCTGCTTTGAATCTTTCTTGCCACATCTCTTTTTGCCTGTAGTTGGAGAAAGTTTTCTGCATAATAAGATCACTCAGAAAGTCTTAGTTACATCTGCAAAATCCTTTTTGTCATGTATGCAATGTAGTTACATGTTGTGGAGATTGGGATCTGTACATCTATGAGAGACCCTTCTGCCTAGTATAAGGTAGATCTTTAAAAGGATACATCACACTTTTAAGGACAGCATTATAATAGTTTTTAAGTTTTTAGTGAAGACACAAATGAGAGAAATACCAAAGTTCATGTTTGAAAAATCAATGTGATAAAGAAGGTGATTTTCCCCAAATGGATTGAAAGGTCAATTACATTCCAATAAATATTTCAACAGTGTTGTTTTTTTTTTAAGGAATTTTATAAACTGATTCTAAAATTTATATGGAAATGTAACGGACAGGAAACTCATCACACTCCTAAAAGTGAGGCAACTTGTTTTTATTAAATTAAAGGTATGATTTATTAAATTAAAGATATGAGATAGACTAGGAATGAAATAGGAAGTACAGAAACAATTGGATCCATCTGTGCACACTTGGCAAATGACAGGATTATGTATCAAAGAGATCTGATTTTTAATAAATAGTACTGGAAAAGGGGAAAAAGTGAAATAACAGACTAATGGCTTACAGTGTCATTCATATCAGTGAAGGGCAAAAACATTATTAATGGATAACAGTACAAGGTCTTAATGCACTCAGAGTAGGGAAAAGTTTCTTGAATGGACACAAAAATCACAATCTTAAATGACAAGATTGGTAAATTTAAAAAAAGGGTTTTTCATTAAACATCAAAGAGAGGGCATACATAGTCCACAAAGTGAAGAAGAGATGGTTCTCATTCATTATTTGATAGATATTATAAAACAAATGTATATAGAAGTTAAAAAATAAAAAAACACTGAAAGAGCCAGTAAAAACTAGTTATGAGACATGAACAAATGTTTCACAAAAGAGGAAGTCCAATGATTGAAATTATGAAAAGGTCTTCAAAGTTATTAATAAAGAAGAAGTTTCATTGTAAAAAGCACATTAGCAAAGTTAAAACATCAGGCAGAAGTGTTTGGGAGTATTTAGAAGGAGAACTTCATTAATCCCTCTATGGTAATGCCAAATATAGAACTGTACCCTATGCTTACCATCTCTACTCAATATGCTCTTCGGTTGCATTGTTCAAATGTCATAGCTGTTATAACCACACGTGGTTATTGAGTCCTCAAAATGTGGATAGTCTAAAATGAGATGTGCTTTAAATGTACAGTTTAAAGTCTTAGTAAGAAAAAAGAATGTAAAAAAACCTCAATTTTTTAAATAATCACACTGAAATGATAATACATTTGGTTAGGTAAAATAGTAAAATATTTGCTCTTTTATTTTTTTCTTTTTTAAATTTAATTTTATTTAACTTTACAATATTGTATTGGTTTTGCCATATATCAAACTGAATCTGCCACAGGTATACATGTGTTCCCCATCCTGAACCCTCCTCCCTCATCCCTCCCCATACCATCCCTCTGAGTCGTCCCAGTGCACCAGCCCCAAGCATCCAGTACTGTGCATCGAACCTGGACTGGTGACTCGTTTCATATATGATATTATACATATTTCAATGCCATTCTCCCAAATCATCCCACCCTCTCCCTCTCCCACAGAGTCCAAAAGACTGTTCTATACATCAGTGTCTCTTTTGCTGTCTCGTATACAGGGTTATTGTTACCACCTTTCTAAATTCCATATATATGCGTTAGTATACTGTATTGGTGTTTTTCTTTCTGGCTTACTTCACTCTGTATAATAGGCTCCAGTTTCATCCACCTCATTAGAACTGATTCAAATGTATTCTTTTTAATGGCTGAGTAATACTCCATTGTATACATGTACCACAGCTCTTTTAACAAACCTTTTTAAAAACTGTTTTTAAAACTTTATTTAAGCTATAGCATTGAAACATGTGAAATGTCATGTATGAAACAAGATGCCAGTCCAGGTTCAATGCACGATGCTGGATGCTTGGGGCTGGTGCACTGGGACGACCCAGAGGGATGGTATGGGGAGGGAGGAGGGAGGAGGGTTCAGGATGGGGAACACATGTTTTAAAATTATTAAATTTAAGAATAAAAAAAAAAAAAAAAACTTTATTTAAGCTATAGCATGCAGCACACTAGATCTTAGTTCCCCAACCAGGGATTGAACCTGTATCCCCTGCATTGGATGTATGGAGTCTTAACCACTGGACAGCCAGGAAAGTCCCTAAAAAACCTTTTTAATGTAGCTACTAGAAAACTTTACATTGTGGTTTTCGGTATGTATGTATTGAACAGTACTTCTCTAGCAGAACCCAAGAAATGTTCATCAGGAACAATATGTAACAGTATAGCAAAATTATTCATTAAATTCACAAACTGGAAATAACCAAAATGTCCAGCAGCAATTGACTGGATATGTTGTGGTACAGTAAACAATGTGATACTATATAGTAGTAAAAATGAGTGACAGGTAGTACACATCTTTGTTAATCTAGAAAACAATGGTGAGTACAAGAAGTTACGTACAGTTGCTAACAGACTATGATTCCATAAAGCTCTTGAGAACAAGTCAATTCAAAGGTGCATTTTGTAGAAATATGTACAAGTATACATATAAGATAATATAAAGAAAAAGTCTGGGATAATTATCATGTAAGTCAGGGTTTGAGTTGTTTCTGTGGGGAATAAAATACACAGGGTTTCCAGTGTACTAACAGTGTTATGTTTCTAGTAGCTTTTACATACTAGTTTTCTAAACAAGTTGCGCATGTATGTATAACACATTTTCTTGTGTGGCATATTTTATGACAATGCAAAGAACAAGATAGCATGAATGGGAATGTGTGGGACAAGAAGAGGTAAGCCAAAGATGAGTTATTTACTTCTTGGAACTGCAAGGTTGTTCTTGGGCTAAAATCAAGGTTTGATTGGCCCTCCCCACCCCCTCCTTTTTTAAACTTAAATTTTTTTTGAAGTATAGTTGAGTTACAATATTGTGTTATTTTCAGGTGTAATGTTGAACCTGTTCTCATTTTTTGTATACAGCTATTTGTATTCCTGTTCAGCAGTCTCCTTTGGGTGGTGGTGTAAAGCTATATGTTGTTGAAGGCTTCATTAACAGATTTAAAGATAGGGCTTTCTTTGAAGAGACAGGCTGCTGGGCTTCTGCATCTTGTCACTCATATTGCTGGCTGGCTTCTGGGCTTGTGAGGGTCAAGAGTTGTCCAGTCTACTGTCTCTCATGATACCTCTCCCTAATGAGAAATCTTGAGTTTGAAACTGCAGAACAAAGGAGAGAAACCATTACAACCTGTTCTTCTGTCATTATACCCTCTGTCCAAGTTGCTTGTGCGGAAACCTAAACATGCTCATGCCTTTTTTTCCTAGCATTTCAGGAAGAATCTTCAAATTAGAAGCTTTTGAATTACACTGGTCAGTCAGTCAGTCTCATCTTTAGGCTTATAGCATTTGCTGTTGTGCATTATGTCAGTTTTGCCCAGTACTTCTTCGAGGATTATGTGAAGTTAACACAGGTCTATGTGTCAGTTTCCAGAGTTCTCCTTGGCTTTCCTGCCTTTGTATTGTATGATAGAACATACTCAGTTTTGCTGGATGACTGAGACCATCAGCAGGCTCATTGCTGAGAGGGTAGACTGGAATAGGCTCTCTTCTGCCATGACTTATTCTGAATGTGTGGAGCCTAAAGCCTTGGGAGACCTGATGGCTGTAACTGTGTAGATTACTTTGCTGTCTTCTGTTACATTTCCCTTACAAATACAAGCAGGTCTTTGTATTTGTTGCACATGGTAAGAGGAACTTCAGTTGTGGTGATATCTTTGGTATATAGCTGGAAGTGGTGTACAAATTCACCAGGAGATGCCACATCATCACTTGGCAGACAGAAACATGACATCATATTGACTTGGCAAGCGGAGAGTCACCACCACCATTTGAGCTGTTCCTCTTCTCACTAGAGAAGGACACCAACTTGGGAACCTCTCTGGCAATAGCCGGGGACTGTTCTTGACCAGGTGTCAACTTGTGTGCAAGTTTCACTGTGTGCAATTCTGGACCAAAAATTAACTTCTCTGAACTTCAAATGGGGATCATTCTTTTTTTTTTTTCCAGATGAGGATCATTCTCATCTTCTTTACCTCACTGGGTTTTAAAGACTTAAAAATATATATTTTGTTTATTTATTTATTTGGCTGTATCAGGTCTTAGTTGAGGCAGGTGAACTCTAACATTGCATCATCTGGGATCTAGTTCTATGACCTGAAACCCTTGAATTGGGACTGCAGAATCTTAGCCACTGGATCACCAGGGAAATTGCTTTTAAGACTTTTGAAAACTGAAAGACTGAGCGTGTGTGACAAAGAACAAAGGCCATATGGTTATGTGGAGGAATAATGATACAAATGGAGGTGAGATCAGGAATTTAAAGACAATGCCGAAACTTCAGGCGTTACATAGAAATTGTGACATCAAAGTGCAGTCTGTAGAGGTCTTCCCCTCTACAGGCACTGTGAAAGTGAAAGTGTTAGTCACTCAGCCATGTCCGACTCTTTGCGAGTCCATGGACTATAGCCCTCCAGACTCCTCTGTTCATGGAGTTTTCCAGGCAAGAATACTGGAGTGGGTTGCCAATTCCTTCTCCAGGGGATCTACTTGACCCGGGGTAGATTGGGTCACCTGCATTGCAGGCAGATTCTGAGCCACCAGGGAAGTACTATAGGGTCTGATATTTTCATAATTCCTTTTGTGTTGTGTATTTTAAAATGCAAAACTCTTAATTTTTCCTCCTAATATCTTTCTTTGAAAGACTTCCTCAAATTTACTTTCAACATGAGGCCCCATATCAACTGTAGTCATTCTCTCTTTAGAAATGGTTTTGATTTGACTTCTCCCTGCTGAAGAGACAAGTGAATTACACCTAATTTTAGCTCACTGTTTAATTCCAGCCAAAGCCCCTGCACAAGTCAGTTCCTTATTTTAATACACATACTTCAAATATGGTTCGATTTCAAGTTCAGTCGCTCAGTCGTGTCTGACTCTGCGACCCCATGGACTGGAGCACGCCAGGCCTCTTTGTCCATTACCAACTTCCAGAATTTACTCAAACTTGTGTCCAATTCTTCAGCACTCAGCCTTCCTTACAGTGCAACTATCACATCCATACTAGATGGACCTTTGTTGGCAAAGTAATGTCTCTGCTTTTTAATATGCTGTGTAGGTTGGTCATAATTTTTCTTCCAAGGAGCAAGCATCTTTTAATTTCATGGCTGCAGTCACCATCTGCAGTGATTTTGGAGCCCCCCCAAATAAAGTCTCTCACATGTTTCCATTGTTTCCCCATCTATTTGCCAAGAAGTGATGGGACCAGATGCCATGATCTTAGTTTTCTGAATGTTGAGGTTTAAGCCAACTTTTTCACTCTCCTCTTTCACTTTCTTTCATCAAGAGGCTCTTTAGTTCTTCTTTGCTTTCTGCCCTAAGGGTGGTGTCATCTGCATATCTGAGGTTATTGATATTTCTCCCGGCAATCTTGATTCCAGCTTGTGCTTCATCCTGTCCAGCATTTCTCATGATGTATTCTGCATATAAGTTAAATAAGCAGAGTGAAAATATACTGCCTTGATACAGTCTGGTAGCTTTGTTTTAAGTTAACTCTTTGCCAGGAATTCATTCATTAACATATGTTTGAGTGCCTGCTGTGTGTTGGGGGCTAGGAATGTGGTATTTCAGGATGGTGACATTGGTGAAAGTGTGGATGGATATAATTAATTCAGAAAATCTAGATAATAGATAACTGCCATCCATGATTGACCGTTGAATTTAGTTATGAGCTGCTTCATAAATAGGAAATAAGAAACTTGCTGATTTATCACAGTGGAGCAGTTAAGGGAAAAGCCTGAATGAAGAAATGACAAGTGGAAGAATGTAATACATTCAGATATATGTAAGTATTGAATATTACATTAGCAATATAATATGAATATTGAAGCTCGGTATAATTTATTGGAGAAATGGCAGTGCCTAAAAGTGTTGCTGAGTCCAAGCTTGCTCAGTTCGCCACACAACAGGCCAATAAATCCCCGAGACATGTTGAGGCAAGGAATATGACTATTTGGAAAGTAAGCTGACAGAGAAAATGACAGACTAATGTCTCAAAGTAAGCATCTTGTTACTGACTCTTGATGCCAGATTCTTTTATAGAGTCATAGAAAGAGAAGCAATGAGGAGCTAAAGTCAAAAGGCAGAATAGGGAAGGAGAGGCAGTGAGGAAGAAAAGTAAAAAGAGTCTTCAGTCTTGCAAAACATCTCCTGGAAGGGTCAGCCTTTGGAAGGGACGTGTTAATCTCTTCTTTTTGTTGTAGCTATTCACGGGTGGGCAGGTGAGACTATCTCTCTATGAGTTGAACGAAGGCTTTTTAGTTTAACAACCAGGCAGTGGGGCAGGGTCCTCTGAGGCAGGCCATTTTATGTATGATTGTAGTAACAAAAGAAACAAAAAGCAAGTCAAAGAAGCAGGATTGGTTTTTCCCTGCAACAAAAGGAGATAAGGAGTCAAAGTTTTGTGTGTGTGTATTTGTGTATGAATATATTTTTAAAGATTGGAAAGCACTGGAACATTTTATATGGTTATGGGAATGGTCCAGTGGAATGGGAGAGTTGAGGATATAAAAGGAAATAGAAAATGGAGCTAAATTCTTCAGGTTGTGAAACTGGATAAGATTCAGAGCATATGGATCAGAATTCATCAGCCTTGGCCCTGTTGACATTTGGAACAAGGTAATTCTTTCATGGGAGCTATCCTGTGCAACAAAGAATGGTTAGCATCATCCCTGGCCTTTACCCACTAGATACCAGAAGTACCCCACCCCCATGACAATTTTAAAAAATGTACCTTGAAGAGAGTTATGTGCACAGAATCATCTCTAGTTGAGAGTAATTGATATAGAAGTATTGGTCTTTTAAAGAAAGGCTTTGGGTTCTTTACCTGGAGGGAAGAAATAGAACATGAGCGTGTAGATGGGTTTGTAGATTAGTTGGTAATAAAAGTAATTTTCTTCTCATGATTTTACCCTTCTCAATGAAATGAGTCAGGGTTATGTGGTTGGTCAAAGGGTCGAGAGTGACAAAGTTAAAAAGTCATTTTTGTAGAACGGGAAATAAAGGTTCTTGGAAAAATCAAAGATTTCTGGTGAGCAGTGGGAGGGCTACAGACTATTTTTGTTGCAGAAATTTTACTAGAGAGGCTTTAGACCAAAGAGACCAGACAGGAAAATGGAGGACAGTACCAAGATACTTTTTGATTTATTTCTAAAAATGGTAGATAAGATCCTGTCTCGATCTTACTTGGTCATGAGCATTTAAAGCTGTTAACTTCTTGAAACTTTTTGACTTTCCCATTACACCATATTTTCTTGCCTTTCCTTCTACTTCTGTAGCCATTCTTTTTTCAGTCAGATTTACAATTATCTTCCATCTGTTCCTTAATTTTCAGCAATTTCTAGGTTTATGACTTAAGCCCTCTATATTCTTACTGTTAACTGCTCTCCCTAAGCACTCTTTCTACTCAGGACTCTATTACCACTGTTTTTTTAAATCCCAATGCTTTTATATCTAAATTAGATTTTGACCCTGAATTTCAGATACAATGGGTCTAGCTGTTCCTGGGACATTTTCATAATATTTATCGTATAGTTCTTTAAAAAACAACATGCCCCAAACCAAGTTTCTCCATTCAGAACCTGCTTCTTTGTTCCTTTTCCTCCTCCAACTTAACAGAAGTCCCCAGTTGATTTATGATTCCCATCTTGGTGATTGGGTCTGTGGTCCCTGCATATTGATTGGCATGGGTATATCCCTCTTGCCTCACATTAGTCAGTAGTCTTGTTTATATTACTCTTACGTCATGAATTCTTCCATATCTCCATATTTCCGGCTTCATGTCACTGCTCTTTTCTCTGTACACTGAAGTACTTGGAGTTGAAATTTCCCAAAGATACTCTTCTCATCTTTAAGCTTTTGCATGTGTTTCTCCAAACCCTTGAAATGCTTTTGCCTCCATCATCTTTGCTACATAAACTCCTAGTCGTGTTTCAGACTTCGTTAGACAAAAAAATAAGGGTATGCTCATTTTACAAATTGAAAATGAGATCCCAGAGAAAAGAAACTGAGCTTAGAAATGGGCATATACTCAGAGGGCATGTAGTAAATCAGATAAACTCAGTTTTGAAATTCACATCCTCATCAACATAAGACTGTAGAGAAACCCTAAGATTCATCCAAGTTAGGAAGTAAAATAGGAGACAGGGGTACATCTTAAATGTACCACTCAACTGAGGAGTAAAGAGAAGAAGCTATAAGAAAAATTGCTTGTTTTTGTCTTGATTCTGAATGGAGGCAGGTAGGAAGTAACCACCTGATGGTCAGACATTTTAGATTTGCAGCTCAAATACATAACGTAGTTCTGTCTGAAAAACTAGAGCTAAGAACTAAAAAGCCTCCTGATGAAAGTGAAAAAAGAGGGTGAAAAAGTTGGCTTAAAGCTCAACATTCAGAAAATGAAGATCATGGCATCTGGTCCCATCACTTCATGGGAAATAGATGGGGAAACAGTGTCAGACTTTATTTTGGGGGGCTCTAAAATCACTGCAGATGATGACTGCAGCCATGAAATTAAAAGACGCTTACTCCTTGGAAGAAAAGTTATGACCAACCTAGATAGCATATTGAAAAGCAGAGACATTACTTTGCCAACAAAGGTCCATCTAGTCAAGGCTATGGTTTTTCCAGTGGTCATGTATGGATGTGAGAGTTGGACTGTGAAGAGGGCTGAGCACCAAAGAATTGATGCTTTTGAACTGTGGTGTTGGAGAAGACTCTTGAGAGTCCCTTGGACTGCAAGGAGATCAGCCCTGGGATTTCTTTGGAAGGAATGATGCTAAAGCTGAAACTCCAGTACTTTGGCCACCTCCTGTGAAGAGTTGACTCATTGAAAAAGACTCTGATGCTGGGAGGGATTGGGGGCAGGAGGAGAAGGGGACGCCAGAGGATGAGATGGCTGGATGGCATCACCGACTCGATGGACGTGAGTTTGAATGAACTCCGGGAGTTGATGATGGACAGGGAGGCCTGGCATGCTGCAATTCATGGGGTCGCAAAGAGTCGGACACGACTGAGCGACTGAACTGAGAATATAAAGTAGTTCTAGATTGTTAATCATCACAGGTGTCTGGCATAAGCATGCCTATATCCTCTCTGGAGGAACTTATTTCAGAGGTTGGCAAACTCTTCTGTATTGGGCTGGGTAGTAAGTATTTTCTGCCTTTCAAGCTACTTAGGATTTCAGTTCTCTGTATCCTGTACTTTGCTTCGTGGTTTTTTGTTTTGTTTTTAAATGTAGCCATTTATTGTAAAAACTGTTTTTAGCTAGAGGGCTCTACATAAAACAGACTACAGGCCAAATTTGGCCCGTTGATGTAGAATGACTTCATTCTAATATTATTGGAATGTAATATTCCTCCAAATATCCCCATAAGGATTCTTTAGAGAAATTAAGTGATCAGAGGAAAAAAATGACTAAGTAGGCAAGGAAATAAGTTACCAAGTGTATTATTGTAGCCAAAATGACAGAAGAAAGAGACCCATAGGTCCTTTGAATGCTGCAATTATCAAAGCACAGAATAACAGTCACAGAATATAAATGTTTACATGGTTTAATTAACGAATGATGAGGTTCAAAATACGTGAAAGGGAAAATTAACAGTTCAGATTTGAAAAAAATAAAGGAACAAAGCTCCTATAAGAAGTGAAAGTTTATTTGAAGTTAAGAATTCAATGGTTGGATTTAATAGCAGGTGAGACAAAGTTGATGAGACACTGAGGATTTGTAAATTAAGAGAGGTCAGTAGAAATTACCCAGGATAAAGTACAGAGTGAAAGGGAAGGTATGAAAGAGGTTCAGGAAATGGAGTTAGAATGTACAGATCTAATTAGAGTTCCAGAAAAAGCAGGGAAAGAATGGGCAGAGGCAATACATGAAGAGAGATCAGTACAATTCAGTCTCTCAGTCGTGACCGACTCTTGGCGACCCCATGAACTGCTGCATGCCAGGCCTCCCTGTCCATCATCAACTCCCGGAGTCCACCCAAACCCATGTCCATCGAGTTGGTGATGCCATCCAACCATCTCATCCTCTGTCGTCCCCTTTTCCTCCTGCCCTCAGTCTTTCCCAACATCAGGGTCTTTTCAAATGAGTCAGCTCTTCGCATCAGGAGGCCTAAGTATTGGAGTTTCAGCTTCAACATCAGTCCTTCCAATGAACACCCAGGACTGATCTCCTTTAGAATGGACTGGTTGGATCTCCTTGCAGTCCTAGGGATTCTCAAGAGTCTTCTCCAACACCACAGTTCAAAAGCATCAATTCTTCGGCGCTCAGCTTTCTTTATAGTCCAACTCTCACATCCATATATGACCACTGGAAAAACTATAGCATTGTCGAGATGGACCTTTGTTGGCAAAGTAATGTCTCTGCTTTTTAATATGCTGTGTAGGTTGGTCATAACTTTCCTTCCAAGGAGTAAGCATCTTTTAATTTCATGGCTGCAGTTGCCATCTGCAGTGATTCTGGAGCCCAGAAAAATAAAGTCAGCCACTGTTTCCACTCCCCATCTATTTGCCATGAAGTGATGGGATCGGATGCCATGATCTTAGTTTTCTAAATATTGAGCTTTAAGCCAACTTTTTCCCTCTCCTCTTTCACTTTCATCAAGAGGCTCTTTAGTTCTTCTTCGCTTTCTGCCATAAGGGTTATAGGGCTAAGAAATTTCTACAAATCATGAAATACGAATTTAATAAGTCGAGCTTTGCAGGAATGTGAGGCTTATTTTAGGAAATGTTAGGAAACCATTTGGCCACATTTAGAGATCAGAAGAGAAAAATATAAACAATGCATAGAGCAATAGCATTTGATAAGCTAATATTTATGATTTAGAAAAATGAAATTGTAAAATACATATAAATTTCTGTAATGTGAATAAAAATATCTGCCAAGGAACCTGAATTTAACATCATACGTAATGTTAAAAATTTGAAAGCATTTATTTAAAGAATAAGATGAAATTAATAGTTATTTTGAAAACCTTGAAAATTAAAAAAATGAATTATTAGAATTAGACTGTAGATATTTGTTGCTGGATACAAAAATCAGTATCTAAAAATCTTTTTGCGTTTCTTCCAGCAAAATTAAATTTTAAAATGAAACTTAAAAAAATGCTAGTATTTTATAATAGGGTTAAGAAATATGAAGGAAGAAATATGAAGGAGGGCTTCCCTGGTGGCTCAGTGGTAAAGAATTCCTCTGCCAGTGTAGGAGACTTAGGTTTAATCCCTAATCCAGGAAGATCCCACATGCATAGAACAGCTAAGCCCATGTGCCACAAATGTTGAACCTGTGCTTTAATGCCCTGGAGCTACAACTACTGAGCACCTACAACTACTGAACTCTCATGCTGCAACTGCTGAAGTCTTGTGCCCTAGAGCCTGTGCTGTGCAACAAGATAAACCACCACAAAGAGAAGGGCACCAAAACTAGAGAGTAGCCCCCACTCGCTGCAACTAGAGAAAAGCCTACACAGCAACAAAGACCCAGCACAGCCAAAAATAGATAATGAAAGAAATATGAAGGAACTAGGACTTGGTCATAACAAAAACTGTACAAGATCCTTGGGAGAACATTATAAACTTTATTAAAAAGTTATTAAATGATCTAAATAGAGATGCTATCTTTATGGACTGCAAGAGTTACTATTGTAAAGACAGTTACTACTGTAAAGACAGTCCTCAACATCTTGACCTGTAAATTTTTTGCAATCCCTAATGTTTTTCCCCTCTCTCCCTCTCTATTGGAGGAGCTGATTCCAAAATTTATATAGAACTGCAAAAAGCTTATAGTAGCAAAGACACTTTCAAAGAAAAAGCACAGGGTTGTCTTGCTCTACCAGATATCAAGGGCTTTTTTTTCCACAAAATAAATGATAAAAAATATTTTTAAATAATTAAAACAATGAAGTATAGGTTATGCATATGTAAATAATCTGAGAGAACAGGGAACCAAGAATTTGCTCATATATAGAAACGCGATGTATGTCACAGGTGGCTGTATTGTAGAACAAAGAGGAAAGAATGCACTAAATAATGATTCTGAGTCAAAAATATACTCTTATGGGGAAAAAAAGAAATTTGACGTATGCCTCAAACTGTATTTGCCTCAACTTTAAGTGGAGGAGAAACCTAAATGTGAAAGACAAAACAATAAAACTTTTCTGAGAAAGATATTTCAATGATGGGAGTGCAGGGAAGGCTTTTTCCCATAAATATATAAACCTAAAGTTGTTGATCGGAGAAGGCAATGGCACCCCACTCCAGTACTCTTGCCTGGAAGATCCTTTGGATGGAGGAGCCTGGTAGGCTGCAGTCCATGGGGTCGCAAAGAGTCGGACACGACTGAGCGACTTCACTTTCACTTTTCACTTTCATGCATTGGAGAAGGAAATGGCAACCCACTCCAGTGTTCTTGCCTGGAGAATCCCAGGGACAGGGGAGCCTGGTGGAAGGCCGTCTATGGGGTCACACAGAGTTGGACACGACTGAAGCGACTTAGCAGCAACAGCAAAGTTGTTGATGCACTTTATATCATTAAAAATAAGTATATTTATTAAAGTATACCATATGCTTAAAGCTCAACATTCAGAAAACAAAGATCATGGCATCCGGTCACATCACTTCATGGGAACTAGATGGGGAAACAGTGTCAGACTATATTTTTTTGGGCTCCAAAATCACTGCAGATGGTGACTGCAGCCATGAAATTAAAAGACGCTTATTCCTTGGAAGGAAAGTTATGACCAACCTAGATAGCATGTTCAAAAGCAGAGACATTACTTTGCCAACAAAGGTCCGTCTAGTCAAGGTTTTTCCAGTGGTCATGTATGGACTGTGAAGGAGGCTGAGCGCAGAAGAATTGATGGTTTTGAACTGTGGTGTTGGAGAAGACTCTTGAGAGTCCCTTGGACTGCAAGGAGATCCAACCAGTCCATTCTGAAGGAGATCAGCCCTGGGATTTCTTTGGAAGGAATGATGCTAAAGCTGAAACTCCAGTACTTTGGCCACTCATGTGAAGAGTTGACTCATTGGAAAAGACTCTGATGCTGGGAGGGATTGGGGGCAGGAGGAGAAGGGGACGACAGAGGATGAGATGTCTGGATGGCATCACTGACTCGATGGACGTGAGTCTGAGTGAACTCTGGGAATTGGTGATGAACAGGGATGCCTGGCGTGCTGTGATTCATGGGGTTGCAAAGAGTCGGACACGACTGAGCGACTGAACTCAACTGATACCATATGGGAAGTAAAAATAATTTACAAGTTGAGAGTATATATTTTGGAATATGTACAGCCAAAAATAATTATTTAGAATGTATAGAGAATTCTTATGACTCAATAGGCAAAGACAGAGAGCCCTATTAAAAAATGCTTAGATAGGGTTTTACAAAAGAGAAAATCCCAGTGACTGAAAGAAGAATTTTAAAAATGTTTAACCTCATTATTAATTAGAAAGTTGTAAATTAAAACCACAATGAGAATTGTTTCATACTCACAATATTGTTTTATGTGCTCATTGTTTTCCTTTTTGTATCACTGATTTCTACTCTTAATATTTACTTTGGAGATAATTTGCTCTTTTTCTTCTAGCTTCCTAAGGTAGAAACATACTGTTCACTAGTTAACCTTTCTTCTTTTTCCTTTACAGACATTTAAAGCTATAAATTTCTCTCTAAGCACTGCTTTAACTGCATCTGACAAATTTTGATCTGTTGTGTTTTTATTATTCAGTCTGAAATATTTTATAATTTCCCTTGTGATTTCTTCTTTGACTCATAGATTCCTTAGAAGTATGTTTTAAAGATTTCTAAGTGTCAGGTGAGTGTAATCTCCTCAGTTCTGTCTCGTCACAACAAAGATTTGAATCGATGGACGTTAAAGCCCTCGGTGCATCACAGCTTTTGGACAGAGTGTGTTATAGCTCTCGAGTCTCCAACAGACCATGTTATAGGTCTTAGACAGATCAGTGTTACAGCTCCGTGTTATAGTTCAGTTTTATTTAGAAAATAGCAGGAAAATACATGCTCGAGGTGTGAGGGAATGCTGACCCAAAGAGAAGAGAGAGCCCCAGCCCTTTGGCTCCTCTTTTCATGTTTTTTCCTCCTCCCTGGACCTGCCCTATGTAAATTGGGCTAGCCAGGAGTGCTGTTTGTTTACCTGAGGTCCTCACTCCAGTCCTCGGACCTTCCTTTGACCTTCCTTTGTTATATTTTTGCAGGCTTTTCCCTTCCTTGTCTTTTAGCCACCACTATTTTGGACTCCTGTTTCCTATTCTAACTACCTAACACTAAGTATCTGGGGGATTAAATTATTTTTTTTAATGTGGTAAAATACCAATAACCAGCTTACCAAAATACAATACCAATTGTATTTTTAAAGATACAATTCAGTGTTGGGGATTTTTGAGACACCTTTCATTTATTGACTTTTAATTTAATTCCTTTAAAATCAGAGAATCTTTTGTTAGATTTCAGTCTTTTAAAATTTATTGAGACTTATTTTATGGCCCAGCATATGGTTTATCTTGGTGGAAATTTATGTATAGTTGGAAATAATTTATAATATGCAGGTTTTAGGTGTAATCTATGAATATCAACTAGGCCAGGTTGTTATCTGATAGGGCTGTTCAAATCTTATATATCCTGTAGGTGTTTTGTTTTTTTCTTGTATAAATTACTGAGAGAGGGATATTAAAATCGTTAGTTATGCTTAACATTTATTTCTTCCTTTAGAGCTGTCAGTTTTTGCTACATAAATTTTGTAATTCTATTATGAAATACATATATGCATATGATGCAGGGAGCTTCCCTGTTGACTCAGAGGGTAAAGAATCTGCCTGTAATGCAGGAGACCCAGGTTTGATCCCTGGGTTGGGAAGATCCCCTAGAGAAGGAAATGGCAACTCACTCCAGTATACTTGCCTGGAGAATTCCAGGGACAGAAGAGTCTGGTGGGCTGCAGTCCATGGGGTTGCAGAGAGTTGGACACAACTGAGCAACCAACAGTTTCACATTCATGTATATGATGTATGTATGTACATCTGTTATGAGATGCAATATGCATATATTGTTATATATTATTGATGAATTGATTAATCATTTTGAAATATGCCTCTTAATTTCTTGTAATACTGTATCTTGAAGTTGATGTTGAAGCCAAAGTTACCAGCTTCCTTTCATCTTTTCACTTTCAACCTATTAGTGCCTTTATTTTATGCCACACCAGGTGGCTTGCAGGATCTTAGTTCCCCAACCAAGGATCAAACCTGGGCCCTGGCAGTGAAAGTGCTGAGTCCTAGCCCCTGGATCACCAGTGAATTCCTTGATTAGTGCCTTTATTTTAAAGGAGGATTTCTTGTAGACATCATAATTGGGTCTTATTAGTTTTAATATTTTTATTTCCTTTTAACTTCTTTTGTGACCTCTTTGAGCTGATCAAACATTTTGTAATATTACATTTTATTTTCTCTTGGCTTCTTAGTTATGCTTATTTAAATATTATTTTTTAGTGATTACTCTAGTGCTAATAATATGCCTCCTTAACTTAGCTTCCCTGTTGGCTTAGACAGTAAAGCGTCTGCCTGCAATGCGGGAGACCCGGGTTTGATCACTGGATTGGGAAGATCCCCTGGAAAGAAATAGCAACCCATTCCAGTACTCTTTCCTGGAAAATTCCATGGACAGAGGAGCATGGTAGGCTACAGTCCATGGGGTCGCAAAGAGTCGGACACGACTGAGAGTCTTTACGTTCTTTCTTTAACTTTTCAAGATCTATTTAAAGACATTATTATATCACTTCACACTTTGCACTTCTCATCTGACATTTAGTACTTCTTGGCTTATAAATATAGTTTGTAATTACAAAAATATGATTTTACTGCCTTTGTGCTAGTGTTGTCATATCCTTTTACATGTGTTCTAAATCCCATTTTAAAGTATTATACTTTTGCTTTAAACTAACAGTTGTCTTTTAAGGAAATTGTGGAAAGAAAATCATAGTCTTTTATATTTACTCTTTCTGTTTCCTTTTATTTTTCAAGTTTCTATATGATTTTCTACTTGAAGAATATTTTTTAGCATTTCTTGTAGTGTATATCTGATAATAATACATCTCAGCTTTCATTTACTGATAATATATTTGATTCTAATTTTTTTAATGTCTTCATTAGATATAGAATCTGGATTGACAGTCTTTTGGCATTTTAAAGATGATATTCCATTGTCTTCTGTACTATACAGTTTCTAATGAGAAGTCAAGTATTATTTGTATTGTTGTTCTAGTATATTTCTTAATCTGTCCTCCCCTCATCCTCTGTCCCTGGCTACTTTCAAGATTTCTCGAGTACTACCGATTTTTCAGCAGTTTTGCTGTGATGTGTTTCAGAGTGATTTTCTTTGAATTTATCCAATTATAGGACAACTGAAATTCATGGACTAATAATTTGATGCTTTTCTTCAAAACTGGGGAAATTTCAGCTGTTGTTTCTTTGTACTTTTAATCTTACTACTTTTATTAGGGAATTTTTATTACATGTATGTTACACCATTCAGTAGTTTCACAGACTCCTGAAGTTTTGTCTGTTTTCTTACATATATTTTGTCTGTTTTATAGATTAAATTGTTCTACAAATCTGTCTTCATTTTAATTAATGCCATCTTTGTTCTTTTCTTAAGCACACCCAAGGACAAAGTTTTCGGTTATGTAATTTATATTTTTGTTGTCAGGTCACTTCAGTCGCTCAGTTGTGTCCAACTCTTTGTGACCCCAAGGACTACAGCAGGCCAGGCCTCTCTATCCATCGCCAAATCCCGGAGTCTACTCAAACTCATGTCCATTGAGTTGGTGATGCCATCCAACCATCTCATCCTCTGTCATCCCCTTCTCCTCTAGCCTTCAATCTTTCCCAGTATCAGGGTCTTTTCCATTGAATTAGTTCTTCGCATCAGGTGGCCAGAGTTTTGGAGTTTCAGCTTTAGCATCAGTCCTTCCAATGAATATTCAGGACTGATTTCCTTTAGGGATGGACTGGTTGGATCTCCTTGCAATCCAAGGGACTCTCAAGAGTCTTCTCCAACACCACAGTTCAAAAGCATCAGTTCTTCGGCACTCAGCTTTCTTTATAGGCCAACTCTCACTTCCATACATGACTACTGGAAAAACCATGACTTTTACTAGATGGACCTTTGTTGGCAAAGTAATGTCTCTGCTTTTTAATATGCTGTGTAGGCTGGTCATAACTTTTCTTCCAAGGAGTAAGCATCTTTTAATTTCATGGCTGCAGTCACCATCTGCAGTGATTTTGGAGCCCCCCAAATAAAGTCTCTCACTGTTTCCATTGTTTCTCCATCTATATGCCATGAAGTAATGGAACCAGATACCATGATCTTCGTTTTCTGAATGTTGAGCTTTACGCCAACTTTTTCCCTCTCCTCTTTCATTTTCATCAAGAGGCTCTTTAGTCCTCTTCACTTTCTGCCATAAGGGTGGTGTCATCTGCATATCTGAGGTTATTGATATTTCTCCCGGCAATCTTGATTCCAGCTTGTGCTTCGCTCAGCCCAGTGTTTCTCATGATGTACTCTGCATATAAGTTAAATAAGCAGGGTGACAATATACAGCCTTGATGTACTCCTTTCCTGATTTGGAACCAGTCTGTTGTTCATGTCCAGATCTAACTGTTGCTTCCTGACATGCATACATATTTCTCAGGAGGCAGGTCAGGTGGTCTGGTATTCCCATCTCTTTAAGAATGTTCCACAATTTGTTGTGATTCACACAGTCAAAGGCTTTGGCGTAGTCGGTAAAGCAGAAATACTGTTTTTCTGGAACTCTCTTGCTTTTTTGATGATCCAACGGATGTTGGCAATTTGATCTCTGGTTCCTCTGCCTTTTCTAAATGCAACTTGAACATCAGAAATTTCATGGCTCACGTACTGTTGAAGCCTGGCTTGGAGAATTTTTAGCATTACTTTACTAGCATATGAGATGAGTGCAATTGTGCGGTAGTTTGAACATTCTTTGGCATTGCCTTTCTTTGGGATTGGAATGAAAACTGACCTTTTTCAGTCCTGTGGCCACTGCTGAGTTTTCCAAATTTGCTGGCATATTGAGTGCAGCACTTTCACAGTATGATCTTTTAGGATTTGAAATAGCTCAACTGGAATTCCATCACTTCCACTAGCTTTGTTCCTAGTGATGCTTTCCAAGGCCCACTTGACTTCGCATTCCAGGATGTCTGGCTCTAGGTGAGTGATCACACCATCGTGATCATCTGGGTCATGAATATCTTTTTTGTATAGTTCTTCTGTGTATTCTTGCCACCTCTTCTTAATATCTTCTGCTTCTGTTAGGTCCATACCATTTCTGTCCTTTATTGTGCCCATCTTTGCATGAAATGTTACCTTTGTATCTCTAATTTTCTTGAAGAGCTCTTTAATCTTTCCCATTCTGTTGTTTTCCTCTATTTCTTGCACTGATCACTGAGAAGGGCTTTCTTATCTTTCCTTGCTATTCTTTGGAACTCTGCATTCAGGTGGGTATATCTTTCCTTTTCTCCTTTGCCTTTTCACTTCTCTTCTATTTGCAGCTATTTGTAAGGCTTCCTCAGACAACCATTTTGCCTTTTTGCATTTCTTTTCCTTGGGGATGGTCTTGATCCCTGTCTCCTGTACAGTGTCATGAACCTCCATCTATAGCTCTTCAGGTACTCGCTCTAACAGATTTAATCACTTGAACCTTTGTCGCTTCCACTGCATAATCATAAGGGATTTGATTTAGGTCATACCTGAATGGCCTAGTGGTTTTCCCCACTTTCTTCAGTTTAAGTTTGAATTTGGCAATAAGGAGTTCATGGTCTGTGCCACAGTCAGCTCCCAGTCTTGTTTTTGCTGACTGTATAGAGCTTCTCCATCTTTGGTTGCAAAGAATATAATCCATCTGATTTAGGTATTGACCATCTGGTGATGTCCATGTGTAGAGTCTTCTCTTGTGTTGTTGGAAGAGGGTGTTTGCAATGACCAGTGTGTTCTATTGGCCTTTGCCCTGCTTCATTTTTGTTGTAGTCTTACTTTTTTAGGTGCAGTTCCCTATCTCATCACTCATTAAGATCATCTTTTCCTTTAGTGCCTCAAAGATAACTCTATAATAGTTATTTTTAAGTCCCTATTGTAAAATCCAACACTTGAAATATCTGGAAGACAATTTCTATTGACTTATTTTCTTGACTGTGTGTTACAATTCCCTGTTTTTGTTTTTGTTTTTTACATTTTAAATATTAAATGAGAAATGTCTTTTTACTAGACATTATAGATATTATCTGCTTATACTGTAGAGATTATAGATTGTCATCTTCCTCTGAGGATTGTTGATTCTTTTTTCTTATTGGTTGCCCAACTTAAAATGTTGTTGGCTTGATTTTACTCTTTGTTGGGTCAGATCTTTGAAAAACCTCTAACTTTATAGAATTTAACCTCTAAACTCTGTGCCCCCTTAAAATCTTGTCAAGTATTGGGTTACACCTCTGCTAGAGAATCTAGAGTAAGTCTTACTGTAGGGTGTGGGCCTTACTCTATAGCATGGCCTAATTTTAAAGTGTTTCTCAACTGGATCCCTTGCGTGTTGATGAGTGGTTAACAAGGGGTCTCCATTCTCAATTGGATCTATACGTCATCATCTTCCAACACTATTGACCTTTAATATATGTCTTTAGCTCAGTTTCACTGCAGGCATTTTTGGATATGTCTTAGGGAGTCTTATATCGGTTTTCAGTTATTTTCATTGGGAGAAATAGGCTTGTATCAGCTCCTCTATCATATAAAGAAGTAGAAGATCATAACTCTTACATCATAAAGTTAGTCTGACAGAATTCAGTCTTTGTAAAGAATAGTGCAGTAGGAACTCAGATACTACAGTTAGTGCTAGATTAAATTGTTACAACCATCTTTTTTTCCCCCCCTTTGGCCTGGTTTTGAGCTTTATCTAAATGTTACCATACAGTATACTTTTTTTTTTTTTTAACTTTTTATTGGAGTATAGTTAATTAACAGTATTGTGATAGTTTCAGGTGGACAGCAGAAGGACTCTGCCATACATATGCATGTATCCTTTCTTCCCCAAGTTCTCCTCTCACGAAAACTGCCAGATAGCATTGAGCACAGTTCCTTGTGCTATGCAGTAGGTCCTTTTTGGTTATCCATATAGCAGTGTGTAGATGCCCATCCCAAACTCCCTAACTATCCCTTCCCCCGTCCTTCACCCCAGCAACTCTAAGTTTATTCCCTAAGTCTGTGGAACACATTCTTCCTGACTTCAGTTTCTGTCTTGTTTCTCATTCAATCATCCATTCATTTGTTCATTCATTACAGATACCTGAGTACCTGTGAGGTGTCAAATATACTGGTAGGCACTTGTATACAGTGTTGAGTTAAATAAAAAGTCCCTGCTGTTGTGGCATTTACAGGCCCAAGGTCCTTTTGTTTCCCCTGTTTGTTGAACTTGGACTAGGAACCTCTTTTGTATGTTCAGTTTAAGGTGTGGACTAGTCAGCCCTACAACTGACTTTGCCTTTTCCTGGGACTCTGCTTGATTTCCTTTTCAGGTTTCTGTGGCAGAGAAATGTTTTTACAACTGTTATGGTTTTTACAACCATAACAGTGGTTGAAAAGTTGTCCCCTTATAACTTCTGTCAAACTTTTCATCCCTTGATGCAGGCAAGAGCTTAGTCTTGGTTTTTAGGCAGTATTGGGAAATGTACAAAATCAAAATAGAATAGGTAGTCCAGCTAGCAAAGGTAGCCAGTTGACTTGAAGCAGGAAAATGGAGAAAAGAGAGGTGAGGACAGAAAGTAGCCACTGGTGCTGGAAATGGGTGAACTATCTCAAGAAAATGTTAAAACCTTGTGATTATTGCTAAGGACAATGATGATGAAAATCTTGTGTTTTAAAAAAGTGGATTGAAGAATGACCAAGAACACTAAAATAATTTATGTCAATAAATGAAAAACAAATCAGTTTCTAAAGTATCTCCTTCAAAGATAATGTTAAAGCTAGCTATTACAATGAAACATATAGTTTATAAAATTCTACATGTAAAATTCTGACCTATTCCTTCTTTGATGGAATTGCAGTCATGTGTAACACAGATGTACTTTTTAATATCTTGATAAAAGATAATTTATGAAAAATACAGTTTGTAATTTTTAAATGACTTTCTTGAGTAAAGAAAAGTTGCTCAACCTTTTGATTGATTGGTCTAAGAAGACATAACTGTGTCTTCTCTAATGCAGTGAAGTCAAAAATTATTTGGGAATTGGTTCTAGAGTCCTTTTTAAGTTGAAAATTGAGTATGGCCAAAATACTCTTAAAATTCCCTTTAACCAGTTGTAAAGTATGTATGTGGTTTTAAGCACAACCTTATATCATAATATGCATATGTAAAGTTATTATGTGTATGATAATGTAGCAGGATCATATTTATAAAATACTCAAGTGTTTCCCTGTCGGAAGCACTGGAGCAAATTTATGAAGATTCTAACTTGGTGGCTTTCTCTGTTCATGGTCATCTTTTTCCTAAGAGCTGATTTTTTTATTTAGTTAGTGTTTCTCTATGGTTCTCAACTTTTTAAAAAAAAAACATGGTGATGGTGCTCAGTGAGACTATACTTGTTTGGATGGACACTTTACCTTTTAATCCTTTTTTTGGCTGCACTGCATGGCTTGTAATATTTTCCCAGCCAAGGATCCAACCAGGGCTCCCAGCAGTGGAAGTGCAGAATCCTAACCACTGTACCACCAGGGGATTCCCTGAACACTTTATCTTTTCATGGTCAAGACATTATTAAAATGTATATATCATTTTGTTGTGTTTTTCTTTATGTGAGATAACATTTTAGGGCTTTAAGTTCTCCAGTGCGTGCATATGTTCTTTGAGTAGAATGGTTGTTGCATTAAAAAACAATAATTTGAAAAAAGTTTCTGTTGTTGAACAAGTAAAATAAATTTCTGTAAGTTAAATATAAATATTGTTTTAATGTACTGAAGTTAAAGATTGTTTGGGTAGATGGGATGGGAGCAGATTGTGAAGTGTCTTAAAAGCTATGTAGAAATTTAGAATAAGGAGCGGTTGCACTTCTTATAAGGAAAAGTAGTATGATCAAAATATGGTTTAATAAGGTTTTAATCTCACAGAGGCATTAGTTTAGGTCAGAGTAGGGGAGGCCAGAGGATGAGTTACAATTCATTAATTGTAATCCAGAGATGAAACGAAGTGCTGAACCAAAGGGGTACCATTTTTTTTTTTTTCAAAAAATATTCATTAATAGCCAGTTATGTTCCAGGCTTTGTGAGAATTGAAGATTAAGATACTATTTCCAAGATCTTTTGGTACAGAAAGATTTACTAACCAGGATATAACACAATGATGCTAATGATTGATAAAATGTACTACATTTAGCTTTTTGTCTCTTTACAAAAGACACCATAAGAGAGTGAAAAGCCATGGTTCAGAGTAGGGGAAAAACCATTTAAAACATCTTTTAAAGAACTCTTAAAAGTCAGTGAGGACAACTGTATAGGAAAATGAGCAGTAGAATTAAATAGTCCTACCACAAAAAAAAAGCTATCCAAATAACTTGTAAAAAGATTTTCATCATTATTAGTCATCAGAGAAATACAAATTAAAACCCCAGTCAGATAACATATCTACCAGAGTGGCTAAATATTTAAATTTTTAAGCTTCGGGGGATAATTATAGATTCATAAGAAGTTGGAAAAATAGTTCAGAGAGGTCCACTGTATGCTTCATCTAGATAACCGTGAAAGGTTATCATCTTAGATAATTAAATCTAATATATTAGATAAACCATAATTAAAGCACAATATTAAAACCAAGAAATTGATGTACATTATCACAATGATAATATGTATGTATAGTTCTGTGTCATTTTATCACATGTTGATTCACATAACTACCCTCAAAGTCAAGGCACTGAATTGTTTTTTCAGCATAAAGATCTCCCTTGTGTTCAAAAAAAAAAAAAATGATCTACCTTCTGCTATTAAACTTACACCCATCTGCTCCCTTCTGCTATTCCTAATCCTTGGTAGCCACTAATCTATTCTCTCTCTCTGCAATGTTGTCATTTTGAGAATGTTACGTAAATGAAATCGTATAGCATGTTACCCTTTGAGACTGACATTTTTTTCAGTCATAATGCCCTTGAGGTCCATTCAGAATGTTTATATTCATAGTTTCATCCTTTTCAAAAGGACTAAATTTTTAAAAACTGACAATCCCAAGTGTTGATGAGAATGTAGAGCAATATGAACTTACATATTGCTAGTTGGAATATAAATAGGCACAACCACTATGAAAGTGTATTTGCCAATTTCTACTAAAGTTGAAGTGTACCACCTAATTCAGCAATTCCACTCCTAGTAAATACTTAATAAAAATATATGTCATGTCTGCGGTCATAAATCACAGGAATATTTTTTGGGGGGGTCTAGCTCCTAAAGTAAAGGGAATAAAAGCAAAAATAAACAAATGGAACCTTATTAAACTTAAACAATTTTTGCACAGCAAAGGAAATCTTCAACAAAAGTGAATGACAACCTACCAATAGAGAGAGATAATATGCAAATTATATGACCAGTAAAGGGTTAATACCCAACATGTATAAATAGCTCATACAACTCAATTAAAAAAAAAAAAAAAGACTAAAAAATGGGTCAAAGAACTGAATAGACATTTTTCCTGAGGACAGGTGGTCAACAGGCACATGAAAAGATGCTCAGCATGATTAATCATCAGGGAAATGCAAATCAAAACCACAATGGGATATCACCTCACATCTGTCAAAATGACTGTCATCCAAAAGAACACAAATAACAAATGTTGGGGAGGGTATGGAGAAAAGGGAACCCTCCATGCTGTTGGTTGGAATGTGGATTGGTGCAGCCACTGTGCGAAGCAGTATGGAGGTTTCTCAAAAATCTAAAAGTAGAACCACCATGTTACCTGACAATTCCAGTCCTGGGTGTATATCTGAGAAAAAAACAAAAACAATTAATTTAACAAGATACACACACCCCAATGTTCATAGCAGCAATATTTATAAGTGCCAAAATATAGAAGCATCCAAAATGTGCATCAACAGATGAGTGGATAAAGATGTGATGTATGTGTTTATATGTGTTTATGTGCACACACAGAACAATGGAATACTATTCAGCCACAAAAAGAACAAAATTTTACCATTTGCGGCACTGTGGATGGGCTTAGAGAGCATTATGCTAAATGAAGTAAGTCAGAGGAAGTATCATCTCATTTATATGTGGAATCTAAAAAACAGCAAACTAGAGAATATAACAAAAAAGAAACATTCTCATGGATATAAGAACAAACTAGTGGTTACCAGCATGAGAGGAAAGGAGGGATGGGCAATATAGAGGTGGGTTAGTAAGAAGTACAAACTATTTTTTTTTTTTTTTTGCAAATAAGAAAGTTTATTGAGAGTGCTAAGAATTGCATTTTGGGAGGCAACCATTTGAATGGCAACTCACATGTGCTCCAGGTGGGGCAATAGACAATAGTGGGGGATTTTAAAGGCAACAGAGACATTCTAGAGAAGAAACAAAGGTTATCATTACAGAACTATGATTGGTGCTGGCAGGCATTGAGTCACTTGCTGGCAGCAGATTGGTTGCTAAGCTGTGCTCTCTGAGGAGAAAAGAAGAAAGTTCTAGGTGGTCTCAGGATGTCTGGGTTCGAAGGTTATGTTGGGTTTAGCAGTTGATGTGTGTAAGTTCCACTTCCTTAATGCCTCCCAGCTCCATCTTGGATCCCTTTGACATAAGTGACTCCATTTTTTTTAAGCCACTGATACTTAAGAGATTTGTGTTACAACACCTAGCCCACTGAACTAACCCATCATTTATGGAGCCCCTCACACTTCTACTTTTTTCAGCCTTGGAAGACTCCCCCTCCTCCTTCAGTTCCTGCCTCCAGAACATGCAGAATCACAAATTCAGCCTTCCCCAGACCCTGCCTTTTTAACCAGCCCATCAGTGTGACTGCCAATTAGGACCTGAAAAGGAAGAAAGTATCCTTGGACCTAGCTATGCCCACTAATCTTCATCCCAGTTTGGTTTCAAAGACTACATCCCTGGGGCTTCTTGCAGTGAAGGAAAAGGAGTTTGAAGACAGAACAAGTCTGAGACTGCTTCTCATAGGGGATTCACATTCAGATCAGAGAATCTTGGAGGCTGCGGTGGTTGCAATTTAGGGAGAGTCCCTTGGACTGCAAGGAGATCAGCCATGGGATTTCTTTGGAAGGAATGATGCTGAAGATGAAACTCCAGTACTTTGGCCACCTCATGTGAAGAGTTGACTCATTGGAAAAGACTCTGATGCTGGGAGGAATTGGGGGCAGGATGAGAAGGGGACAACAGAGGATGAGATGGCTGGATGGCATCACTGACTCGATGGACGTGAGTCTGAGTGAATTCCGGGAGTTGGTGATGGACAGGGAGGCCTGGTATGCTGCGATTCATGGGGTCGCAAAGAGTTGGACATGACTGAGCCACTGAACTGAACTGAACTGAACTGAAATTAGCTTCATCCATAAAAGATCAGGGCAAAAGCTGGGGGCCCTGACTTTAGAACTTGTTGCAGAGAGGCGAGTCATGACAGCATTTATATTCCACAATAACACTGGGATTAAAGAACTTCATGGGAATACATAGTTGGCTACAACCCTGGTGTCCATAGGAAAGCGTGCCATTTTCGTAGATCCTCCTCAGAAAGCACCGCTGGCTGCCTTGAGTCTGGCAGGTGCTTCCCCCAGTCTCGCAGACCCCGCTGGCGTTGACTCTGTTACACTGGAAACATTCTAGAGCTTGCGGGAGTCCGAGCAGTGAGGACAGGACCACCAGCAGCAGTAGCAGAAGGCACTTAGCCATCTCTGGATCTGGCTCAAGCCCCAAAGACTTACAGAAGGCAGGACCGAACCACAGCATGAGAAGTACAAACTATTGAGTATAGGATAAGCTACCTTATCCTTGGTAGCTTGTACATATCCTTAGTATGTTGTACATATCAAAGGACTATAACCAATGTTTTATAATAATTATAAATGGAATATAACCTTTAAAAATTGTGCACTACTGTGTTGTACCCCTACACATAGAATTGTTCTTGTTGTTTAGTTGCTCAGTTGTGTCCGACTCTCTGTGACCCCACGGACTTTAGCCCACCAGGCCCCTTTGTCCATGGGATTCTCCATGCAAGTATATTGGAGTGGGTTGCCATTTCCTACTCCAGGGGATCTTCCCGACCCAGGAATGTAACTGGCGTATCCTGGAAGTCTCTTGCATTGCAGGCAGATTGTTTACTATTGAGCACCTGGGGATAGCCTGTATAATATAGAATCAGATCAGATCAGATCAGTCAGTCAGTCGTGTCTGACTCTTTGCAACCCCATGAATTGCAGCACACCAGGCCTCCCTGTCATCACCAACTCCCGGAGTTCACTCAGACTCAAGTCCATTGAGTCAGTGATGCCATCCAGCCATCTCATCCTCTGGCGTCCCCTTCTCCTCCTGCCCCCAATCCCTCCCAGCATCAGAGTCTTTTCCAATGAGTCAACTCTTCGCATGAGGTGGCCAAAGTACTGGAGTTTCAGCTTTAGCATCATTTCTTCCAAAGAAATCCCGGGACTGATCTCCTTCAGAATGGACTGGTTGGATCTCCTTGCAGTCCAAGGGACTCTCAAGAGTCTTCTCCAACACAGTTCCAAAGCATCAATTCTTCGGTGCTCAGCCTTCTTCACAGTCCAACTCTCACATCCATACATGACCACAGGAAAAACCATAGCCTTGACTAGATGAACCTTTGTTGGCAAAGTAGTATCTCTGCTTTTGAATATGCTATCTAGGTTGGTCATAACTTTCCTTCCAAGGAGTAAGCGTCTTTTAATTTCATGGCTGCAGTCACCATCTGCAGTGATTTTGGAGCCCAGAAAAATAAAGTCTGACACTGTTTCCACTGTTTGCCCATCTATTTCCCATGAAGTGATGGGACCGGATATATATATATATATATAAAATATTATATATCAATTATTATTGTTCAATCACCCAGTTGTGTCTGACTCCTTGCAACGCCATGGACTATAGCATGCCAGACCTCCCTATCCTGCACCATCTTCCAAAGTTTGCCCAAGTTCATGTCCATTGCATCATTGATGCCATCCAGCCATCTCATCCTCTGAT
This sequence comes from Bos taurus, assembly GCF_002263795.3. Lineage (NCBI taxonomy): Eukaryota > Metazoa > Chordata > Mammalia > Artiodactyla > Bovidae > Bos > Bos taurus. Next base: position 29,584,568 of record NC_037344.1, on the reverse strand, counting down.
GCCCTCTTCTCTTTCTGGCCTCAATCATTCCCAGCATCAGGGACTTTTCCAATGAGTCGGTCGTTCGCATCAGGTGACCAAAATACTGGAGTTTCAGCTTTAGCATCAGTCCTTCTAATGAGTATTTGGGGTAGATTTCCCTTAAGATTGACTCATTTGATCTCCTTGCAGCCCAGGGGACTCTCAGGAGTCTTCTCCAGCACCACAGTTCGAAGGCATCTGTTCTTTTGTGCTCTGCCTTCTTTATGGTCCAGCTTTTACAATCACAAAATAAATGTCAATTATACTTCAGTTTAAAAGAAAAAGAGAAAGGGACTAACCTGGTGGTCCAGTGGTTAAGACTCTACACTTCTGCTGCAGGAGGCATGGATTCAATCCCTGATCTGGGAACTAAGATCCCGCATGCCATGTTATGCAGCCAAAAAGAAGAGAGAGAGAAAAGAAAGAAACCTATATTTTAAGAGTCCCAGATATAGAAAACAAACTTATGGTTACCAGGGGATAGGGCAGGGGGAGAGAGAAATTGGGAGATTGGGACTGACATATATAGACTACTATAAATAAAAAGATAACTAATAATAACCTGCTGTATAGCATAGGAAACTCTACTCAATACTCTATAATGACCTAAATGGGAAAAGAATCGTAAAAAAGTGAATACATGTATAACTGATTCACTTACTGTACACCTGAAAGTAATACAACATTGTAAATCAACTGTATGCCTATAACAATTTTTTAAAAAGAGGGAAAAAATATGTCTGTTGACCAAAGTAAGTGTTCTGTAAAAACAGTTATGGTAACATTTTTTATAATGACTACTGTCTGAAAAGGACCTGAATGCTCATCAACAGTAGAATGGATTTTTTAAAAATCATGGTTTGATCATTGCAGGGATGGACAAGCTTTTTCTGTAAAGAGCTATGTAGTAAATATTTTAGGCTTGGTATGTCATACATTGACTATGGCAACTACTCAACCCTGCAGTTGTAGCACTGGAGCCAGCCATATGCAGTATATAAACAAATAGGTACTTAACAAAAACAAACTTGGCTTTTCAGGGCTGTAGTTTGCTGATCTCTGGTGTAGAGTCACAGACTATAAATGAATCTCGTAAAGATATTTTTGTGTAAAAGAAACCATATGTTGTGATTACTTTTTTATAAATTTGAAAGACAGGCAAATGAATCTATAGAATTAAAGTCAGAGTGTTGGCTATCTTTAGGAAGAAAGAGGGTAGTAATAGGAAGGTGCATGAAGGTACTTCTAGGGTGCTTAGTTATATCTTTACCCAAATGGTGGTCCCACAGGTTCATTCACTTTTGACCCTTCATTGAGATATAAACTTATGATTTATGTCCTCAGTAATGTGTATATATATCCAACCAGTCCATTCTAAAGGAGATCAGTCCTGTGTGTTCTTTGGAAGGAATGATGCTAAAGCTGAAACTCCAGTACTTTGGCCACCTCATGCGAAGAGTTGACTCATTGGAAAAGACTCTGATGCTGGGAGGGATTGGGGGCAGGAGGAGAAGGGGACGCCAGAGGATGAGATGGCTGGATGGCATCACTGACTCGATGGACGTGAGTCTGAGTGAACTCCAGGAGTTGGTGATGGACAGGGAGGCCTGGCGTGCTGCGATTCATGGGGTGGCAAAGAGTCGGACATGACTGAGGGACTGAACTGAACTGATATATATAAATTTGGGTGTGTTATACCTTAGTTAATTTTAAAAATTAAAAACAAAACAGAAACATATAATTTGTGTTCGTATCAGAACTGTGTTTATTCATTTTTGGCATGTGAGAAGCATACAATAAATGTTCACTCAAGTGAGTTGCTAATAGCAAGCTCTGTAGCAAGATAAGGGCCAGTGAAGAATAATAACTCTGAATTAGCTTGAAGAGTTTATTGAAGACATTTGGGAAAGTAATTTTGGTATGGGGGAAGTAATCATTTAAGACATTTTCATGGAAAAAAGATAGATCCTATTTTGAAAGGCTAACTGGATCTCCTAAATGGTGTGAACTGGCAAGTAGCTACTCATATTTGAATACAGAAAGAAAAGGTTGTTAGCTATTAAGAGCAAGATGTCACAACTATTTTGTAATGAAGTTTAATTTGATTCATCAGACAAATTATTTTGTCTTTTACCTGTGTCCATTCTTTTTAGATGTTACGCTGTAAAAGGTTATGGACATAATAGCACTGAGTGATGTAGACATGATATAGGGTTTATTGGGGGAAAATAACCGGACGTAATACAATATAAGCAGCCCCTCAAACTCTTCCCCCCTCCCCCCATGGCTTTGGCCAGGCTTGGATAGTCTTCATGCACTATGGCCGAATGACCTTCCAGTAGAGAATGGCCTTTACCTTTGTAATGTTTTTCATATTTGTAGTCTAGGGCAAGGAAAATCTAAGTAATTATGTAACGGAAATTAGAAGGTGGCCTAGGGACATGGATGGGCCCATTCTTCCTTAGAGCTAACAACTTAGACCTACTCAGCATCCTTGCTGCTAAGTTTATAAAAGGGGCTTGGAAATGAACCTTCAGATCCATCTAGATTTATCTTCCATCATATGTTTCCCCTATTAGAAAATGAGGTAGAAACTTCTTGGACTAGTATTAAAAGTCTACTGCTGCTGCTGTGGCTGAGTCGCGTAAGTCGTGTCTGACTCTGTGCGACCCCATAGATGGCGGCCTATCAGGCTCCCCCATCCCTGGGTTTCTCCAGGCAAGAACACTGGAGTGGGTTGCCATTTCCTTCTCCAATGCATGAAAGTAAAAAGTGAAAGTGAAGTCACTCAGTCGTGTCGGACTCTTAGCGACCCCATGGACTGCAGCCTACCAGGCTCCTCCGTTCATGGATTTTCCAGGCAAGAGTACTGGAGTGGGGTGCCATTGCCTTCTCCTAGCTTTCTCCAACTTCCTTATCAAGGCTTTTTGCCACTAGTTCTAAATAAATTCTCTCATTTATTTGAGTATCTTCTAATAAATGACTTTATTCAAGCTTCTCATTTGTGCTCATAGTACCTAATTTAGGATTATTTTCCCTTTCTCTAAATTCTCATTTAAGGAGCTTCTTTTGTCTCATCTCCTCTGTGATGCCTCCCTTATGATCTCAATTCTTATACCAAATATTACAGTTTTCATATACTGTCTAATATTATTTTTATTTGTACATTTCTTTCTCTCCATCTAACTGGTAAATTCATTAAGGATAGGAAATGTGTATTAGATTACTTTGTAACCTCTATAATACCTTAATGGTCTTGTGTCTCAATGCTCAATAAGTAATTAATGATAAGAATGTATATTCTTATAATATGTTTTAATTATAAAATGTTCCTAACATTTTAGGGTTCTTGATGCCACCTTTAGACTCTGAATATTAATTATTTTTAAGTGTAATGCTAGATTCTTTATTGGAACATCTTTTTTTATTCTGTTGCAATCAATTCCGGTTTTTAAAACTCATTTTTTTGAGATTGGTATCAATTATTGTCTGTTGGTTACTCTCTTAGCCAGTTTAGTAATTAGATTCCTCCATTTTACTTTAGCAAGAAGTTGAGAACTTTAAGAAGCTAAATCTCATTAGTAAAGAGCAGTTTGAAAACCTAACACCTGAGCTTCCTTTTGAGCCAAACCAAGAAGTTCCTGTAGCAGCTTCACAGTCCAGGCAAGGTATGTAAGTCTGCTTTTCTGTAAGTGTCTAAATAATGTTAAAGCAGTTCTAAATTGTTTTTAAAGTTTGCTGCTTTGTTATTTGTGAAAAATGTTTAGGTGTTTGATTAAAGACTAGAATTTTAAAACTCAGCTTTTATTTATCCTTTGATGAACTTCAAAACATTTTAAAGACTTAAAAAATACAGATTGTAAATTTGGTAAGACAGCCATGTAGTAAATGGACATAGTTGAAATCCCATCTTACTCTTGGTAAACAGGCAGGTGATCAATGACAAAGGTGAACCAGGAGTTGTGTATTATATTACCAAATCATGCTCAAATCCAAATGCTTACTTAAAAAGTAAGCTTAATTGATTGGTTCTGTATGTGTCTTTCTTGATTTTAAGTTTGCTGGGAATCCTTCTCTTCGTAGAATAAGGAAAATTTTTCAGTGACTTGCTGATTTCTTAAAATATACCATCAATATAATTCTTTTGCTTTAATGCCTTAGCTTTGTGTGAAAATGGAAATACATTTGGGAGATTCATAAATTGAATCTGACATTTTCAGACAAGTGTAACTGATTTTATTATAGTTTTTCTGAAAGGCAGATTAAAGAAAAACTTTTAATTTGGAAAACTTCAGACATGTCCAAAAATAGAACAAATTGTATGATGAAACACCATGTGCCTATTATCTACCTATGCATTAGCTACTTAATCATCTTGTAGCCAATTTTATTTCATCTTGACTCCACTCATTCTCTTTACCTCCCATTGGATTATTTTGAAGCAAACTCCTAATCATATTATTCATATTTTGTAATTTGAAAGTATTTTTGTATATGTTATTAAAAAGAAAAGGACATCTATTTTAACACATAAATAACCCAGTACCATTATCATACTAAATAAAATTGTTAGTAAAATTCCTTAATATGAAATACCTAGTTGGTGTTCAAATTTTCTCATTCCTCACTTTAAAAAAAAAAAATCAGGATCCTTAAAAGTTCCAAACATTGCAGTATGTTGATATATCTCTTTTAGTATATAGGTTCATACTGGTTTGTTTTTTTTTTCCCCTTGAACTTTATTGTTGTAGAAACTAGATTGTTTGCCCTGTATAGTATCTCACATTCTGGATTTTGCTGATTGCATCCCCATGGTCATCCAGCCATTTTCTGGTCCTGGATTTTCTTTAACTGTGATTTTGATACAGAGGCTTGAACAGACTGAGGCTCAGTAAGAATATGTCATATATTGTTGTGAAAACTAGACCATGAGGCACATAATGCTTGATTCTTTCTTTTTGTTGGTGTTAGCTATTGACAGTCATTGCTTGTAGCTTTTGGTTCACATGGGGCTTCAAAATAGTGATAACTCTGTTTTCATAATTCTTTCTTAATTTAGTAGATTACGTCTGTAAAGAGAATTTCCGTTAATTGACTGTTTATCCTGAGATAGAGTTCTAACAGGAAAAGGAATAAATGCTTAATTCTTTGTTTTTGTTTACTGTTTCCAAAGTAACAAGCTGGTTGTCTACATCCTTCTTTGGTGAGCAATGAGGATTCTTTTTGGTTTAGTGATTTAAAATTTTTAAATTTAATAATTAATAATAATTTAAAAATTATCACTATGATCAAAACTACTAGAGTTCATCAATAAATTTGGTAGAGTTGCAGGATACAAAATTAATATATATATATAGATATCAGTTGCGTACTATCAACAAACTATCAGAAAGAGAAATTAAGGACCATCCCGTTTACAATTACATTAAAAATAATAAAATACCTGTGAATAAACCTGCCTACAGAGGTGAAAGACCTGTACTTGGAACTGTCAGAAACTGATGAAAGAAACTGAAGATGACAGAGACAGATGGAGAGATATACCATGTTCTTGGATTGGAAGAATTAATATTGTTAAAGTGAACATACTAATCAAGACAATGAACAGATTCAATGAAGTCCCTATCAAAATACCAATGATAAACTTCTGTAGTATTCCAGTGGTAAAGAATCTGCCTGCCAATGCAGGGGACACGGGTTTTGATCCCTGGTCCAGGAAGATTCCATATGCTGTGGGGCAACTAAGCCACTGCGCCACAACTAATGAGCCTGATCTCTGGAATCCACAAGCTGCAACTTCTGAGCCCATGAGCCACAGCTCCCGAAGCCCTCACACCCTAGAGCCAGTGCTCCACAGCAAAAGAAGCCACCACAATGACACACCCACACACCACAACTGGAGAGTATTAGCACCCACTCTTCACAATTAGAGAAAGCCCATGCACAGAAATGAAGACCAAGTGCAGGCCCCCTGCCCCCGCAAAAAAATGCCAATGGCATTTGTCACAGAACTAGAATAAACTGGAAGCCCGAAAGGTGCCAAATGATTTATTTCTCAAGACTCTAAGCAGTCTTGAGAAAGAATAACAGTTGGAAGAATCAGAATCCCTAATTAAGACTATACTACAAATCTATAGCAACCTAAGTGTCCATCAACAGATGAATAAATAAAGAAAATATGATACATATAGATAGTTCAATTCAGTTCAGTTGCTCAGTCGTGTCTGACTCTTTGCGACCCCATCAACCACAGCACACCAGGCCTCCCTGTCCATCACCAACCCCCGGAGTCCACCCAAACCCATGTCCATTGAGTCGATGATGCCATCCAACCATCTCATCCTCTGTCGTCCCCTTCTCCTCCTGCCCTCAGTCTTTCCCAGCATCAGGGTCTTTTCTAATGAGTCAGCTCTTCGCATCAGGTGGCCAAAGTATTGTAGTTTCAGCCTCAACATCATTCCTTCCAATGAACACCCAGGACTGATCTCCTTTAGGATGGCCATGAAAAAAGAACAGAGTTTTGCGATTTGCAGCAACATGGATAGACCTGGAGGGCATTATACTACATGGAATAAATCAGACAAAGACAAATACTCTATGATATGTCTTATATGTGGAATCTAAAAAATACAACAAACTAGTGAATTATAACAAAACAAGAAACAGACTCACAGATACAGAGAACAAACTAGTGGTTTCCAGTGGGGAGAAGGAATGGGGAGATTATGAGGTTAGGGGATTAAGAGGTATAAACTATTATGTGTGATATAGGCTACAAGGGTATAGTGTATAATATGGGGAATATAGCCAATATTCAGAGAAGGCAATGGCACCCCACTCCAGTACTCTTGCCTGGAAAATCCCATGGATGGAGAAGCCTTGTAGGCTGCAGTCCATGGGGTCGCTAAGAGTCGGACACGACTGAGCGACTTCACTTTCATTTTTCACTTTCATGCATTGGAGAAGGAAATGGCAACCCACTCCAGTGTTCTTGCCTGGAGAATCCCAGAGACGGGGGAGCCTGGTGGGCTGCCGTCTACAGGGTTGCACAGAGTCGGACTCGACTGAAGTGACTTAGCATAGCATAGCCAATATTATTTATAATTATAAATGGAGTATTATCTTTATAAAAAATTGTGAATCACTATATTGTACATCTCCAACTTATATAATGTGTATCAGCTATACTTTGATTAAAATATCACTATGATCTCTTAAATGTATTTGATGAATTATACTCTCATCTTGTTGATACTTGTGCCATTTATCAGTTTATTGACTTTATCTACCTTTCGTTGCTTTGTTTTGTGATAATGGAGTTGGATTCTTAACTGTCTTATTTGCCAGCTGGCCTGATGTTAATTAAGCTTTGTCAGTATTCTATTTGCTACTGAGTTGCTTATTGTTTCTAGGCCTTTTCCATTGAAAGAGCTTGGAAATTTTTTTAAGGAAAATTACATTATGAATTTATGTTGATAATTTTTGTTCACATTTAAGATTAAAGGTTTTAATTTATTAGATTTTATATTTGTACCACTTTTTACTTACATAAAAAAAATTCCTATGCACAGTAACAGAATTGTTTATCCTATAATTTAAAAATAACAATAATATTACTGTAAATACTAAAAGAAGCTTACTTGTTTTAAAGTTCTTTAAACATTTAAAATTTGGACTGTTTAAAACTTTATATTTTTAAACTTTAAAAATGTTCTTAGGGTATTCCACTAGGGATGTTCAGAGTAATTATAAGATTTTTCATGTTGTTTAATTTGAGTTCATTAAAATTAACAATTTATGCTCCTCCCTACATCATAGAATTAAAGTCCCATGGGGTATATTTTATTTTATTTATTTATTTATTTAAATTCCTGGGATCCACTTTTAACTGTTTAATAAATTATGCTATGCTATACAATACAGTTTTAAAATTCAGTGACTCAAAGTCATTTAAAGTGATTTTTGAAGTCAGAGTTAGCATGTGTATTTTTTTCATGGTTAAAGAAGTGACCACGTTTTCATTTTATTTTTAATTCGATAATAATTACTTTACAATATTGTGATAGTTTCTGCCATATGTCAACATGAATTGGCCATAGGTATACGTATGTCCCCTCCCTCCCACCTTTTTTCCCAAACCCACCCCTCTAAGGTTGTCATAGCGCACTGACTTTGGGTTCTCTGTAACATACAGCAAATTCCCACTGGCTATCTATTTTTACATATGGTAATGCATGTGTTTCAATGCTACTCTCTCAAATCATCCCACCCTCTCCTTCCCTCACTGTGTCCAAAAGTCTGTCCTTTATATCTGCATCTCCTTTGCTGCTCTGCTGTAGGATCATCAGTACCATCTTTCTAGATTCCATATATATGCATTCAGTTCAGTTCAGTTCAGCCGCTCAGTCGTGTCAGACTCTTTGCGACCCCATGAATTGCATCACGCCAGGCCTCCCTGTCCATAACAAACTCCCGGAGTTCAATCAGACTCAAGTCCATCGAGTCAGTGATGCCATCCAGCCATCTCATCCTCTGGCGTCCCCTTCTCCTCCTGCCCCCAATCCCTCTCAGCATCAGAGTCTTTTCCAGTGAGTCAACTCTTCGCATGAGGTGGCCAAAGTACTGGAGTTTCAGCTTTAGTATCATTCCCTTCAAAGAAATCCCAGGGCTGATCTCCTTCAGATTGGACTGGTTGGATCTCCTTGCAGTCCAAGGGACTCTCAAGAGTCTTCTCCAACACCACAGTTCCAAAGCATCAATTCTTCGGTGCTCAGCCTTCTTCACAGTCCAACTCTCACATCCATACATGACCACAGGAAAAACCATAGCCTTGACTAGATGAACCTTTGTTGGCAAAGTAATGTCTCTGCTTTTGAATATGCTATCTAGGTTGGTCATAACTTTCCTTCCAAGGAGTAAGCGTCTTTTAATTTCATGGCTGCAGTCACCATCTGCAGTGATTTTGGAGCCCAGAAAAATAAAGTCTGACACTGTTTCCACTGTTTGCCCATCTATTTCCCATGAAATGATGGGACCGGGTGCCGTGATCTTAGTTTTCTGAATGTTGAGCTTTAAGCCAACTTTTCACTCTCCACTTCCACTTTCATCAAGAGGGTTTTTAGTTCCTCTTCACTTTCTGCCATAAGGGTGGTGTCACCTGCATATCTGAGGTTATTGATATTTCTCCCGGCAATCTTGATTCCAGGTTGTGTTTCTTCCAGTCCAGCGTTTCTCATGATGTACTCTGCATATAAGTTAAATAAGCAGGATGACAATATACAGCCTTGACGTACTCCTTTTCCTATTGGAACCAGTCTGTTGTTCCATGTCCAGTTCTAACTGTTGCTTCCTGACCTGCATACAAATTTCTCAAGAGGCAGATCAGGTGGTCTGGTATTCCCATCTCTTTCAGAGTTTTCCACAATTTATTGTGATCCACACAGTCAAAGGCTTTGGCATAGTCAATAAAGCAGAAATAGATGTTTTTCTGGAACTCTCTTGCTTCTTCCATGATCCAGCAGATGTTGGCAGTTTGATCTCTGGTTCCTCTGCCTTTTCTAAAACAAGCTTGAACATCAGGAAGTTCACAGTTCACATATTGCTGAAGCCTGGCTTGGAGAGTTTTGAGCATTACTTTACTAGCATGTGATATGAGTGCAATTGTGCGGTAGTTTGAGCATTCTTTGGCATTGCCTTTCTTTGGGATTGGAATGAAAACTGACCTTTTCCAGTCCTGTGGCCACTGCTGAGTTTTCCAAATTTGCTGGCATATTGAGTGCAGCACTTTCACAGCATCATCTTTCAGGATTTGAAATAGCTCCACTGGAATTCCATCACCTCCACTAGCTTTGTTCGTAGTGATGCTTTCTAAGGCCCACTGGACTTCACATTCCAGGATGTCTGGCTCTAGGTGATTGATCACACCATTGTGATTATCTGGGTCGTGAAGATCTTTTTTGTACAGTTCTTCTGTGTATTCTTGCCACCTCTTCTTAATATCTTCTGCTTCTGTTAGGTCCATACCATTTCTGTCCTTTATCGAGCCCCTCTTTGCATGAAATGTTCCTTTGGTATCTCTAATTTTCTTGAAGAGATCTCTAGTCTTTCCCATTCTGTTGTTTTCCTCTATTTCTTTTTATTGATCACTGAGGAAGGCTTTCTTATCTCTTCTTGCCATTCTTTGGAACTCTGCATTCAGATGCTTATATCTTTCCTTTTCTCCTTTGCTTTTCACTTTTCTTCTTTTCACAGCTATTTGTAAGGCCTCCCCAGACAGCCATTTTGCTTTTCTGCATTTCTTTTCCATGGGGATGGTCTTGATCCCTGTCTCCTGTACAATGTCACGAACCTCATTCCACAGTTCATCAGGCACTCTATCTATCAGATCTAGGCCCTTAAATCTATTTCTCACTTCCACTGTATAATCATAAGGGATTTGATTTAGGTCATACCTGAATGGTCTAGTGGTTTTCCCTACTTTCTTCAATTTAAGTCAGAATTTGGTAATAAGGAGCTCATGATCTGAGCCACAGTCAGCTCCTGGTCTTGTTTTTGTTGACTGTATAGAGCTTCTCCATCTTTATAGACCATATTTGTCTTTTTCTTTCACTTCACTCTGTATAATAGGCTCTAGGTTCATCCACCTCATTAGAACTGACTCAAATGTGTTCCTTTTTATAGCTGAATAAGATTCCAGTATACACTTAAGTGTATGTGTACCACAACTTCTTTCTTTATTCATTCATCTGTCAATGGACATCTAGGTTGCTTCCATGTCCTAGCTATTGTTTTTTTTTTTTCTAGCTATTGTAAATACTGCTACAGTGAACATTGGGGTACATGTGTCTTTTTCAATTATGATTTCCTCAGGGTATATGCCCAGGAGTGGGATTGCTGGGTCTTATGGTAGTTTTATTTGTCATTTTTAAGGAATCTCCATACTGTTCTCCATCGTGGCTGTATCAATTTTCATTCCCACCAACAGTGCAGGAGGGTTCCCTTTTCTCCACACCCTTTCCACCGTTTATTGTCTGTAGACTTTTTGATGATGGCCATTCTGACTGGTGTGAGACAATAGCTCATTGTAGTTTTGATTTGCATTTCTCTAATGTTAAGCAATGTTGAGCAGCTTTTCATGTGTTTATTAGTCATATATATGTCTTCTTTAGAGAAATGTCTGTTTAGAAGTGACCACATTTTGAATAAACAAAGATTTCATGTTAGCATCTTTGTTTGGCTTGGCACCTTGGACTATATCCTCTGAGAACTATTAAAGAAATATGTAAAATCTTGGAATAAACTATAGATTACACTCTGATCTCCTGATAGTATCAGTAATTTTTTTTGTTAACTGGGCAAATGTATTGCTGTGTGCAAAGGGAAAAATATAGCACTCTACTTTCAAAAGGAAAGAAGCATAGAGGATATGGTTCACAGCTACAAAAATACATGTGATTCATTTGAAAATGGAGCCCTCTTAAAGACAGTGATCTGGTCAACCATCAGTATCTTCCATTGCCAAAAAGTAAATTTTCTCCCATATGCAGTTTGAATTGCATCATATCTGCCTCTCTTCATGTTACTCATTTTACTAATACCATACCATGGGCACATTCCTAAATTGTTATGTTCCAAAGAGATAAATTTTATAGTGCATAAGATTAACAAAGAATTAGAGGGAAGGAATGGGATAGGGGAGATAGAGGTATGAGATTACGAGAAACGTGTGTGTGTGTTAAGTTGCTTAGTTGTGTCCAACTCTTTGTGACCCCATAGATGTAGCCCACCAGCGTCCTCTGTCTGTGGAATTCTCCAGGAAAGAATATTGGAATGGGTTGCCATTTCCTTCTCCAGGGGATCTTCCTGACCCAGGGATTGAACCCGGGTTTCGTGCATTGCAGGCAGATTACTTACCATCTGAGCCATAGGGACATCCCTAGGAAAAACATACTCCTATGTATAAAATTGATAAGCTACATTATACATTATAATGTACAGTACACAGGCATATAGCCATTGTTTTGTAATAACTTTAAATGGAATAAAATCCATAAATATGTTGAGTCACTATGCTGTATGCCTGAAATGAATAAAATATTGTACATCAACTATACTTGGATATGAAGAAATCAGTATGAAAAAAAGATTAACATCAGTAGAAAAAGTAGTAAATGAAACAAACTGGAGCTTCACATAGACAAAAATTATATGGCAATAAATATGAAAAGATACCATACTATTTGCTGAGATGTGCCATTTAAAACCATGGTGACATACCATATTATAAGCCAACAGTTTCACTTCAAGAGATACTCTTGCAAATGCTACCAAAAAGAACATTTGTAGCAGCATAATTCATAATATAAAAAACAAATGAAAACTAAAAAGCACCCATTGACATAAAGGAAAAATATGCAGTAGTGGAAAATAAAAGATCTAAAGCTATTTGTGACAAAATGGTTTAATCTTAAAAGTAGAGGATGTAAAAAAAAAAATCAGTTCACTAAATTTAGTGCTGTCTTATATAAAATTCATGGATACATGGATAGCTTGTAGAAACCATAAAGAGCAAGGGGAATTAATTTAAAAATTTTAATATAGTGTTTCAGTTCAGTCGGTCAGTTGTGTCTGACTCTTTGCAACCCCATGAACTGCAGCATACCTGGCTTCCCTGTCCATCACCAACTCCTGGAGCCTACTCAAACTCATGTCCATCAAGTTGGTGATGCCATCCAACCATCTCATCCTCTGTCATCCCCTTCTTCTCCCACTTTCAATCTTTCCCAGCATCAGGATCTTTTCCAGTGAGTCAGTTCTTCGCATCAGGTGGCCAAAGTTTTGGAGTTTCAGCTTCAACATCAGTCCTTCCAATGAATATTCAGAACTGATTTCCTTTAGGATGGACTGGTTGGATCTCCTTGCAGTCCAAGGGACTCTCAAGAGTCTCCTCCAACACCACAATTCAAAAACATCAATTCTTCGGTGCTCAGCTTTCTTTATAGTCCAACTCTCACATCCATACATGACTACTAGAAAAACCATAGCTTTTACTAGACAGACCTTTGTTGGCAAAGTAGTGTCTCTGCTTTTTAACATTCTGTCTAGGTTGGTCATAGCTTTTCTTCCAAGGAGCAAGTGTCTTTTAATTTCATTGGCTGCAGTCACCATCTGCAGTGATTTTCAGTTCAGTTCAGTTCAGTCGCTCAGTCGTGTTTGACTCTTTGCAACCCCATGAATCGTAGCACGCCGGGCATCCCTGTCCATCATCAACTCCCAGAGTTCACTCAAACTCATGACTATCGAGTCAGTGATGCCATCCAGCCATCTCATCCTCTGTCATCCCCTTTTCCTCCTGCCCCCCAATCCCTCCCAGCATCAGAGTCTTTTCCAGTGAGTCAGCTCTTCTCATGAGGTGGCCAAAAGTACTGGAGTTTCAGCTTCAGCATCATTCCTTCCAAAGAACACTCACGGCTGATCTCCTTTAGAATGGACTGGTTGGATCTCCTTGCAGTCCAAGGGACTCTCAAGAGTCTTCTCCAACACCACAATTCAAAAGCATCAATTCTTCAGTGCTCAGCTTTCTTCACAGTCCAACTCTCACATCCATACATGACCACTGGAAAAACCATAGCCTTGATTAGAGCCCCCCAAAATAAAGTCTCTCACTGTTTCCATTGTTTCCCCATCTATTTGCCATGAAGTGATGGGACTGGATGCCATGATCTTAGTTTTCTGAATGTTGAGTTTTAAGTCATCTCTTTCACTTTCCTCTTTCACTTTCATCAAGAAGCTCTTTAGTTCTTCTTCACTTTCTGCCATAAGGGTAGTGTTATCTGCATATCTGAGGTTATTGATATTTCTCAATAATCTCTTTGCTGACCCAGGGATTGAACCTGGGTCTCCTGCATTGCAGGCAGATTACTTACCATGTGAGCCATAGGAAAATGCCTATGGAAAAACATACTCATATGTGTATAAAGTTGATAAGCTACATTATAATGTACAGTACATAGGAATATAGCCATTCTTTTGTAGTAACTTTAAATGGAATAAAATCCATAAATATATTGAGTCACTATGCTGTATGCCTGGCAGTCTTGATTCCAGTTTTTGCTTCATCCACAATATATATATAGTGTTTAATATATATACAATGTTTAATTCCTGAGAAACGGAAGGAATTCTATCTGGAGAGTCTGCAAATGGTTTGCCTGCATCTGAAATTTATGTTTTGGCCTTGGTGGGTTTGTGGGTACCAACCTGAATATAAATGATTATGCTCTTTAAGTAAAGTCTCAGATAATTACCCAAAGGTTTTTTTTTTTAATACAGTGTTTTTGGAAAGCTTGAATTTTTTCCATACTTAGTTTCTTGTTCTCATTTTCATTTCTAAATCAACTGTATTTTAAAGTCTGTGTGTGTGTGTGGGTGTGTGTAAACCTTCATGTGCTATAATCTCCAAGTTTTAAAAATATGAACAAAAATAAAATTAAGCACAAATTAAGAAGACAGAAATCAATCCAATATATTGCTTAAAAATGTTGAATAGATTAACTTTCAGTTAGAAAGACAGTTATGGATTGGATTTAAAGGATATTCAGCTCTATGCTGTTGTGTGTCATAAGTATACACAGAAATTGAAAGGTGAAAGGATAGGAAATGCTGTAAAACGCTGATAGTAATAAAGAATTGCTGTTGCTTTAAAAAATAGAATTTGAGGTGAAAAAAAAATATTTTGTTTTCACTGTCATTAATATCTATCTTCCTGTTTATCCTCTAGACCTGATCCAAACACACTTCCACCCCTCACCCCCAAATCAGCTTTAGCTATTGCCCTAGAGATCTTTGTGTTTAAGACGGGTCAAGGCAATCATCATCTTCCCTGACAGCACTGGATCAGTCATTCTTTGTCTTGAAACATTCTTCTTCCTAGACACTGTTTGCTTAGTTCTCATTCAACTTCATGGAGTCTTTTATTTGCTGCTTCTTTCCCATTTCCCCAGGCTTTGGATGCTTTAGCGCTTTATCTTCAAATTTCTTCTTTCTGATTCTCAGTAACTCTGCAGGTAATAGTATTTAGTTTCATGTTTTTAAATGGCATCCTTATAGTGCTGCTGCTGCTGCTAAGTCACTTCAGTCGTGTCCGACTCTGTGCGACCCCGTAGACGGCAGCCCACCAGGCTCCCCGGTCTCTGGGATTCTCCAGGCAAGAACACTGGAGTGGGTTGCCATTTCCTTCTCCAATGCATGAAAGTGAAAAGTGAATGTGAAGTCGATCAGTTGTATCCGACTCTTAGCGACCCCATGGACTGCAGCCTACCAGGCTCCTCCATCCATGGGATATTCCAGACAAGAGTACTGGAATGGGGTGCCATTGCCTTCTCCAATCCTTATACTGCTGCGGCTGCTGCTGCTAAGTCGCTTCAGTTGTGTCTGACTCTGTGCAACCCCAGAGACGGCACCCACCAGGCTCCCCCGTCCCTGGGATTCTCCAGGCAAGAACACTGGAGTGGATTGCCATTTCCTTCTCCAATGCATAAAAGTGACTATCAAATTTATATGTACAGACTCCATCCTGTGTTCTGAATAAATAACTGTGTTTCAGCAGTTTCACTTGGATATTTTATAAACATGTCAAACTTCATATGGTGAAAATTGAAAGTCTGAATTCCCACCCCTTTCCAAGGAATTCTCCCAGACTTCCACATCTCTATGATATGTTAACTGTATCTTTCTAGTTGTACAGGGGAAAAAAAATCTTGATGTTATTTTTGATCTCTTTCTTTTTCAACCTCTTATTTCTTATTCCTTGGCAGATTATTTCCATTATCCTTTAAAATATATCCAGAACCTAACCACTTCTCATCTTCACTACTTCTATCACACAAAAGCTACCATCATTTTACATTGGTTAATTATAATAACTCCTAATCTGTCTCCTTCCTTTCATTCCACTTTACAGGGATCCAGAATTGTCTTTTTTATTTCTTTTTTTAAAAGATATCATTTATACTCAATAAATTTCACTTTTTGCATATACAGATTTGGGAATTTTGACAAATGCATAGTCTTGTAATTACCAACTACTCAAATTACAGCAAAGTTCTATTACTCTGCTCAAATTCTCCTATGCCTCTTTGTAGCCAACCCCATGCCTAGCCTTTGGCAGCCTGTTTTCTGTTTTCTACTTCTATAATTTTGCCTTTACCAGAATATCATATAAATGGAATTGTATGGAGTGTAACCCTTTGTGTCTGGCTTCTTTTATTTACAGTAATGTAAATACAGTAATGCATTTGAGATTCACCCATATTTTGTGTGTCCTTTTTATTGGTAAGTAATATTCCTTCACATGGATATAAGCAATTTACCATTAGTTGAAGAACATGTGGGTTGTTTTTAATTTTTGGTGATTGTCAATAAAGATGCTATAAATATTTGCTTATAGGTTTTGGTAAGATGATAAGTTTTCATGTCAGTTGGGTAAATACTTGGAGTGGGATTGCTGGATCATGTGGTAAGTGTTTTTAACTTTATAAGAAACTGTCTAATGGTTTTCCAAAGTGGCTATGTCACTTTGCATCCCCACCAGTTATGTATGAGGGTTCCCATTGCTCCATGTCTTCACCAGCAGTTGGTATTGCAAAGTTTTAAAATATTTTTCCCTTTCTATTAGGTATGTAGTAGTGTCTCATTATGGAGAAGGCAATGGCACCCCACTCCAGTACTTTTGCCTAGAGAATCCCGTGGATGGAGGAGCCTGGTGGGCTGCAGTCCATGGGGTCGCTAGAGTCGGACACGACTGAGCGACTTCACTTTGACTTTTCACTTTCACGCATTGGAGAAGGAAATGGCAACCCACTCCAGTGTTCTTGCCTGGAGAATCCCAGGGATGGGGAAGCCTGGTGCGCTGCCATCTCTGGGGTCGCACAGTCAGACACGACTGAAGCGACTTAGCAGCAGCAGCAGTGTCTCATTATGACTAACAGTGCTGAGCATTTTTTTTTTTTTTTTTGCTATTGGTATATCTTTGGTGAAGTGATTGCTCAAGTATTTTGAGTTTTGTTTTTTTTTTTTAGTTGTTTCCTTGCTGAGCTTTCAGAGTTCTTTATTCTAATCCAAGTCTTTATTCAGTTCAGTTCAGTTCAGTTCAGTTCAGTCGCTCAGTCGTGTCTGACTCTTTGCAACCCCATGAATTGCAGCATGCCAGGCCTCCCTGTCCATCATCAACTCCCAGAGTTCACTCAAACTCACGTCCATCGAGTCAGTGATGCCGTCCTGCCATCTCATCCTCTGTCGTCCCCTTCTCCTCCTGCCCCCAATCCCTCCCAGCATCAGAGTCTTTTCCAGTGAGTCAGCTCTTCGCATGAGGTGGCCAAAGTACTGGAGTTTCAGCTTCAGCATCATTCCTTCCAAAGAACACCCAGGGCTGATCTCCTTCAGAATGGACTGGTTGGATCTCCTTGCAGTCCAAGGGACTCTCAAGAGTCTTCTCTAACACCACAGTTCAAAAGCATCAATTCTTCAGTGCTCAGCTTTCTTCACAGTCCAACTCACATCCATACATGACTACTGGAAAAACCATAGCCTTGACTAGACGGACCTTTGTTGGCAAAATAATATCTCTGCTTTTGAATATGCTATCTAGGTTGGTCATAACTTTCCTTCCAAGGAGTAAGCGTCTTTTGATTCCTATGTAATTTTCACATATCTTCCCCCAATCTAAAGATTTATCTTTTCATTTCTTAAGAATGCCTATTGGGAGTTCCTTGGTGGTCTAGTGGTTAGGATCTAGGACTTTCTCGGTTGTGGCCTGGTTTAATCTCTGGTTGGAGAACTGTGATCTTGCAAAAACTGTGTGGTGTGGCCAAAAAAAGAGCACCTTTTGAAGAGCAGAACTTTTTTCTTTTTTGGTTGTGTTGGGCCTTTGTTGCAGTGCAAGGGGGTTTTTTCTAGTTGCGGCGCACAGGCTCTATAGTTGCAGTGCTTGGATTTAGTTGCTCTGTGGCATGTGGGATCTTAATTCCTTGACCAGGGATTGAACCCATGTTCCCTACATTGGAAGACAAATTCTTAACCATTGGACCACCAGGGAAGTCCTTATAACTGTAATCTTAAAAATCAATATGTGCCGTCCACCTTTTTTTCTCTTTTTATTTCCAAAATATTTTGACTATTCTAGTTTCCTTGCATTTTCACATAAATTATAAAAATAGCTTATCGATGTCTATAAAAATTCCAACTAGTATTTTGATTGGAACTGCACTGAATCTACAGTTTAGGAAGAATTATAAAATTTTAACAGAATTGAATCTTCCAGTCTATGAATATGGTATACTTCTCCTTTTAAGTATTTGTTCTTCAGTGTCTTATGGTTTTTGTTGTATTTTGTACACATTTTGTTACCTATGTCCTTAAGTATATTATGATTTTGGTGTTGCTATAAATGGTGCTTTAAAATTTTTATTATCCATTGTTTATTGCTAGTATATAGAAATAGGATAGATTTTTTTCATATTATTCTTTGTGATGTTAATTTTAAGTGTCAGCTTAACTGAATCAGAGGATAACCGGATGTCTGGTTAGACATTGCTTCTGGGTGTCTCTGTGATGCTTTTTCTACATGAGATAAGTATCTGAATTGTTGGGCATGGTAGATTGCCATCCTCAGTATGGGTGGACATCATCGAATCCACTGAAGGTCTGAATAGAACAAAAATGTGGAGGAAGGAGGAATTTGCTCCTTTTTTGCTGTCTTATTGACTGGGACGTCTCGTCTCATCTTAGATTGGTATTTATATCATCAACTTCCCTAGGTCTCAGGCCTTTGGACTCTGAGCTGAATTACATCACTGGCTTTTCTAAGTTTCCAGCTTATAGATGACAGATTGTGAGATTTCTCATCCTCCATAATCTTGTAAGCCAAATCCTCATATTAAATCTTCTTTTCTATCCTGTTGGTTCCTTTACTCTGGAGAATGACTAATACAGCTGTGTATCCTGTGATATTGATAAACTTACCAGTAATAGTTCTAGTAGCTCTTTCTGTAGATTCTTCAATATATTTTACATTGATCGATTTCTGCGTAGATAGTCATGTTGTCTGTGAATAGCTGCAGTTCATTTCTTATTTTTATATACTTTCATTTATTGTCTTATTACATTGATTGGGACCTCCAACATGATGTTGAATAGAAGTTACAAGACATCCTTGCATTGTTTCTGATTTTAGGAGGAAAGCATTCAGTCTTTCACCATTAAGTATGATAATAGTTGTAGATTTTATTTCTAGTGTACTGAGAGTTTTTTAAAAATTCTTATTTATTTTATTTGGAGGCTAATTACTTTACAGTATTGTGGTGGTTTATGCCATACATTGACATGAATCAGCTATGGGTATACATGTGTCCCCCATCCTGAATTGCCCCCTCACCTCCCTCCCCATCCCGTCCTTCTGGGTTGTCCCAGTGCACTGGCTTTGAGTACCCTGTCTCATGCATTGAACTTGGACTGGTGATCTATTTCACATATGGTAATATACATGTTTCAATACTATTCTCCTGAGAGTTTTTAATCATGAATGGATGCTGATTTTTGGGGGGGGCGGATTTTTTTTTCTGGGTCTTTTGAAATGATTACATGTTTGTCTTAATTAGCTTATTTGTATTGTGAATTGCATTGAATTATTTTCAAATAATGAGCCCAGTATAAACCTTATTTGACTGTGACATACTACCCTTTTTATACACTGTTAGATTCCATTTGCTTTTTTTTTAGCGGAATGAAGAATATTGGTTTTTCTTGGATTATCTTTGCTTGATTTTGGTATCAGGGAATACTGCCTTATAAATGAGTTAGTAAGCATTCCCTCCTCTTCTGTATTTTGATTCCTTATAGGCATGGTAGAATTTGCCAGTGAAGTCATCTGGGTCTAGAATTGTTGAAATGTTTTTAACTACTAATTAATTTTTTAAAGAGACATGGGCCTATTTAGTTAATCTAGCTTTTCTTGAGTGAACTTTTGTAGTTTATATATTAAAGAGTTTGTCATTTTGGGGTGTGTTTTTAGTAATATTCCTTTTTTATTCTTTCAATGTTTGTAGGGTCTTTAGAGATACAGGCATACCTCAGAGATATTTTGTATTTGGTTCCAGACCACCATAATAAAGTAAATACCACAGTGAAGCAAGTCACATGAATTTTTGGTTTTACAGTCTGTATACAGTATGTTTACACTATACTGTGGTCTATTAAGTGTGCAATAGCATTATGTCTAAAATTAAAATGAGCATATCTTAATTTAAAAGTATTTTATTGCTTAAAAAAATGATAACCATCATCAGAGCCTTCAGTAAGTTGTAACAGTCCTTTTCCTGGTGGAGTGCCTCGCCTCAGTGTTGATGGCTGTTGACTGATCAGGGTTGTGGTTGCTGAAAGTTGGGGTGGCTGTGGCAGTTTCTTAAAATAAGAGAACTATCAAGTCCACTGAATTGGTTGACTCTTCATTTCATGAACAATTTCTCTGTGACGTTTAATGCTGTTTGATAACATTTTACCCACAGTAGATCTTCTTTCAAAATTGGAGTCAGTCCTCTCAAACCCTGCCACTGCTTTAGCAACTAAGTTTATACAGTATTCTAAATTCTTTGTTGTCATTTCTACATTCTTCACAGCATCTTCATTAGGAATAAGTAGATCTCATCTTAAGAAACCACTTTCTTATGAGATTACAGCAATTTAGTCTCATTTTCAGTCTCCACTTCTAATTCTAGTTCTCTTGCTATTCCCACTGGTTGGGACTACACTTTGAAAATTAGTACTTTAGCCTAATCCTTGAAATATCAGTCTTATTTGATAAACTTTTTAGCAGAAATTGTATGGTAGACGATCACAATTGATGTTCCCAAAGAGCAGATGGCCTGGTCTTCTGTGTTTTAAAGCTTTTTTGAGGTATAATTTACACAAAATTAACTCACTTTAAGTGTATAGTGTGATTAATGTCAGTAAATTTGTGTATTTGTACACCAGTGCCATAATTTAGTTGTTTTGTTTCTGTTTTTAAATTTATTTAACTGTGCTGGGTCTTAGTTGCAGCATGTGGGATCTAGTTCCCTGACCAGGTATCAAACCCAGGCCCTGTGCATTAGGAATATGGAGTCTTAGCCACTGGGTCACCAGGGAAGTCCCCCATAATTATTTTTAAATTGCATCATGCTAAAAGTTCCCTCACAATCATTTGCAGTCAATGTCAGCACTCAATTTCAGTCTGATGTAACCAGTGATCTGCTTTCTGTCTTTATGTTTATGCACTTCCTAGAAATTTCATATAAATGGGATGTATATGTAGTCAATGTGTTTGGCTTCTTTCAATTAATATAATAATTTTGACATTAATCCATGTTGTTGCTTATGTTGGTGCTTCTCTCCTTCTTGTAAGGTGTAGTGTTCTATAGTATGGACATACTTCATTTTGTTTATCCACTTGGAAATAGGTGTATATTTGTTTTCTTTTTCCACTTTTGGCTATTATGGAAAATGCTATTTTGAACATTCACATATAAGAGATGGCCCATGATTTTAACTAAAAAGAAGTTATAATATCTAAATGATATTTATATGTCATCTTTGTATTTTATAAAAAATACTTTTAATGTATTCTTATTTCCTAACTACTTATATTTCTAGTAATATAATTTTTGTACTGAATATATTTTATGTACTTGCAATTTTCTTAACTATTTTTGGTAATTTTTTTTGTGAAAATATTATAAATTGGTAAATGATACACTACACAAATTTTGTAAAATGTTTCTTTTGAGATAACAAAAAGTACTTTATAGATCTTAATCTTCATAAAACTGGTATATCTGCTCTTGGTGATGGGTCAAATTCAGACCTAATTAAACCTGGAATAAAATAAATGTAAGACTGAAATAAAACTTTAACTTTTTAATATGAAAATGTTCAGATAAAGATAAAAGCAGAGAAAACTGTTAATGAACTCCCATGTACTTATCTTGGGCTTCCCCTTGTGGCTCAGCTGTGAAAAATCATCCTGCAATGCAGGAGACACAGGATACTCAGGTTCAATCCCCTGGATCAGGAAGATCCCCTGGAGAAGGAAATGGCAACCTACTTCAGTATTCTTGCCTGGAGGATCCCATGGACAGAGGAGCATGGAGGGCTATAGTCCATGATATATGGACTCTCTCTTTGAGAGAGTTGGACAGGACTGAAGCACCTGAGCATGTTTACTGATGTTATCACTGAGTTTAGATGTTATCAGCCTGATCTATTCATCATAAAGTTTCCCTTAATTTTTTTTTCCCCCAAGGCTTTTGTTGCTAGAGCAGTTTTAGGCTCATGGCAAAATTTAGAGGAGAGTACAGAGATTTCACATTTACACCCTGACCCTAGCTTACTAGCTATTACCCATCTGGTGAAAGAGGTTGCCTCCTCAGAGCAACAGCCCACATCAGAGTGGTACGTTTGTTAACTATTGATGAGCCTACGTTCACACATCATAATCAGCAAAAGTCCATAGTTACATTAGCATTTACTTTTTTTTTTTTTTAGTTTCTGTTTTTCTTATTCTTTTAAAAGTTTTTAATTTATTTTTGGCTGTTCTGGCCCTTTGTTGCTGTGTGTGAGCTTTCTGTATTTGCAGTGAGTGGGGCCTACTCTAGTTGTGTGAGGGCTTCTCATTACAGTGGCTTCTCTTGTTGCTGAGCATGGGCCCCAGGCATGTGGGCTTCAGTAGTTGCCGCGTGTGGGCTCAGTAGTTGTAGCTCCTGGGCTTAGTTGCTCTGTGACATGTGGAATCTTCCCAGACCAGATATCAAACCCGTGTACCCTGCATTGGTATGAGGATTCCCTGGACCACCAGGGAAGTCCCAGCATTTACTCTTGGTGTTGTATATCCTGTTGATTTGGATAAATGTATAATGAGATGTAGTCATCATTATAGTGTCATATATAGCATTTATTTATCCACTTACCTACTAAACGACATGTGGTTGCTTCCAAGTTTGGGCAGTTATAAATAATACTGCTTTAAATATCCATGTGCAGATTTTTGTGTGGACGAAAGTTTTCAGCTCCTTTGGGTAAGTACCAAGGAGGGTGACTGCTTGATGGTATGTAAGAGTATGTTTAGTTTTGTATGAAACTTCCAAACTGTCTTCCAAAGTGGCTGTACCATTTTTCATTTCTACAATACCACCGTGAATGAGAGTTCCTGTTACTTCATATTCTCATCCGCATTTGTTAGTGTTGTCAGTGTTCTGGGTTTTGGCCAGTCTAATAGATGTGTTGCACAATCTCATTGTTGTCTTACTTTGCAGTTCCCTGATGATATCTGATGTGGAGTATCTCCGTGTGCTTTTTGCCATCTATATATCTTCTTTGGTAAGGCGTCTGTTAGGTCTCTGGCCCATTTTCTAATCAGGTTTTTGTTGTTATTGTTGTTGAATTTTGACAATCCTTTGTGTATCTTGGATAATAGTCCTTTATCATATGTGTGTTTTACAAATACTGTTTGACATTCTGTGGCTTGTCTTTTTATTCTCTTCAAAGTGTTCTCAAAGCCGAAGTTTTTCCTTTTACAGAAGTTAGTATAACAATTATTTCTTTCATGGGTCATTAAATCTCTCCTCAGCATTTTACCAAATGATTTTAGCAGGTATTGATGAATATTTTCCTGATCCTCTATTTCACTAAAGTTGCAAAATAGTCATCTTCTAATTTTGTTATTCCTTTTATGTTTCTTAACCTAGAATTCTGTAAGGAAGAATTTTTTCTTTTAATTAACTCTTTATTTATTTTGGAATTCAATTTACAAAAAAGGTTAAATTCTTTTTTCTTTTCTTGTATTCTATTGATCATTTTCAGAATAATGAGTTGGTGCCATAGCAGCCTAGAAATTTGATTAAGTTTTAAAGTAACCATTATGAACTCATGGGGTCTGTTTATTTGATGTTCTTAGGCCAATTCGGTCATTGTTTTGACTGGCAGTGTCTCCTAAAGTTTGCTGCTAGTCTTCATGAACCATGCTAATATTTTCATTTTTAACTTCATTGCTTTCTGGCTCAAGATTTTCTAGGCTTTTATAATACTTTGTGCTTCAGACTTTTTTTTTTTAAAGGAGACTGATCAGTGGGAAGTGGAATTTAGAAGCCATAATCTAGATGCTAGGACACTTAGGATTTCTGGGTTGTTACTGCTCCTAGATCTTTGAATATTTCTTTTACAAGGGCACTGGATTTACCATATTTTTCAGTGTATGCTCCTACTTTTAACCCCTGAGATTGTGTATCATCTTACCATACAGAAAAATACCATTAACACAATTCAGTTAAGTTTTTCAGTCATTGGATGGGGATATACTTTTTCCTAGGTACAATTGTAGATCCTGGTGTACATATATAGATTGTGGCCCTTGCTTTCAGAGAAACACTGAGATTTACTGCTAGCATTTAATGGAAGATATATAAGAAAATAAATTTCAATTTAATGAATCTAAAAATAAATGGATAAAAATGCAGAGGTGGCACAAAAAATAATTGATTAATGGTTAATTCTGTTGGCAGAAGATGTTTGAACAATGCTACACATTCCCAGAGAAAGTACTCAGGATTTGTGCTGGATTTTAAAGGAATGATGTGAGTCTAATTGGGTGTAAAAAGATGAGGGAAAGGGACTTTTAGATACAGGAAAAAGCATATGAAAAGATATGACACAAGAAAACAAGAACAACAGAAAATAGGAATAACAAGTAGGTTGCTATTTGGGGCGTCAAGACTGAAATGGAGAATGACAATAGAAGCAAAACTGAAGCACAATCAGAAGAGGATTATATGCCATGCTAAAGAGCCAATGCCTCTCCTAGAGGCAATGGGGAAAACCTGAAAATTTTTAAGTAGAAATGTGAAATGACCTAATTTGCTCCTCAGAATAATTATCCCGGCAACAGTAAAGATAATGGACTAGGAAGGAAAATACCAAGATAGTGAGACTAGGTAACAGAGTGGGTTAGTTCCCTTTTGAGTTTACAAACTTGTGTCTAAATAGTACTTGGAATGTATCAGGTACTCAGTAATATTTGTTGAGTGAACAAAAGTTTATTGTATGAATCAAAAGAAGTTGGTAAGTCTGAAGAAAAACCATGTAGAAATAGAGCCTGCAGTTTTGACACTTTAACTTGATTTGTTTGCTTGCTTACTTAGTGTTTTACCTTAAGATTTTCACAAACTAGTTAATAAAAGCAACCCAACAGAAAAATAATCAAAAGGATATGAATGGCAAGCTCACACAAGGGAAATCTGAGTACTAACTGTATAAAAATATGCTCAACTTCACTAGTAGCCAAAGAAATGTGAATACCTTTTAAATCCCATGAGATGGAAAAGTATTTAAAAGTCTAAGCAAAACCTAGCCTTGACCAAGATAACTGCTAGTCAAAAGTATGAATTGGTGAAACCACTATAGAAAGCAGGTTGGCAAACAATATTTAGTAAACCAGACGATGCACATTGCACTTGACTCAGTATTTCCATTTCAGATATAAACCCTAGAGAAATACTCATACCTGTACAGAGACGTTTTCAGCAATGTTTACTGCAGCACTATTGATTATACCAAAAATGTAAAAACACTGTCTTCAGGAGAATGAATAAATTATAATATTTGTATACAACATGATATTCTGCAGTGTAAATGAATAAACCAAAGCTATATTAATAGAACTTGAATAATGGTCACAAACAAAATATTGACTGAAAAAGCCTGCAAAATGATATTATACTGTGATGCCATTTATATCAAGTTAATTATGCAAAATAATATTATTACATATATAAATAAAAATATAAAATTTAAGAGCCTGGTTATCTCTGAGGAGGAAAAGCAAAATGGGATTAGGAAAGGTTATTAGGCATATTTTTCTTTAAAAAAAAAGTTTGAAATGAAGCAAAATTAAAATTTAGTTATCTAGATGATGTGTAGACAAGTGTTTTTTTGTTTTTAAATTCTTTCTTGTATATTTGAAATATTTCTAATGAAAAAAGTACTCTGAGAATAGAGAATTTCAGAATTATCCTTGTTCTCAGTAATAAAATAATTTTTCTAGCACTGAAATACTTTTAACAGCTTTTTTTTTTTTTTTGGCAGATTTGACTGATGAATTAGGTCAGAAGCTGTTTGATGTTTCAGAAGTATCTTCAGCAACAATGGCCCGTTCATTGCCCACAGCAGTTCCAGAATCTCCCAGAATTTACCCTGCAAGGACACCCAAGACACCACGAACACCTCGATTACAAGATCCAAATAAAACACCAAGATTTTATCCTGTTAAAGAACCCAAAGCCATTGATGTAAAGGTACACAGAACACCAAAAATATAAAGCCTACATTTTGTATACTTCACCATTACAAAATGAGACTTTTTTAGTTTCTATCACAATAAAAAATTGCATTTTAAGTTACAGGAATTTGTTAAAAAAAAAAAAGATATTTTACCATAGTGATGTCTTCTCAGGTTAAGGAATAACTTCTTTACAATCAGATCAGTTCAGTCGCTCAGTCATGTCTGACTCTTTGCGACCCCATGAATCGCAGCACGCCAGGCCTCCCTGTCCATCACCAACTCCCAGAGTTCACTCAGACTCACGTCCATCGAGTCAGTGATGCCATCCAGCCATCTCATCCTCTGTCGTCCCCTTCTCCTCCTGCCCCCAATCCCTCCCAGCATCAGAGTCTTTTCCAGTGAGTCAGCTCTTCGCATGAGGTGGCCAAAGGACTGGAGTTTCAGCTTCAGCATCATTCCTTCCAAAGAAACCCCAGGGCTGATCTCCTTCAGAATGGACTGGTTGGATCTCCTTGCAGTCCAAGGGACTCTCAAGAGTCTTCTCCAACACCACAGTTCAAAAGCATCAATTCTTCAGCACTCAGCCTTCTTCACAGTCCAACTCTCACATCCATACATGACCACAGGAAAAACCATAGCCTCGACTAGACGGACCTTTGTTGGCAAAGTAATGTCTCTGCTTTTGAATATGCTATCTAGGTTGGTCATAACTTTCCTTCCAAGGAGTAAGCGTCTTTTAATTTCATGGATAGTGTTAATTAAAGATGATCAGAAGGTGTAATAAAGAATCATTTTAAGCTGTGTTTTCTTTAATCCTTGTGTTGAAACCTTAGCCTTGCTAAGTTTTGTAACTTGTGTGTGAGATGTTTGAGTTTTGTGACTTCATATGATTTCATAATGTGTCATCCACAGTATGAAAATGTTTGAGTTGGTTTATAGTCAGAGGGTTTTAATTTACTTGTGAGGTTCACACTACTGAAAGTAATTGCAATGTTTGACTTCTTTTTCCTTAGAGTCCAAGAAAGAGAAAAACAAGACATAGTACAAATCCCCCTCTAGAGTGTCATGTTGGTTGGGTAATGGACTCCAGAGATCACGGGCCAAGAACATCCTCTGTCAGGTACTGTATCTGTCAAACATTGCTTTGTTCTTGATTTTAAGTTCACTGGAAACAGTTACTAATTAGATATTTGGGAACATTTAAAAATTGATACATTAGCAAATTATAGAACAATGAAAATAGTAAAAAGAAGCCAAAGAAGAGGAAATAAGTTTTACAATAAGTATGTTAAGGAATAATTCAGTAGGATAGGTTTTTTTCCCCCTTTTGAAGTAATTTCCACAAATGTGTACTCTTAGATTAATAATATTTAGGTCTATTAAAGTTATTATCTTTGGAAAGATTCCAGATATTTTATGGCATAGTAGGTTCTTAGTGAGTTAATGTGCTAAACAATCTGCTCAAACTATGTAAAGGATATGGAAATAAAACACATTAATATTTTAGAGTTTTTCCTTTGGGGAAAAATAGATTAGCTGATTATTTTTCTTTTAGCTTTAATTTTACAAAAGATTATTATTTATCTCAAAAGAGATGACAGAGCTAACTTTTACTACGCCTGTTAAGTACATTATAAAAATATGGTTATGCTATGTCCTGTACAGAGGTGAGTTACTATTGCTTTGTGTTTCTTGAAAACCTGTCTTGCGTTTGAATAGATATTTTCAGAATAATTATACTTTCTAATTGGAAAATGAATTTTAGGAAAACAAGTCTCTTTTGACTGATTACTATAACGGAAGAATTAGTTTTATTCAAAGGAAAACTAGAGTTTATCATGATCTGAAAATCTCCAAGTATTTTTTTCCAGGGATATTCATGTGGTACTTTGCATTTTGTTCTCATTAGATATATTTTCCTTAAAAGATAAAATGTCTATATGCTCTTCTTGCACATCTGTTGTCTGCTGCTGGTGCTGCTGCTGCTAAGTCGCTTCAGTCGTGTCTGACTCTGTGCGACCCCATAGACGGCAGCCCACCAGGCTCCCCCTTCCCTGGGATTCTCCAGGCAAGAACACTGGAGTGGGTTGCCATTTCCTTCTCTAATGCATGAAAGTGAAAAGTGAAAGTGAAGTCACTCAGTCGTGTCCGACCCTCAGCGACCCCATGGACTGCAGCCTACCAGGCTCCTCCGTCCATGCGATTTTCCAGGCAAGAGTACTGGAGTCTACTTACAGTTATTTTGTATTCTAAGTCATTTTCAGAGTTTGTTTCTTTAATTATTATTTTTTTTTGGAGGAGTATGTTTAGAGATCAGTAGATAATGATGAAAAATGTTGCACTGATACATAGCAGAGAAGACGATATATATAGTCCCTGCCTTTACAGACCTTAATTCAAAGATGGCAGACAAGTATGTAATTACTATAATGAGAGGTGAATTTTTTTAATTGACTTACCTTGTAGAGTTTTAGTTACAAGCAAAATTGAGTGGAAGGTACAGAGTTCCCTTATACCTTTTGCATCCCCTGCCTCCCTCACCACAACCTTCCCCACTATAAACATTCATATCTTTTTTAAAAATTTATGTATTTTTAATTGAAGGATTATTTAATTGCTTTAACATATCTTTGGACCATCTACATTAATGTTAAGTATTGATTGGATTTAAATCTGTCATCTTATATTCTATTTGTCTCATCTATTCTTTGTTCTTTTTTCCTACTTTCTTTTGGATCAGCTTAGTTTTTGTCATGATTCTGTTTTATCTCTACTATTGGCTTGTATCTCAGTTTATAGTGTACATTGTAACATACCCTTTTAATGATGTATCCTTTTAAATGATACATCATTACATGTATAGGATAAGAACCTTACTAAAGTTCCATCTCCTCCCATCCTTTGTTATTATTATTTTTTAGACAATTAGGTTTTAAAGCAATTAACAGGAAAAAGGAAGTTTTAAAAATATTCTCATTTTTACCATTTACAATGCTCTTCATTTCTTAAATATTTCTTGTGCAGATATTTTGGCAATGAATTCTGTTAGCTTTCATTTAACAAGAAATGTTTAATAAAAAATTAAATTGAATTTAAAAGTAAAGCTGAAAGAAATTGAATGTTTAATTCATTTAAAATAACTGATAAATATTCTATATTAACATAAATAAACATTTTTATGAAATATAGTTCTCAAAAAATTCCTGAATAGAGTAGTATTTGTTTTAAAGTTTTACATATTTTTTAATGTTTTGTTTTATATGAGATAACTGGATACTCATATGTTTCTATATTGTCTTGTCATTTGTGGGGGTTTTTTGTTGTTGAAATAGAATAATAAAATCTGGGGAAGGGAGACATGTTTTAATAGCCTTTTCAGATAATTGAAATTTATTCTTCTTTGATATTATCCAAAGTAGGTATTCTTCTTTGATGTTATCCAAAGTTGAACAAGTGGTAGTTTTTTAGAAGTTAGTTGCAATGTGGAGTCTGAAACCATATGTCAATGACTTTCTTATACTCAGTGAAGTTTTCATACTCTGTTACATTAAAAGCCACTGGACTTCTTCCACTTTGAATGGCTCTTTTGTCATGCATGCTTTTGTAACATCATGAATCATTGGTCACCTGGTAAACTTGATTAACTTAGTTATGCAGACTTCTAAATGATGAAATATCTCAAAATACAATTTCAAAATAATCACATTTTAAAAAGTAACCCCTGAGAAGGAGAAGGAGGAAAAGAGGAGGGGGAAGAGGAAGAAAGAGAAAAAAGAGAAGAAAGAGAGAAGGAAACACCATGAATGTCCAACAATAGGGCACCAGTTACACATATTGCTTTCCACAGATACAAAAAGAACTCTGCAACCATTAAAAAGTTATTTCTGGCTAGCTTACAGTGTTTTCTTAAGAGGACCCCTAGAGAAAATACAACCAACACAGAATGAATGAGTATATCACACGTGCCTGACACACAGTGTTAAATATGTGATGGAGAGAGGAAGGCCAGCTGGTGGGCAGGCACTGAGGAGTACACACAGTTCTGGATGTTTATTGAAATAAGGCCTCAAAACTGCAAGTGCAGAAGGAAGATTTTCAAATCTCATGATAGAGACCCCGTGAGGGCCGTAGCATCTATCAAAGGGGATGTTGAAACCCCCACCAGGTGGAAGAAGTTAACTGTGCTGCCCATAAGCGTAGATACCCCGTACCCATTGGAACCAAA
The DNA here is from genome assembly GCF_002263795.3 of Bos taurus. NCBI lineage: Eukaryota > Metazoa > Chordata > Mammalia > Artiodactyla > Bovidae > Bos > Bos taurus. Next base: position 29,553,960 of record NC_037344.1, on the reverse strand, counting down.
ATTAACTTCTGATACCTCACCACCAACCAGTCAGCAGAATGAGAACTAGCTGATCATGTACCCCACAATCCCCCACCCTCACCTTTTTTTTGTTGTTATTGTTGAAGTATAGTCAGTTTACAGTATTGTGGCGATCTCTGCTGTTCGGCAAAGTGACTCAGTTGCACATATATATGTGCTGCTGTGCTGTGCACAGTTGTCGTGTGCTACTCTTTGCGACCCTGTGGTCTGTAGCCTGTCAGGCTCCTCTGTCCCTGGAATTTCCCAGGCAAGAACACTGGAGTGGATTACCATTTCCTCGTCGAGGGGATCTCCCTGACCCAGGGATCGCGTCTCCTGCATTATCAGGGAGATTCTTTACCATTGAGTCACTTGGGAAGCCTGTTATACATTCTTTTTTTTTTTTTTCATATTTTCCCTTATGGTTTATCCCAAGCAGTTGGATATAGTTCCCTGTGCTATACAGTAGGACCTTGTTGTTTATCCATTTTAAGTGTAATAGTGTGCATATACCAACCCCAAACTCCCAGACCGTCCCTCTTGCTCCCTCCTTCTACCTTGGTAACCACGTATCTGATCTTGGTCTGCCTCACCCTGTCTTTGAAAACCTTTCCCTGAAAGCCATAGGGGAGTTCAGGTCTTTGAAGCATTAACTTCCTGCATGCCTTGCTTGGTGCCTTAAACACACTAAGGAGAGTAATGTCAGGCAGATAACAGAGTGGGAAGGAATAGGTAGGTATCTGTCTGACCACTTAAACAACAATTATATTTTCAGAAATTGTCTGTATTGACAGTTTTGGAACTTTACAGTCTTTTTAAACACTTAAAGCTTCCAGAGGAAAGCATGTTGGGTAACTTGTCAATATTGGTTGATGTCAGCCTTTTGTGTAGTAGCAGCTGTCTATCTTCCACCACCCCCAGCCCTGTGACTGGCATTTGGGAAGATGGCAACCCCCACTCTGGTATGGCTTGCTGGATCCAAAATAGGCAATGAAGACCTTGTCCTTCAAATATTGGAGTTTGTATTTTGACTGCTAACTGCCTCTGATCAACAAAGTACAGACAGAGTCTGGTGGCCATTGTTTCATCCATGAATGTCTTTTTTTGTTTTTGTTTTGACATTCAAAAGCAACCACTAAAGAGGGAAATTTAGAAAACTATCACCCATGCCCAAGAAAAGATGTAGGCTCAGAAAAAGATCTAAGAGACTTTAAGCTTTCACCTCAGACTTACCTCAGCACAGAATTACCCTACAAAAATTGAGGAAAAAAAACAAACAAAACAGCAAATGCTGGGCAAGAGGGAGAATTTGATTTCCAGAGTTACCACAGTATAAGATTCAAATTTTCATTGTTAACAAAATTATGTCCATTTGAAGGAATAAAATTAATTGATGAAAAATGTACCTAATGAAGCTCCCATTCCCATTTTTCTTAATCAGAGTCTTTAAAACTAAAGAGTTAAATAAAGGAAGATATAGACAAAGATAGCAAAGCAGTGTATGAAGAAAACAAGATTATCAAGAGAGAGAAATTATATAAAGGAACCAGAAAGGAATTCTGCAGCTGAAAATACAGTAACTAAAAAGAAAAATATACCAGGGGGTTCAAAAGTAGCTTTCATCAAACAGAAAGAAAAGAATAAGCAGACTTAAAGATGGAACAGTTTAAATTATCAAATCTGAGGAACAAAAAGAACGAAGAAAAGTCAAGCAGTATCTAAGGGATCTGTCAGATACATGAACTAGACCAGTACACACACTGTGGGAATCTCAGAAGGAAAAGAGAAAGGGGGCAAGAAGAATATTTGAAAGAATAGTGGCTCCCAACTTGATGGAATACATGAATCTACAGATCTGATAAGCTTAATGAACTTGAAGTAGGATAAACCAGAAGAGACTAACTTCAAGACACTTTATAATCACACTATTGAGAACCAAAGACAAAGAGAAAATCCTGAAAGCAGCACAAGAGAAGATACTCATCATATACAAGGGATCCTTAGTAAACGTATCAGCCAGTTTCTCAGCAGAATCCTTGTAGGCCAAAAGCCAGTAAACTGATATATTCAAAGTGCAGGGGGGAAAAACCTGTCAACTAAGAATTCCTTATCTGGCAAAACTTCGCTTCACATTTGAGAGACAGAGATAAAGCCTGAGGGGGAAAAAAAAGAAACAAAAGGTACATTGATTTAGAAAAAAGGAATAAAACTGTCTTTGCTCACAGATGACATTATTGTTTATATAGAAAGTCATAAATAATCAGGTTACGTGGTTAATATACAAATGTGAATCACTTCCCTATGTACCGGCAATGAACTGGTAGAATTTGAAATTAAGGGCAAAATACTATTTGCATTATCACCCTGCCCAAAATATGTACAAGATCTATATGAAGAAAAGTATAAAACTGATGAGAGGAATTTAAAAAAAAACTAAATAAATGGAGTTATATTCCATGTTCATGGATAGGAAGAGTACTGTTAAGATGTCAGTTCTTCCCAACTAGATCTACATATTCAAAACAATTCCAATAAAAAAATCCCAGGAAGTTATTTTGTGGATTTTAACAAACTGATTCTTAAAGTTTTTGTGGAGAAGCAAAAGACCCAGAACGGCCAACATGATATTTAAAAAGAACAAAGTTAGAAAATTGATATTACCTGGCTTCAAGACTTACTGTAAAACTACAGTGATCAAAACAGTGTGATATTGGTGAAAAATTAGATAAATATATGAATGGAACAAACTAGAGAGCTCAGAAATAGATCCACATAAATAAAGTCAAATGGTCTTTGACAAAGGAGCAAAGGCAATACAGTGGAGCAAAGATAATCTTTTTAATTAATGGTGCTTAGCACAATTGGACATTCATATGTAAAAAAGTCTAAACATTGATCTTATATGCTTCTCAAAAACTAACTCAAAGTGGATCAGAGACCTCACATAACTATAGAACTCCTTGAAGATAACAGGAGAAAATCTACGATCCTGGGTTGGTTGTTGACTTTTTAGATATGATGCCAAAAGTGAAGTTTGTGAAGGAAGAAATCAAGAAGCTGGACTTAATAAAAGTGGAAAACTTTCGCTCTATGAGTGACACTGCCAAGAGAATGAAAAGACATGTCACAGAGTGGCAGAAAATATTTATAAAATACATATCTGAGAGAAGATGGATTTTCTTTTAAAAATTTAGAAAAAAAAAAAAAGAATTACAAAATATTGGTCTTTTGAGACTGTTTTCTTATACCTAGCATAATGTTTGTAACACGTATTAGTATTGTGTTTCTTTTATTGTCAAATAACATTCCATTGTATGGATATAATCACTTTATTAATTCATTTATCAGTTTATGGGCATTTGGGTTGTTTCCACTTTTTGGCCACTATGAATAATGCTACTATAAACATACTTGTACAAAAAAAAAAAAAACCATCCTGTGATAAAAAAAAAAAAAAAAAATACACATCTGAGAAAGGACTATTGTCTGTGATATACAATAAAACTCATCAATAAAGCTCTTAAAGAACTCTTAAAACTCAACAGTAAAACAAAACAAAAAAAAAATTAAAAAGCACCTGTTAGAAAATTGACCAAAGACCTAACAGACACCTCACCAAATAAGATATACAAATGGCAAATAAGCACATGAACATACTCCATCCACATCATATATTATCAGGGAATTGGAAAAGTGAGACAGCAATGAGATTGTACAACACACCTGTTAGAATGGCCAAATCCAGAACACTGACAACACTAATAAATGTTGGTGAGAATATGGATTAACAGGAACTCTCATTCACTGGCAATATTTTGGAATCTAAAATGGTACAGCCATTTGGAAGATAGTTTGGAAGTTTCTTACAAAACTAAACATACTCTTACATACCATCTAGCAGTCACCCTCCATGGTACTTACCCAAAGGAGCTGAAAACTTATGTCCACATGAAAATCTGTGCATGGATATTTAAAGCAACTTTATTTATAATTGCCCAAATTTGGAAGCAGCCAGGATGTCCTTCGGTAAACTGTGATATATCCAGACAATGAAATAGTATTTGGTAGTAAAAAAGAAATGAGCTATGAAACCATGAAAAGACATGGAAGAACCTTAAATGCATATTACTAAGTGAAAAGGCTACACACTGTAAAATTCCAACTATTTGACATTCTGGAAAAGGAAAACTATGGATAGAAAGACTGTTTTTTTTCTAGGGGTTGAGGGGAAGGAGAGATGAATAGTTGGAACTCGGGATTTTTAGGCTGTGAAAATACTATGTATGACACTGTAATGATAGCTACTTCTTGTTATAAAGTATAGAATGCACAGCACCAAGAGTAAAGGCTAATATAACTGTGAACTTGGGGTGATTATAATGTCAGTGTGGATTGGTCAGTTGTAACAAATGTTACTACTGTGGTGGTAGATGTGCTGGATGTTGATAGTGGAGGAAGCCATGGTCTGGGGAGCAGGGAGTATAGATGGTATAAGGGAAATCTCTATACCTTCCACTCAGTTTGCCATAATGCTAATGTTTCTTTAAAAGATAAAGTATTCATTAAAAAAAAAAAAAAAGCTGAAGGAGTTTGTTACCACTAGATTTGCCCAGTAAGAAATGCTAAAGGTAGTCCTCAGTTTGACATGGACACTTGACAGTAACGTGAACACATATGAAGAAAGAAGCAATTTTGGTAAGAGTTTTACTATAATTTAACTTGTAACTCCACTTTTTACTTTCTATGTCATTTTAAAAGACAAATAACTTTTAAAAAATTACTGCTTTGTTATATACTATATAAAGATTTAATCAGTAACAGAAAGTAGGGAACAGATATGTATAAGAGTAGAGTTTTTGTTAATTATAATCCTCATGACTACCACAAAGAAAATATCTATAGATCATATATAAGAGGAAATGAGAAGAGAGTCAAAATATTTTATTCAGAAGGAAATGAAGCAACACAAAAGTTAGTAAGAGGAAGTGAGGGACAGCAAATCTATAAGGCATATAGAAAACTAATAACAAAATGGCAGGTCCCTCCTTACCAGCAGTTACTTTAAATATGAATAGCTTTCATTTTCCAATCAGAAGACAGAGATTGGTAGAATGGTAAAAAACATGATCCAACTATATACATCTACAGAGACTCATATTAAATTCAAAGACACAAATAGATTGAAAGTGAAAGGATGGTAAAAGATGTACATTTGAGAGAGCTCGGATAGCTGTTTTAATATCAGACAAACTATAAGAAAAATACAAGAGATAAGGACATTATTTATTAATAGAAGGTTCAATATAGAAGACATAGCATTTATGTAACTAATAACAGCCCCTCAGGAGATATATGAAACAAAAACTGACAGAAATAAGAGGAGAAATAAACATTCTGTAAGCATAATTGGAGATTTCAATACCCTGCTTTCAATAATGCATAGATCAACCAACCCAACATAAAATGATAAACAAAATAGAGTACACGAACAACATTATAAGGCAATTAGACCTAACACATTAAAAAATTTTTCACCTAACAATAGCATGTGAATAGTGTGAAAGTCTCTCAGCCGTGTCCGACTCTTTGCGACCCCATGGACTATACAGTCCATGGAACTCGCCAGGCCAGAATACTGGAGTGGGTAGCCTTTCCCTTCTCCAGGGGATCTTCCCAACCCAGGGATCGAACCCAAGCCTCTTGCATTGCAGGTGAATTCTTTACCAGCTAAGCCACGAGGGAAGCCCAAGTATACTGGAGTGGGTAGCCTATCCCTTCTCCAGCAGATCTTCCCGATCCAGGAATGGAACCAGGGTCTCCTGCATTGCAGGCAGATTCTTTACCAACTGATCTATCAGGGAAGGCCGTATCACCTAACAATGGAAGAATACAAGTTCTTAAGATCACGTGGGGCATTCACAATAGACTATATGTTTGACCAGAACAGAATTTCTAATAAATTTTAAAAGAGGTATCACACAAAGTATCTTCTCTGACAACAATGGGATGTTAGAAATCCCTAACAGAAGGAAAATGAAAATTCACAAATATGTAGAAATTAAATAGCATATTCTTAAGTACCCCGTGGCAACCCACTCCAGTACTCGTGCCTGGAAAATCCCATGGATAGAGGAGCCTGCAGTCCATGGGGTCGCTAAGAGTCGGACAAACTGAGCAACTTCACTTTCACTTTTCACTTTCCTGCATTGGAGAAGGAAATGGCAACCCACTCCGGTGTTCTTGCCTGAAGAATCCCAGGGACGGGGGAGCCTGATGGGCTGCTGTCTATGGGGTCGCACAGAGTCGGACACGACTGAAGCGACTTAGCAGCAGCAAGTACCCCATGGGTCAAAGAAGAAATTACAGTGGAAATTAGAAAATACATTTGACCCTCCATATCTTGGATTTCTCATCCATGAAGGAAAAAAAAGAAGATGCAAGAAACTCAAATCAGAAATGAAAATGGAGGCATTATTACTGACATTACAGAGATAGAAGGGATTCTAAGAGAATACTATGAACAAATTGTTTTATATCAAATTACATAACCTATAATAAATTCTTGAAACACATAAATTACCTAAACTAATTTAATAAAAAATAAAAAATTCAACCCACCTATAAGAAATAAAGAGATTGAATCAGTAATCAAAAACCTCTAACAAAATTCTGAATCAAATGGTTTCACTAGTGAATTCTACCAAATATTTGAAGAAGAGTTAGCACTAACTCTCCTCAGACTCTTTCAAAAAACTGAAGAGAAGGGAATAGTTATTCTATTGAGGCCTGCATTACCCTAATACCAAAACCAGATAAAGGCATCACAAGAAAATAAAATTACATACCAGTATCCCTTATAAATAAATGCATATGTCCTCAAAAAATATTAGCAAATTAAATCTAACAGTGTATTAAGAGGATTATTCACCATGACAAATAGGATTTATCCCAGTAGTATGTGATTCAATATAATGTAAGGAAACCAATATAATGCATCATATTAATAGAACCAAGGGGAAAAACTATGTAATCATTTCAACTGACATGGAAAAGTTATTTGATACAATCCACTGTCCTTTCATGATTAAAAAGTCTTAGAATGCTAAAATTAGAGGGAAAATTCCCCAACATGATAAAAGATATTTATGAGAAACCCATGGTGGGCCTTATACTCTGGTGAAAGGCTAAAAGCTGTCATCCTAAGATCAGGAATAAGACAGGGATACATGCTTTTATCATTGGTATTCACTGTTATGCTGGAATTCCTGTGTACAAAATAGACATAAATCAATTGTCTTTCTATATGCAGCACTGAACAATTTGAAAAAGAAATTCAGAAAGCAATTCTATTTACATTAGCATCTTAAAAAAATAAATACTTAGGAATAAATCTAACCAAGGAAGCAAAAGACACACACTGAAAACTAAAAAATTTTAGTAGACCTAAATAAATGGAAAGACAGCCCATTTTCATGGATAGGAAGACTTAACATTGTTAAGACATTATTACAGTTCTAAGTGATCTATATATATTTGACACAGTCCCTGCAAAAATGGAAAAAGCTTATCCTCATTTTTTTATAAAATTGCAGGGAACCCTGAAAAGCCAAAATGAACTTTAAAAAAAATAAAATCGAAGGACCAACACTTGCCAACTTTGAAAGTTACTACAAGGATACAGTAATTAAAACAGTTTGGTCTTGGCTTAAGGACAGACATGTAGACTAATGAAACAGAAAAGAGTCTAGAAATAAACACTGTCGTATATGGTCAGTTTATTTTCTACAGTGGTGCTGTTCAATGAAAGAGAGGATCATCTTTTTAACAAATGGTGCTGGGAAACTGGATATCCAGTGTGTAAAAGGATGAGATCCATACTTTATACCAGATACAAAAAAATTAACTGAAATGGATTGAAGACATAAACCTAAGAGCTAAAACTATAAAACTCTTAGAAGAAAACATAGGGGAACATCTTTATGATGCTAGATTTGACAGTAGTTTCTTGAGCATGACACCAAAGCACAGGCAATAAAAGAGAAAGATAAATTTTACTTCGTCACAATTATGCACTTTTGTATAAAAAAAGAATACTATCAACGTGGAAAGACAACCTACTGAATGTGCTATGCTTAGTCACTCCATCGTGTCCGACTCTTTGTAACCTCATGGACTGTATGTAGCCTGCCAAGCTCCTCTGTCCAAGGGGATTCTCCAGGCAAGAATACTGGAGTGGGTTGCCATGCCCTCCTCCAGGGGATCTTCCCCACCCAGGTATCGAACCCAGGTCTCTGCATTACAGACAGATTCTTTACCATCTGAGCCACCAGGGAAACCCACCTAGTGAATAGGAGAAAACATTTGCAAATTATATATCTGAAAAGGGGGTTAATAGTCTGAGAAAATCTTCAACAACTTCAACACACACACACAAGTTGCTCAGTCATGTCTGACTCTTTGCGACCCCATGGATTATAGCCCACCAGGCTCCTTGGTCCTCCTGAGAAACCCAACAGTTCTCGCACTATGATCTTGGACTTCAGGCCTCTAGGACTGTGAGAATAGAAATTTCTATTGTTTAAGCCACCCAGTCTGTGGTATCTTGTTATGGCAGTTGAGCTAATACAGATGTGTATAATCAAAAAAATTGAAAGTAAATGTTTGTGTGGATGTGGAGAAATTAGAACCCTGTGCTTTGCTCTTGGAAATATAAAATGCTGCAGCCATTGTGGAAAACAGTTTGGCATTTTCTCAAAATGGTAAAACAGAATTACCATATGACCTAGGTATTTTACTCCCAAATCTATATCTAAAAGATATGAAAAGTGTCAGTTGAACAGATATTTTTATGCCCATGTTTATAGAAGCAGTATTCATAATAGCCAGAGGGTAAAAACAATACATAGTCCATCAACATATGACTAGATAACACAATAGGTATATACATACAATGGAATGTGGTTCAACCATAAAGAATAATGAAATTTTGATTTAAGCCTCGACATGAATGGTCCTTGAGAACAAACGTGCTAGTGATACAAGGCAGACTCAGAAGGATGAATTTAGTATGCTTCCACTTATATGAGGTACCTAGAATAGTCAAATTTCAAAGACAAAGTAGAATAGAATTTATTGGGGGCTACAGGGAGAGGGAAAGTATTATTCATTATTTAATGAATAGAGTTTTTGTTGGGGATTATAAAGAAGTTTTTGTTGGAGATAGTAGTGATATAACGTGAATATTTAATACTGATGAGCCACTACACTTAAGAATGATTAAAATTACAAATATCATATATATTTTACAACACACACAAAGTCTTAAAAAAAAAAAAAAGCCACTGATTTCATTAGGTAAGTGTTTAGATATGAGTGGAAACTACTAGGCTTATGGTAACAAAAAGTTTCCAAAATCCTTATTTTTGCATGAAATTTTGATTTTTCCTCAACATTTTGTTGAGGAAATAAACAGATTCATGTTTTCATTTTCAAGGAAATGCCTGTGCCAAAACAAAGTCTGAATAACTAAGTTGTTGTTTAATCTTCTAATTAAAAATGGTATTCCATGAAAAAAATCAGCTAGTCCAGGTCACAACTTTTTTTCAGGAGTGCTTTGACTTAGTACAACAATCATAGTACTGCTGTAACAAATATGCCATAGACTGAGGAGCTTAAATAGCAAGTGTTTATTTCTCAGAGATCTGAGATTTAGGTGCCCACAGATCCTGTGTTTGGTGAGGGCCTGCTTCCTAGTTTGCTCATGACCATCTTGTTGTATCCTCACATAGCAGAGAGCTGAGAGAGCGGGAAGTACTCTTATATCTCCTCTCGTAAGGGCACTAATCCCACTCATGAAGGCTCTGCCATCATGACATATTTACTCCTAAAACCATCACATTGGGGGTTAGCAAGTCAACAAACAGTCCATAACAACAGCCTGATCATACTTTGATATGCTTCAAAAGTGCTTTTCTCCTCCTGATTGTTATAATAAACACATAGAATGAAATTTACCATCTTAGCCATTTTTAAGAGTACAGTTCAGCAGTGTTAAGTATATTCGCATTGTTGTGAAACATCTCCAGAACATTCTCATTTTGCAAAACTAAAGCTTCTGTCCCATTTTGTCACACACAGTAAGATGTACTCAAGTGTTGATAGTTCATAAAGTTAATTTTGTTTGCTTCATCAAGGATCTCTTAAGATAAAACTGGCAAAAGAAAAAAATTCAAGTATTACATAGCAGTGAATAATACAACCAGTAGTAAGTAAGGTTTGGTGCCAATGCTTCAGTTTGCATCAGCAGTTTTATACACCGTTGCTTTAGTACCATCAGTATAAATGTGAACACAACGAAGAGGGCAAATAATGTCTAGAATTTTGAAAATAGTTTTGACCTTGCAGGCTTTCTGAAAGGTTCTTGGAAACCCCTCTAAGTATCTGCAGACCACATATTGAGAACCAGTGATGTAAATCAGTTTTAGGAAGATCACTTTGGTGACAGCATAGAGGAAGGAGGTTGGAAAAACCCAGACACCAGTTAGTTCAAGTGAAAGGAGGAAAGCCTCAATTTGAATAATAGAGTGAAGATGAAAAGGAAAAGATGGATATAGGTGAAATTTCAGAGGTGAAATTGATTTACAGAGTTGTAGGTATGTCTTTAGGATAATGAAAATATTGTCTGTGTGCTGGATTTTATTCCTCATTTCTACTTTTTCAATTTATGTTATTAACCTAATTACTCATAAAAATTGAAAATTTCTCCAGTACCATAAGAAAAAAATAAATATAAACTAAATTAACAGATCTGGAAAAGAGGAGTAAGCTAGCTGGTCAGTTATCTGCTTCTACTTACTGTTTCAGTTTGAGGATTTATGACCATGTCCTTTATCTACTTCTGAATTAACCTATGTGTTGAACATGAGTAGCTGTATATCATTAGTTTAGGAGAGTTTTAGGGGCTAATGCCTTCACTGTTCAGACTCTCAGTAACAAACAGTGCAAATTGTTTTAAACACTTGGTTCTCGATATTTCAGTTTGAAGGTTTTTTCCCCCCTCCTCAAACAGCAGTTCAAATGCTTCGCCTTCAGAAGGTGCACCACTAATAGGAAGTTACGGATGTACTCCTCATTCATTCCCCAAGTTCCAGCACCCTTCTCATGAACTTTTGAAGGAAAACGGCTTTACCCAACAAGTGTACCACAAGTATCGTAGAAGATGCATAAGTGGTAAGATGCTTTCCTTTATATAGTCATCTTTATGATTAAAACATAATTGTAAGAAATTCAAGTTGTAACATTTAATATCAGGTTAAAATATTCTTTTGTTTTGTTTTAATTACCTTAAATATTTTTATATATTCTTTATTCATGTATTTTATAGTTTAGATACATTAGGGAATAAACTTTACTGTGTTCTCATTACTATTAACAAATGCTTAAACTTGAGCAATGAGTCAGAAAAATGATTCTTTGTTTAGAAGAAACCCAAATATGTTTTGGGGATTAATGTATTTCAGCTTTCTTTATTTTATGCTGTGTAAAATGTCTGCCATTTTGACTTTTTTCAGAGAGAAAACGCTTGGGAATTGGCCAGTCCCAAGAAATGAATACCCTCTTTCGTTTCTGGTCCTTTTTCCTCAGAGATCACTTCAATAAAAAAATGTATGAGGAATTTAGACAACTTGCTTGGGAAGATGCAAAAGAAAATTACAGGTCAAATATTTTCTCCTATTTTTACACTTGGAGGGAGTTTTTATTTTTTAAAGTTAATTTATTTTTGTCTGAACTGGGTCTTCATTGCTATGCATGGGCTTTCTCTAGTTGCACCAAGTGCATGGGCTTCTCACTGCAATAGCTTCTCTCGTTTCGGTGCACAGGCTCTAGTTCAAATGGCTCAGTAGTTGTGGCTCACGGGCTTAGTTGCCCCGTGGCATGTGGGATCTTCCTGACCCAGGGATAGAATCCATGTCCCCTGCATTGGCCTGCAGATTCTTAACCATCAGGGAAGTCCCTGAAGTAGTCTGATTTTGGACTGTGAAAATACCATGTGATAGCTAAGGAAAAGATTGTATTAATTTTCTATTGCTGGATAGCAGAATACTCCAGAAATTAAAAGCTTAAAATAACAAACATTTATTAGGTAATAGTTTCTAAGGGTCAAGGCTCCAGGAACAACTTTACTGAGAATCTCTGGCTCAGTTCCTCTGTAGGATTGCAGTCAAGGTATTAGATGGGGGCTGCAGTCTCTGAAGAGATTAGAGGATCTTCTTCAAGCTCATTCACTTAGATATTGGCAAGAGGCTTAAGTACCTCACCACCTAGGCCTCCCCATAGACATTTCACCATATGACTTCACTCAGAGTGAATGATCTCAAAAAGAGGAGAACTTCCAAGATGGAAGCTTCAATGTCTTACATAACCTACACCTGAAACTAACATCACTTCTGCCATATTATTGTGTTCACACAAACCAACCCTGGTATAATATAGGAGGGAGCTGCACAGGTTTGTGTATATCAGGAGGTGGGACTGTCCAGAACTGTATTAGTGGCTGGTACAAAAGCCAAATGAAATTTGAAAGACATTTTTCTCTCTCTTGCCCCCGCCATTACAGATTTCCCTTGGATGTGCATATATACATCCCCAAACTGATACATGCTTAGAGCCAAACCAATTGTTAAGATTCCTTGAGACAAGAAGAAGTAAGGCCTTTCATGATACCTCCTGACTCACCTGTTCAATCTCATTTTTTCCTACTACAGTTGACCCTTCGACAATACCAATTTGAACCTGAATGGGTCCACTTATATGCATGTTTTCTTCAGTTGTAAATACTATAGTACTCCATAATCCATGTGTGATTGGATCTGTGGAGTTCTCTTGTAAAGCTCAAATAAGAATCCATTGTTAATCAGTTTGTGATCTTCAAGAGAAATACAAGATGCTGCAAAAATTTTTTTCTGAAAAAAAAAAATTGTTTTTTACACTTGCACTGACTTGTGTAAAAATAAAGCCTATTTAGTTTTCATCTAGAATCTTGATCAGGAATGATAGATAAATGGCATGTATACCTCATTACTGACATCTCTAATCAATCCCAGCATTATTTAATATTGTTCTTGAATTCAGATTTATAGTCTTTCTTCTCACACCTTTAATGGCTACTGCCAGTTAATCTGAGTTGGCACAAAAGGCAAAATTTGCCATTTCTTTAAAAAAAGGTTTTTTTTAAATTTTATATTGGGGTATAGTGATTTATATATATAGTGATTATATATATATATTATATATATATATATATAGTGATTTATAGTGCTGTGTTTCAGGTGTACAGCAGAGTGATTCATTTATACATATATCCATTTTTTTCCAGATTCTTTGCCCAGATAGGTTGAGTAGTTTCCTGTACTATACAGTAGGTCCTTGCTAATTATCTGTTTTATATATAGTAGTGTGTATATGTTAATCCCAATCTCCTAATTTATCCCTACCCCTACCTTTCCCCTTTGATAACCATTAGTTTGTTTTCAAGATCTGTGAGTCTGTTTCTGTCTTATAAATAAGTTCATTTGTATCATCTTTTTAGATGCCATATATAATATTATATGATATTTGTCTTCCTCTGTCTGACTTCACTTAGTATGAGAATCTCTAGGTCCATCCATGTTGCTGCAAGTGGCATTATTTTATTATTTATTTATGGCTGAGTAGGTTCCATTGTATATATGTACACATCTTCTTTATCCATTCATCTGTTGATGGACATTTAGGTTGCTTCCATATCTTGGCTATGGTAAATAGTGCTACTGTGAACATTGGGGTGCATGTATCTTTTCAGATTATAGTTTTCTCCAGATATATGCTCTGGAATGAGATTGCTCGGTCATATGGTAGTTCTATTTTTCACTTTTCTCTGTACTGTTCTTCATAGTGCCTGATCTAGATATTCTCATTCAAACTGTGGTATGCTACCCATTAATGGGTTGAAATCAATTTAATGGTTTTAACTTACTTAAAAAAATAGTAAATGCAGGGGACGTGGGTTCATCCTTGGTCAGGGAACTAAGATCCTCCATGTCGTGGGGCAACTAAGTCTGCATACTGCAACTACTGCAGATTCCACATGATGCAGTGAAGAACCCATGTGGCACAACTAAGACCTGACTCAGCCAAATAAATTGTAGGTCAGTTGTTCAGTCGTGTCGGACTCTTTGCAACCCCATGGACTGCAGCACACCAAACTTCCCTGTCCTTCACTATCTCCCAGAGTGTGCTCAAACTCATGTCCATTGAGTCGGTGATGCCATTCAGCCATCTCATTCTCTGTCGCCTCCTTCTCCTCCTTCTGTCAATCTTTCCCAGCATCAGGATCTTTTTTAATGAGTTGACTGTTCGCATCAGGCGGCCAGAGTATTGGAGCTTCAACTTCAGCATCAGTCCTTGCCATGAATATTCAGGGTTGATTTCCTTTAAGATTGATGGGTTTGATCTCCTTTCTGTCCAAGGGACTCTCGAGTCTTCTCCAGTACCACAATTCCAAAGCTTTGATTCTTCAGTACTCAACCTTCTTTATGGTCCAGCTCTCACATCCATACATGACTACTGGAAAAACCATAGTTTTGGCTATACAGACTGTCAGCAGCAACCTGATGTCTCCGCTTTTCAATATGCTGTCTAGGTTTGTCATAGTTTTCTTTCCAAAGAGCAAGCACCTTTTCATTTCATGGCTGTAGTCACTGTCCACAGTGATTGGAGCCCAAGAAAATAAATTCTATCACTGTTTCCACCTTTTCCCCATCTATATGCCATGAAATGATAGGACCAGATGTTATGATCTTAGTTTTATGAATGTTGACTTTTGAGAGGGTAACAGGCAGGAAGGCCAGGGGTCTCCAAACAGAGGAAATAGACAGCAAGTGTCAGACATATTTTCTCTCTCTCTTAAGCGGCAGGACGAAACAAACTACAAGTGTCCAGATTTTTTCACCTTTTCTATGCAAATTTAAATAGGGTGGCCACATGCATCTCGAACCTCCTTGCAAGCACAGAGGCTCGGGCTATTGGCCCGCACACCACTACGCATGTGTATCAACTACAAGGGTGGGTGATGGAGTTGAGGCTTTCTATTAACACCACAGCCAAAGAGGAGGGTAATACTGTGCCTCTTTGTCAAGCCAAACCCTCCCCCAGCTTTATTAATCTTCAAGCAAGTTCCCCACCAGCCACTTTGCTGAAAATCCTGCCAACAAAGTTGCCTGCAGTATTGACCACAGCCCAAGGAATGCCTAGGACTCCTAGAATAGGTTTATTTTCCTGTGGAATGTGGAGAAGACGAAAGCAGTGTTAGACCTGAATACAGACATGAGGAGAAAGTGAGAAAGCAGTGATTGAGAAGAGAATTTCACATTGGCTTCAACTCTTTGAATGGTTTTTCAGAGACTTCTTTTTTTAAAAAAAAGTTTTTATTAATATTTGTATTGGGGCGTAACCAATTAACGGTTGTGAAAGTCCTGCAGTCAATCCTGCTGGCCTTCAAAGTCACATTCTCTGGGAATTCCTAGTCCTTTGTCATTGTTGGGTTCCAGTGTCCTGTCAATTGTTGTTAAACAGCTAGTTGCGATTTTGGTGGTCTCACAGGAGATGAGTGCATGACTTGGTCTCATAGGAGAAGGTGAGTGCCATCTTAAATCTGTTTCTAGAGAGACTTCTTTATTCTGTATGAATAAGGAAGACTGTGCAGTGATGTATGTCATAAACCATCACAATATTGTTAGTTATCCTCCAATTAAAAATAAAGTTAAAAAAAGGAAGACTGAGCAGGAATAAGGCTAAAGTGAAGCTTGAGGAATTGGGGTTGGGCACTGAAAAAATTTTGGCTAAGCTATTATCTAAGAAAAAAGAGAAATAATCAAAATAATTTTAGAAAGAGAGGGGCTCTGACGCTTGTGGATAAGTTTGGACCTACTTGCTTGGAAAGAGGAAGGATATGTTATGTTTGGACATATGTTTGTTTCATCATCTTCATCAAAATGCAATTTTTGAATAAGATCTGAATGGGTTTCCCTCTAGCCTTAGATAGTGATCTCTCCATTCACACTTAAAATTTAAGAGTTATGCTCCCATTAGAATGGCATCAAGAAAACAAAGAATGACAGTTGCTGTTGAGGATGTGGTGAAAAAGGAACCTTTATATACTGTTGGTGGAAATGTAAATTGGTCCAATCACTATGGAAAGCAATAAAGAGATTCCTCAAAAAACTAAAAATAATCTGCCATGTGACCCAGCAGTTCCACTACTGGGTATATACCCAAAGGAAATGAAAACAGTATTTTGAAGAGAGAAGTGCACTCCCATGTTTATTGCAGTGTTCCCAATAGCCAAGATGGCAAATAGATGGGGAAGCAATGGAAACAGTGACAGACTTTATTTTTTTGGGCTCCAAAATCACTGCAGATGGTGACTGCAGCCATGAAATTAAAAGGCATTTGTTCCTTGAAAGAAAAGTTATGACCAACCTAGACAGCATATTAAAAAGCAGAGACATTACTTTGCCTACAAAGGTCCATCTAGTCAAAGCTATGGTTTTTCCAGTAGTCATGTATGGATGTGAGAATTGGACTACAAAGAAAGCTGAGCACCAAAGAATTGATGCTTTTGAACTGTGGTGTTGGAGAAGACTCTTGAGAATCCCTTGGACTGTAAGGAGATCCAACCAGTCAATCTTCAAGGAAATCAGTCCTAAATATTCCTTGGAAGGATTAATGCTGAAGCTGAAACTCCAAAACTTTGGCCACCTAATGTGAAGAACTGACTCATTTGAAAAGACCCTGATGCTGGGAAAGATTGAAGGTGGGAGGAGAAGGGGACAACAGAGGATGAGATGGTTGGATGACATGAGTTTGGATAAACTCCAGGAGTTGGTGATGGACAGGGAAGCCTGGTGTGCTGCAGTCCATGGGGTTGCAAAGAATTGGACACGACTGAGCGACTGAACTGAACTGAACTGGAGACAACCTAAGTGCCCTTCAGAGAATGAATGGATAAAAAAGATGCAGTATGTATATGCAATGGAATATTATTCAGCCATAAGAATATTCAGCCAGTTTCCAACAACACAAGAGAAGACCCTACACATGGACATCACCAGATGGTCAACACCGAAATCAGATTGATTATATTCTTTGCAGGCAAAGGTGGAGAAGCTCTATACAGTCAGCAAAAACAAGACTGGGAGCTGACTGTGGTTCAGATCGTGAACTCCTTATTGCCAAATTCAGACTTAAATTGAAGAAAGTAGGGAAAACCAGTAGACCATTCAGGTATGACCTGAATCAAATCCCTTATGATTATACAGTGCAAGTAACAAATAGATTAAAGGGATTAGATCTAATAGAGTGCCTGAAGAACTAAACACAGAGGTTCATGATGTTTTACAGGAGGCAGTGATCAAGACCATTCCCGAGAAAAAGAAAGGCAAATGGTTGTCTGACAAGGGCTTACAAATAGCTGAGAAAAGACAAGGTAAAGGCAAAGGAGAAAAGGAAAGATATACCCATCTGAACGCAAAGTTCCAAATAACAAGGAGAGATAAGAAAGCCTTCCTCAGTGATCAGTGCAAAGAAATAGAGGAAAACAATAAAATGGGAAAGACTAGAGATCTCTTCAAGAAAATTAAAGATACCAAGGGAACATTTCATGCAAAGATGGGCTCAATAAAGGACAGAAATGGTATGGACCTAACAGAAGCAGAACATATTAAGAAGAGGTAGCAAAAATACACAGAAGAACTATACAAAAAAGATCATTTTGACCCAGATAACCACGATGGTGTGATCTTTCACCTAGAGCCAGACATCCTGGAACGTGAAGTCAAGTGGGCCTTAGGAAGCATCACTACGAACAAAGCTAGTGGAGGTGATGGAATTCCAGTTGAGCTATTTCAAATCCTGAAAGATGATGCTGTGAAAGTGCTACAGTCAATATGCCAACAAATTAGAAAAACTCAGCAGTGGCCACAGGACTGGAAAATGTCCATTTTTTCTTCCTTGGAAGAAAAGTTATGACCAACCTAGACAGCATATTAAAAAGCAGAGACATTACTTTGCCTACAAAGGTCCATCGAGTCAAAGCTATGGTTTTTCCAGTAGTCATCTATGGATGTGAGAATTGGACTATAAAGAAATCTGAGTGCCAAAGAATTGATGCTTTTGAACTGTGATGTTGGAGAAGACTCTTGAGAGTCCCTTGGACTGTAAGGAGATCCAACCAGTCAATCTTCAAGGAAATCAGTCCTGAATATTCTTTGGAAGGACTGATGCTGAAGCTGAAACTCCAATACTTTGGCCACCTGATGTGAATGCCAATCCCAAAGAAAGGCAATGCCAAAAAATGTTCAAACTACCACACAATTGCACTCATCTCACACGCTAGCAAAGTAATGCTCAAAATTCTACAAGCCAGGCTTTAACAGTACGTGACCCATGAACTTCCAGATGGTCAAGCTGGATTTAGAAAAGGCAGAGTAACCAGAGATCAAATTGCCAACATCTGCTGGGTCATCAAAAAAGCAAGATAGTTTCAGAAAAACATCTACTTCTGCTTTATTGACTATGCCAAAGCCTTTGACTCTGTGGATCACAACAAACTGAGGAAAATTCTTTAAATGATGGGAATACCAGACCACCTCTCCTGCCTCCTGAGAAAACTGTATGTAGGTCAAAAAGCAACAGTTAGAACCGGACATGGAACAATGGACTGGTTCCAAATGGGGAAAGGAGTACGTCAAGGCTGTATATTGTCACTCTGCTCATTTAACTTATATGCAGAGTACATCATGAGAAACACATGAAGCACAAGCTGGAATCAAGATTGCTGGGAGATATATCAATAACCTTAGATACACAGATGAAACCACCCTTATGGCCGAAAGCAAAGAACTAAAGAGCCTCTTGATGAAAGTGAAAGAGGAGAGTGAAAAAGTTGGCTTAAAGCTCAACATTCAGAAAACTAAGATCGTGGTATCCGGTCCCATCACTTCATGGCAAATAGATGGGGAAACAGTGGAAACAGTGTCAGACTTTATTTTTTTGGGCTCCAAAATCACTGCAGATGGTGACTGCAGCCATGAAATTGAAAGACGCTTGCTCCTTGGAAGAAAAGTTATGACCAACCTAGACAGCATATTAAAAAGCAGAGACATTACTTTGCCTACAAAGGTCCATCTAGTCAAAGCTATGTTTTTTCCAGTAGTCATCTATGGATGTGAGAATTGGACTATAAAGAAATCTGATTGCCAAAGAATTGATGCTTTTGAACTGTGATGTTGGAGAAGACTCTTGAGAGTCCCTTGGACTGTAAGGAGATCCAGCCAGTCAATCTTCAAGGAAATCAGTCCTGAATATTCTTTGGAAGGACTGATGCTGAAGCTGAAACTCCAATACTTTGGCCACCTGATGCAAAGAACCGACTCATTTGAAGAGACCCTGGGAAAGATTGAAGGTGGAAGGAGAAGGGGATGACAGAGAATGAGATGGTTGGAATGCATCACTGATGCGATGGACATGAGTTTGAGTAGGCTCGATGGACATGAGTTTGAGTAGACTCCAGGAGTTGGTGATGGACAGGAAACCCTGGTGTGCTGCAGTCCATGGGGTTGCAAAGAGTCAAACACAACTGAGCAACTGAATTGAACTGACCTGAACCAAATTTAAAAAGAGGTTTCTTTTAAATTCTGTGTTTCCGTGAGGACACCTGGCTCCACCAGAACTTAACGTTTCTCAAACCTTGAGCTAGCTGATGAGATGCGTTTTTGTTTTGGAAATGTTTGTCTTAAGCTATGTTAATGAACTATGCATTGACCCTAGACTCTGTCTTCAAGTTGTTTCTACCCAAGACTCATGAACCTACTTGACAAACCAGTATGTTTTACTCATGCAAATTTTTTCTAAAGCTATGTTAATGAGACTGTATTTGCTTGAGAACCTGCCTTTCTTCAAGATTCATGTCAATCATTTTATGGCTGGGGCAACTCACCTTGTGCCATTGTTATGTCAAAATGCATGTTGTGGGTGAGGGGCCTGGTGCCAGTCTCTGAGTTTGGAGACATTTCCTTTCTCTAATTAGCTGACTGCTGCTGCTGCTGCTAAGTCACTTCAGTCGTGTCTGACTCTGTGCGACCCCATAGACGGCAAACTGCTAGTAGCTATAACATCTGGCTAAAGACCAGCAGGGGGGCACTCTTTATGCCCTCTTCTGATGTCTATGTCAGAAGCTTTCTCTATCTCTTTTATACTTTAATAAAACTTTATCACACAGAAGCTCTGAGTGATCAAGCCTCGTCACTGGCCCTGGATGGAATTCCTCCCCTCAGGACACCAAGAATTACTGGAGTCGTTCGTCGCTTAACAACAATCTTTCAGTTTTAAACCAACCTTTTCACTCTGCTCTTTCACCCTCATCAAGAGACTCTTTAGTTTTTCTTTGCTTTCTGACATTAGAGTGGTATCATCTGCATATCTGAGGTTGTTGATATTTCTTCTGACAATCTTGATTCCAGCTTGTGATTGATCCGGCCTGGCATTTCACATGATGTACTCTGCATAAGCAGGGTGACTGTATACAGCCTTCATGTGCATCTTTCCTAGTTTTGAACCAGACCTTTGTTCCATGTCTGGTTCTAACTGTTGCTTCCTGACCTGCATACAAGTTTCTCAGGAGGCAGGTCAGGTTGTCTGGTATTCCCATCTCTTCAAGAATTTTCCACAGTTGGTTGTGATCCACAGAGTCAAAGGCTTCGGTGTAGTCAGTGAAGCAAAGTAGACGTTTTTCTGGAATTCCCTTGCTTTTTCTATGACCCAGCAGATGTTGGCAATTTGATCTCTGGTTCCTCTGCCTTTTTTAAATCCAGCTTGAACATCTGGAAGTTCTCTGTTCATGTAGTGTTGAAGACTATCTTGAAGGATTTTGAGTATTACCTTACTAGCATGTGAAATGAGCACAATTGTGTGACATTTTGAACATTTTTTGGCACTGCTTTTCTCTGGGATTGGAATGAAAACTGACCTTTTCCAGGTCTATGGCACTGCTGAGTTTTCCAAATTTGCTGGCATATTGAGTGCAGCACTTTAACAGCATTGTCTTTTAGGATTTTTAATAGCTCAGCTGGAATTCCATCACCTCCACTGCCTTTGTAGTAATGCTTACTAAAGTCCACTTGACTTCCACACTCCAGGATGTCTGGCTCTAGGTGAGTGACCACACCATCATGATTATTTGGATCTTCTGTGTATTCTTGTCACCTCTTCATAATCTCTTCTGCATCTGTTAGGTCCTTGTCATTTCTCTCCTTTTTTGTGCCCATCTTTGCATGAACTGTTTCCTTGGTATCTTTAATTTTCTTGAAGAGATCTCTAGTCTTTCCCATTCTATTGTTTTCCTCCATTTCTTTGCACTGTTCATGTAAGGCTTCTTATCTCTAGTTGCTATTCTCTGGATCTGCATCCAGTTGGGTATATCTTTCCCCTTTTCCTTTGCATTTTGCTTCTCTTCTTTTCTCAGCTATTTGTAATGTCTCCTCAGACAACCATTTTGCCTTCTTGCATTTCTTTTTCTTTGGGATGTTTTTGGTCACTGCCTCCTTGTACAGTGTTATGAACTTACATCGTAGTTCTTCAGGCACTCTGTCTACCAGATCTAATCCCTTGAATCTATTTGTTACCTTCACTGTATAACCATAAGGGATTTGATTTAGGTCATATCTGAATGGTCTAGTGGTTTTCCTTACTTTCTTCAATTTAAGCCTCAATTTTCAATGAGGAGCTCCTGAGCTGAGCTACAGTCAGCTTCAGGTCTTGTTTTTGCTGACTGTATAGAGCTTTTCCATCTTCAGCTGCCAAGAATATAATCAATCTGATTTCAGTATTGACCATCTGGTGATGTCCATGTGTAGAGTCTTTCCTTGTGTTGTTGAAAGGGGGTCTTTGCTATGACCAGTGCGTTCTCTTGGCAAAACTCTTAGCCTTTGACCTGCTTCATTTTGTACTCCATGGTCAAACTTGCTTGTTACTCCAGGTATCTCTTGACTCCTACTTTTGTATTCTAGTCCCCTATGATGAAAAGGACATCTTTTATTAGTTCTAGAAGGTCTTGTAAGTTTTCATAGAACTGTTTGACTTCAGCCTCTTCAGCAATAATGGCTGGTGCATAGATGTGGATTACTGTGATATTGAATGGTTTGCCTTGGAAATGAACAGAGATCATTCCGTCATTTTTGAGATGCACCCAAGTACTGCCATATAAATAAATAATTTTTATTTTACATAGAAAATATGAGACTTCACTGATGATAGTGAAGTTAATATGTTTTACAATTCATAGATAAATGCAAATTTTAAAATTATTTTCAAAACTTATGTATGTTTTTATGTATACAAATATGTGTTGTATTGACTGTCACAAGGTAAAATATTTTTCTTATTGTTAGAACTAAGTTTTAAAGCTTTTGTTATAATTAGTGTCATCATATTTTGGTACTTATGCAAACAATTTTTATTTGTTCCTCAGGACTTTCTAATAACTTTTCTATCCAAGTATAGGTTGGCAACTCTCCTTCTTTGTTCCTGTGCTATCCTGTATATAGATTTTTAAAACAGTGTTATAATTTTATCTATTTCTGCAGTGTTCATGATGAGACTGGATTAGCTATTCCTTAGCAAGTATAGCTCAATGGTTAAGCACCTGAAGGCTTTCAAATCAAACCCATTAACTTACTGTGACCTTGGCAAGTTATAATCCCAGTAAGCTTTAGGTTCTTTATCTATAAAGTGGGGGAAACTATGGTAGATACCCTCGTAGGGTTATTGTGAAGATTTAAAAAAGAAAACACAACATTTAAAGGGCTTAACATATTGCCTGATATGCTCAATAAGTGATTATTCTTATTAGAAAGAAGACCAATACTAAATATATCCATTAACTAACATTAGCATAAGAGGATTTCAAGAAGGAAGGAGAGAAACAACGTTTCATAGATATCTGCAATGTGCCAGGTCTGGTTTTTTAGTGCTTTACAAATATTATCTGACATTGAAAAGTAGGATATTATTACCCTCATTTTTAGAGATATGATTATAAACTAGAATTCAAATATAGTTCTTTCTGGTTCTCAACTTTTATGTTTTCCACTCATCTAAGCTGTCTCACAGTGATGGCTCAGTGAATAAATGACAGCTGAGAGGCTGGTCCTATGCCTCTTCTCTTTCCTCCAGCAGTTATGCTACATATTTGAGTTGTAGTATTAATGTCATGCTTTTGATCTTTGGAATTAGTTTTCTAAAAAACTGGAAATCCAGAGATTGTAGTAGTCAGTTGTCCTTTACCAGTAATCTAAGAATCCTACTGCTGCTACTGCTAAGTCACTTCGGTTGTGTCTGACTCTGTGCGACCCCATAGACGGCAGCCCACCAGGCTCCACCGTCCCTGGGATTCTCCAGGCAAGAACACTGGAGTGGGTTGCCATTTCCTTCTCCAATGCATGAAAGTGAAAAGTGAAAGTGAAGTCGCTCAGTTGTATCCGACTCTTAGCGACCCCATGGACTGCAGCCCACCAGGTTCCTCCGTCCATTGGATTTTCCAGGCAAGAGTACTGGAGTGGGATGCCATTGCCTTCTCCAAGAATCCTAATATTCCTCTAAAATATCATTCACTCAGTATAACCTAAATTTTCTCAATTCTGCTTTCCATAAAGAAAGAAGCCTTGGCTTCATCCCAAGAGATTATGATTTCATTGGTTTGGAGTGGAGCCTGCATTTTTTAAAAAGTTCCCTCAGTGGTCCATATATGTAGTCAAGGTGAGGACCACTGGTATCAATATAATATGATCCCATAAGAAGAGTTTTAAGATAGGTTTTTCATTCTTAACTGTTGTTTCGTGAGTCCTCAGTCAGACAAACTTAAGGAAAAGCATCATTTATGGTTACCAAAGGAAAGGACTCAGGTTAGTGTGGTTGGTAAGTCCACATTTCTCTTGGCACCTTGCCAAGAAATTTGTTTATTCTTCCAGGCAGACCATCACTCCATTTTAAATAAGCTGGTTACAAAAGACATATGCATACACACGTCCTCTTGTGAATAATGGCTAGGCAGTGTTATGTTACCAGGAATAAAGAAATGTTGCCTCTCCTCCACTGAGGTGCCCAGAATGATTTAGAGATTCTAAGTGAGGAAGTTTTTTAAATTGTAGCATGTTTTAGTTGAATGAGCTAGATGGCACCTTTACTGTTGTCCATCGACTTCTCCGTGTCCACTCTCATGGATTCTGCTCATCCCCGTTAGTTGCAGGTTGAGCCCACGTAGTTTCTTGATCCACTGTCCAAAACTTGTCTCAGGTTCTCTAGGTGGTTGTGAGAAGAAAGAAATTTACTTTCTGATTTATGCAGTGATACAATTCTTTTGGCAAATTATCTTTTATTTAATGTGCTTTATAAACAGGAAGGCTCTCTTAGAAGACAGTTTTAATTAGGTTTGTCCCTTTATAGTTGGGGCTTCCCTGGTGGCTCAGATGGTAAAGTAGTCTGCCTGCAATGTGGGAGACCTGGGTTCCATCTGTGGGTTGGGAAGATCCACTGGAGAAGGAAATGGCAGCCCACTCCAGTACTGTTCCCTGGAAAATTCCATAGACAATAGAACCTGGTGGGCTACATGGGATTGCAAAGAGTCGGACACAACTGAGCAACTTCACTTCACTTTATAGTTGATTGGGTCAACCACACCTAGGGTCTGTGACCCAAGAGTATGGTCTTTATTTTCCTAGAGTAGAGATTATGTTCAAGAGCATTCAATACCATGTACTAAAGCACCATTGAAAGCCTTGGTTGGGAAAAAATCTAAAACTGCCAATTTGTCACTAAATCTTTTGAAATACCAAGGAGTTCTTCAGAAATAACAGGAAGAGATCCTCTGTCTGTTCAAAGAAGCCATGCTCTAGTTGTTCATGGGCTGCCTCTTATTTTGCACATCTCTAGTATACCTCCAGGAGATACTGTGCCTGAGTCAACAAAAATAGGAAAACCAGACGTGGATTAAAAAACTACATACATTTAAACATTCTTGTTTGGGATTATTTGTGCCATGTTTGCTTATGTCAGTGCTGTTAAGTATAATTATTTGCATTGTTGTAGCGAAAATTTTATTATAAACCATTTCCCCCTACACAGGTATGGATTAGAATGTCTGTTCAGGTTTTATAGTTATGGACTGGAAAAAAAATTCAGACACGAAATTTTTAAGGATTTCCAAGAAGAAACCAAGAAAGACTACGAATCTGGTAAGAACAAAACAACACTTTATTCAATTTGAAAATTGTAAATATGAATCTGTCAATAAATAGGGAGATTGTATCCTTTTTTGAGGGGTGGGGGACAGACTAATATGACTTTCAGGCCACTATTATGATTTGTTATAAAGGATGGAACACCATATGTAAGAAGGTTTTTCATGTGAGATGTTGGAAAATAATCACTCCCAAGAGTTTCTTTATGGATTTGCATTTTGTCATTATTCCTTTGACTTACATGACTACTCACTGATGTTCCTTCCATTATGTGAAAATTCTATGTAATATGAGTAAGTGTGCTCGGAAAGGTGAAATAGTATAGTGGGTAACAATACAGGCTCTGGGCTAGAGTCTGAATTCCATTTCCACCCCTTAGTAGCTCTGTGGCCATGGTTAAGTTGCTTAATTTAACCTTGTTTAACTTGCTTAACTCAGTTGACTCATCAGTAATATTTACACAAGAGCACCTATATAACAGGGTGGTGTATAGGTCAAATTAGTTTAATATACAATAAACCACTTAAATAATACCTGTTATATAGCAAATGCTTAATAAATGTTAGCTGCCATTATTCATTACAGTGTTAGCCTCAAGATCTAAATAAAGTGTATATTAGAAGACATGGCTTAATGCTGGTAAGACATAGTCAATATGAATCATTTTTTAAGGATTCTGTATATTTTATTGTATATATTTTTTGTTACTAGGTCAGCTGTATGGATTAGAAAAGTTTTGGGCTTATCTAAAATATTCTCAATCTAAAACACAATCTATTGACCCCAAACTTCAGGAATACCTCTGTAGCTTTAAGAAGCTGGAAGACTTCCGTGTTGATGTAAGTTTTAAATTCTTTCACTGTATTATTTTTACTACTCTTACATTTGAGCTATTTGGGCTTATCAGTGACTTTCTTAACTTTAATTTTATAGTTTTTATTTTTTAACTTTCATTTTGAAAATTCAACTTTCTAGTTTTGAAATCAAACTTTAAAATAGGTGCAAAAATGGGACTTCCCTGGTAATCCAGTGATTAGCACAGGTTTGATCCTGGGTCAGGAAACTAAGATCCCACATACCATGAGGCCAAAAAGGGAAGAAAAAAACAAAACAGGTGCAAAAATAGTATAGAGAATTCCCATATACTCAGTTTACCCACAGTCCCTAAATGTTAATATCTTATATAACCACAGTGGAGTTGTCAGTCACTTTAACCAATTTGATTTCAAGAGGAAAAGGAAACATTTTTTAAAGAGAATGGAATGAGCATAAGATAAAGGAAAAGGGGAAAGAAGAGAAAAGAGAAACAAGGAAAGAAGAATCAAAAGGAGCAGAAAAGAGAGAGGTGAAAGGTAAACTAGGTACTATAATTTGTTTGTCTTACAGTTTTGTGTAAATAGATTTGATAGTCCAGGGGTGCAGTTAACAGAAGTACCGACATCTCTGGAATTACAGAGCTGTGTTTCCAGAGTGGTCCAGCCAGTTCTGTCACAAAGATGTCCTTGCTTTATAATATTATAGTGACTTTTGCCCTGTCTGAAGAGTGTTCAAGAATTCAGACCTCTGCTTTTAAATACAGTAGAAGTTTGGAGGAGGAAAAGATTAGAGTTATAAATGCTTTGCACTTGATGAAAGTTGCATAAAGAACAAAAATAGCCTCTCTGAAACGTTTTCCCAGAGTTATGGAACCCAGTGTATGTTTATGCTCTACCATATAGTTCAAGCCCTAAAACATAGGAGAAGCTTAATAAACATGTGTTGAATGAAAGAATTAACTGATAGGAAGGAAATTTAAGTTTAATACCTTAAATTTCTGTTACATTTTCCTTGTACTAATAAAATCTAAAGTTTCCCTCTGTTGAAAAATTCTGACCTTAGATTTTGAAGGGAGAAAAAAATAGTAAAATCATCACTATGTTGTCTTTCATAATTTGCAGCCCCCTATTGGTGAGGAGTTTGGAAGAAAAAGACATTCATCTACTTCTGGTGAGGAGAGTAATCGTCATAGACTTCCATCTAATTCCTCTACAAAGCCACCAAGTGCTGCTAAGCCTACACCTGCTAATCAGCTTCAGGTTCCAATAAATTCTCCCAGAAGGAACACTTCACAGGAGTCCAGTGACAATTCACACCAGAACAATGCTGCCTCAGTCCCAACAAATGGTGAACTGCCTGAGAAATAGACTCTTAACAAAAGTTGTTTACCCTTGAAATCAACATTTACATCAGTATTTATTTGGGAAAATCTTCTGATGTTTAATTGTGATAATCAGAAAAAAGAAGAAGGAAGAAAAATGGTAGCATTTTTTTCTAGCAGGATAAATTCTAAAAATGTTGCCTTGATTTCACCAAGGATAGTTTTGGTAACCTTTTATAGAGATACTCTAGTAATATATTTTAGTCTCAGTATTTCTTTTTCAAAGCTATTGTTTACAAGAACAGCCTTCCTTAAATATATATAAAAACATCACAAGGAATGCCTAACATTACAGCTCATACTTCTTAAAGAAGATATAGTATGTTGTATTCATCTCTTCTGTAGAGCTCTTAAAGAATCCAATTACCCCATTATCAATTCATATTTGAACTTATCAAAAACAAAGGAAGATTATGTATATATTTTTTTTAATTCAGAAAAAGAATGTGAAATACCACAATTGCTTTTCTTTTAGATGTATGGTTTAAAAAAATTTTTTTTTTTTTTTTACAAAAGTAGAGATATATTGCAGTTATATTGAAGTATATGTACCTTGAATGTTGGGTTTTGCTTCCCCTCCCCCACCAAGTCATACTTCATGACTTCCATAGTTACTGTTGTGTTGATGTGGAGTGTTCTGAATTGACATCAGTCAATTATATATTAGGATGGATTTACTTTTTGTGACTATATAAACCTGCACAAGTAATTGAAATTGGAGTTGGGATTGGTTGGAATACTGTCCTAAGTTAATTAAATCTTGCACTGTTTTGAATGCATTTGTTCTTTGTACATCTGCAGGTCTGTATGTCACAAGTAGTCAGATTATCCTCAGTTTAAAAGGAATACCTAGTTTTTCCTTTTTTGTGTCTTTTAGTTTTGTTTTATGCTTATAAGTGTTTTCAAAAACAAATTTACTTCTAATTTTTATTACTGTTGCAACTGATGTAAATGATAGTTTTAGTTTTTGTGGGAATTAAAATAAAGCAATTATTCTAAATTATTTGAATTGAATTTTAATTATTTTTGTTTAGAATATAGTTGAAAAGCTGTAATTTTCAAATTCTATTAGAAGGCCATTGTATTTTGTGAATGAAGTTTTAGTGTTAAACTTATATCCATTTTTATTTAACATATATTTTCCTGTATTGGGAATAAGCAACTAATTTAAGATACTAAATTAATTTATTATTTTCTCTTTGATGTCTTGTCGTTATAGAATGACAACATTGAAATACATATTTTCTTTGGATAAATGGACTAGCCTTTAATAAATAAGAGATTTTCATTACTTTATTTCCCATGAATAAGCAATAATCTGTAGTTGTTTAATATTTAATATTTGGGAAGTCATCTTGATATATTACTTCTAAGAAACTGTCAAATTTGAATATTCAGAAAATCTACTTAGATCTTGGGAACAGAATCAAAAGTAAAACAAATAGATTTAGATAATACATTTTAAAATGTTTTCTTACATGCATATGTAGTTCTGGCTTTTCAGTGAGGACTTTCCAAACCATGCTTATTAGCTTTGAGTGCTCTCTTGAATTGATCTAAAAATCTTTCTCAATACCCTTTTTGTGTTGAACATTTACATCTGAAACCTGTATTTAACGTTAAGATTACTTCCACTCACCTAAATATGCAAATGTATATTTGAAATTTGTATATGAAAATTGTATATTTTATGTAAAAATACAATAATCAAGAGTTTTGTGATGTGTAATAAATTAGTAGTTTTATCATATTATTTTGATTATAAAAACAATACATGTACATTGGGAAATTTAGAAAGCACAAAGATGAAAATAAAGTACTTTTTTAAAAAAGGAAAAAACAAAATCAGTATCATGCTATACATACAGCATTATCACCTGCTTTTACTTGTAGAGGTAAGCATTTTCTGGTTATTAATATTTCTACACCATGACTTTTACAAGTTATATAGTATTGTAGCATGTGGATGTGTCATAGTTTATTTAGCTAAATCACATATGGTTGAAATTTTGTCTGTGGTCAGGTTTGGGCTGTTACAAACAACAGTTTAATTGATAATATCCTTACAGATAAATCTGTGCGTAAACTTGGAGTTACTGCCTAACATAAATTCCTAGAAGTTGAAGTTCTAAGTGAAAATATATTCCCAATTAACATACTCTAGAATGGTTGTAAAGTTTACCCTTTTACTAATAGCATGTGCTTTTCTACGTCCTTACCAACACTGGTTATTATAAATCTTTTCTTTGATAGATTGAGAAGCAAAAAATATTATTTTAATGTCATTATTAAGGTCATCATTTTAATCAAGTTACTAATGACTGATAATTTTATTGTTTATTATAATATTTGTAGATGGCTTGGTCATATCTTTTATGTTTTCCTTTTAGCATGATTATCTTTTTTGATTAATTTATAGAGCTTTTTTACTTAGCAAGACTATTAATCCTTTGCTTTCTAATTTTGTTTGTGTATATTTGACATAGTATGTACATTTTTTTGGTAAAAGTTTAAAAAATTATACCACTTAAAGCCAAATGTGAAACTTAAGCAAATAAAAGCATTGTTATTCAATGAAAAGAAAAACATTATTGACTATAAATCTAAATAGTCCTACTTAAAATTTATATAAGTTCCTAGAGAGCTTTCCTGGTGGCTCAGATGGTAAAGAATCCACCTTAGAGACCTGGGTTCCATCCCTGGGTTGGGAAGATCTCCTGGAGGAGGGTATGGCAACCCACTCCAGTATTCTTACCTGGAGAATTCCCATGGACAAAGGAGCCTGGCGGACCATAGTCTGTGGGATTGCAAAGAGTTGGACACAACTGAGCGACTAAGCACAGCACAGCACAGCACTAGAGACCTTAGATGCTTCCATCCTTGTGATTTTGTAATTTTCAATTTTATTAAATAAAAAAGGCAACATTAAAATGTTTAAATTACTTGTCCTTTTAAAGGGATGGTTGAAACCATCTTTGGAATTCTTTATACTAAAAGGAATTAAATAAGAAAGTTATGTGTTAACATAGATATCATTTTAGTTTCTAAACAGATTTTATTTTTTAAACTTGTTTTTGACAGATTGGGACTTCATACTAACATTCTCTGATGCTTCCTCTTGCCATTATACTAAATGATATTACCGCTTTCCTTTCTGTGCTTAATCATATCTTTCACCTAATTTCTTAGCTCTTATGAAGCTGCTTTTATTTTATTATATAGGAGACTGATCTAAGAGAGTAATACCTAATTTTATCACCACTAGATGGCAGAATGGAATAAGTCAGATCTGTAAGTCTTTTGACAGGTGTGTGTGTGTGTGTGTGTGTGTGTGTGTGTAACTCTCACTCCACTCTTACTCCATCTTGTGATTGTGTGTGTGTGTGTATAACTCTCACTCCACTCTTACTCCATCTTGTGGTAACATGTAATTATATCAATTACTCTTGCATTCCTAATAGTCACATGTTAACAACTTATGATTACCTTGTTACAGCAATGTCAAACTGCTTAGTTATTAGTAAATAAATACAGATAAATTAAGGTTTGCATATGATTAAAGATAAAAATGCTTTGGGTTTTTTGGTCATTTCATTTAAAAATTTGTAGTACTTCATTAGCATTATTTGTGATTAACTCTTGAGATGTAAACAAAGCAAGAAAATTGTAAGATGTATCTGTTTAATTTGTCTAGCTAACCTAAGCTATGTAGTTAAATCCTTCCTGAAACACGAGAAACTTAAAACTAGGTGGTACTTTTATGACTTGAACTAAAAGTTATCATGCAGTTAGTTGAATGGCAGAGCAAGAATTTGAACTCAAGTAGTCTGGCCTAGACTTCAAGCTCTTCATTTTAACCAGACTGTTCTTTAATAGCCTGAAATATTGAAACATATGAACCCTGACTCTAAAACTCAAAATGCTGTGATTCTTAATTATTATAAAATCAAGATTAGATTCTTGTGGTTAAGACTAATGTTGTTTTATCTTGGGCATCTTCTGTAGTAACTAGTGGTCTAGTGGAATAATTATATTAAATGAGTCATGGTTAATGACAATATCATTCATGTGTTTCAATATTTTCCTAGAATTAGGTAAGATTTAAAAAAAAGTAAACATTTTATTCAGAATATGATTAGAAATTTTGCATTACATTAGAGTTATTATTGTCAACTACAGATACAAGATCCTATACTATTTAGAAATAAGTGTTCTAATTTTTAAGAAGCTTGAAGGAAATATGCCATATGGTTAATTAACAGGAAGCACCTCTGGCTTTAAAACATATACTTTTTAAAAAATTTTCTGAATTCTTTACAATGAGCCTTTTTTAATTTTTAAAATAATTTTTATTTTCCAGTTTTTGTTAATATTTCATCTTGTTTTGCATGCTGGTAGTGTGACTCCATGGACTTAGCCTGCTAGGCTCCTCTGTCCTCTGTTCATGGGATTTCCCCAGGCAAGAATACTGGAATGAGTTGCCAAGTCCTTCTCCAGGGAATTAGCTTGCTTTTAACTTGTCCAATTAAAGACATGATTTGGTTAATAGAATGGTTTCTGCCAATACACTATACACATTTGCTTCAGATTTTAAAAAATCAGAATGTGCTGTTTTTTGTGTTGATTTCATTTCTTCCAGGTGATATGTCAGGTCTACAAAACTGAGTACCTTTCTCAGGGTATTTTAAGGTATGTGAGACCTTCATTACAGCATGAACATAATCATACTACTGTAATTTTTTAATGTTAAAATTTTCTAGTTTCTAGTTGAGTGTCCTTGAGTATAATCTGAGACTGACTTTTAATGAGTCAATAGAAGGGCTTTGAGAGGGAAGGTCTGTGAGACCCCAAAACTTCATACGCAGGATTTTACATACTTTTGGGGGTAATAATGCATAGCTTTTATCAGATTTCTGTGAGGATTTATGATCCCAAATAAGTTTAATAACCACTTCTCTAGAAACAACTTATTTGTTAGAAATATGAATCCTGGCTCCCCTCATTAAGTTACAGTCCTTCATCTACAAAATTGCACTTACCTCATAGTGTTATAAAGATTAAATGTAAAGCATTTAATACAGTGACTGACTTGCAATAAGCACTCAGTAACATTAGCTATTATTAGGATTAAGAGCTGGACTGGTTATCTTCACATTTGTAAAGATACTTTCTCCAGTAAACAGTGAATTTAATTTTAAATCTTCATGGGAAATTAATTTATTTAAAACATTTTAGTCAGTAGGAAAAAGTGAGATTCCTTGACATTGTTTTGTTGTCCTAGGATAATAACATATGAATACTTTTCTGCCCTTCTCACCTCCACATGAGAAGTAGGGTGCTTCAATTCAGTTCAGTTCAGTCGCTCAGTCGTGTCTGACTCTTTGCGACCCCATAAATCGCAGCATGCCAAGCTTCCCTGTCCATCACCAACTCCCGGAGTTCACTCAAACTCACGTCCATCGAGTCGGTGAGGCCATCCAGCCATCTCATCCTCTGTCGTCCCCTTTTCCTCCTTCCCCCAATCCTTCCCAGCATCAGAGTCTTTTCCAATGAGTCAACTCTTCGCATGAAGTGGCCAAAGTACTGGAGTTTCAGCTTTAGCATCATTAGATGCTGCTAAACTTCTGCTGACTCTGAACAACTGACAAGGGTAGGAATTCTGTGAAGCAGTCACCATGTCATGGATTTGATTATGGTAATGTCTCACTTTTAGTTATTGCCTCTTTTTTTTTTTTTTTATTCAGTTAACAGTTTTGCTCATTGTGTTTTCCCAACCTTACCACAATCTGTTATTTCTGCCTCATCATAAATATCCAGTCCCTGAACAAGACATGAGAATCTGCCTTTCCATGGCCCATGCCTCTCCCAGACTCAGGCACACTCCAGTGACTGCCACACTGCCATTCATTGCCACTTACTTTCTTTTGTAAGAGGCAGAGTATACAGTGTAAGAGCCAAGGGAGGCATCGAAATATCTCACAAGTTTGTTAAAAACACACTTTTAGAGATTGTGTTGGGTCATCTAGAAACTATGGTGTAATGTAGTGGTTCTCAAGTTGTTGGTATGCCCAGGAGAACATAAATCCTTGCGGAGGGGTTTACATAGGCATAGATCATTTTAAAGAAATCAGTGTCCAGATTCTCAGGTTACATGAGTACTCTTTACTAAAATTGACTTATCCAATAATATGCTTGAGTTCCTAGTAGTCTTTTTTCCCATGTTATAAAAGAAAGCCATTGCCCTTACCCATCCAAAATATTACTCTAGATGTGAAGGCCATCACGGGCCACATGAAGGTTGAAATCTAATGATTTGTTGGGCTCTCATAAACTCATAAGACTTGCTGAATTTCTCTGCTTTATAAATACTTCTGTTAAGGGTAACAGAAGGTTTTGTGTGTAATTTTGGTTGGTGTTCAATGTGTTATTAATGAGAGTTAGAACATGTTTTTACCAAATCATACAAAATATATACTATAATTACTGTCAGTCCTCATCTAATTTCACCTGATAAAATGTTTACAATTTTCCACTTCCTATTTATAAGCTACATCATTTTAAAAATAGCTGCCAAGCAGATTTGTTTTTAGCAGACAAAAAACTTCTCTTTCATTAAATTTCATTAAATGTTAGATCATGATTCTTCTGACGATAAGCATTTACCATAAAACTTGTGGTGGGGATTGTCAAGTTATTTATCCAGTTCATTTCTCCTTCCCCTGGTCACACTGCATGTTCATTCTCCTTCTGCTTTAGACTTGCCAGTATAACTGGTTCTGGATACTGAAAGGCAGAGGAGGTCAGGGGCACTACTTTAAGACCTGCCTAAGTGCCATCTCCATGCTCAATCTTTCCTTTTTTGACTGTGTGGAAGCCACATGTTCAAGATAGCAGAGCCTCCAAATGGAGGAACCCATGTCCGTATCTGCACTATGAGACTCTATATTATCAAAAAATAGTCTTCTATTATATTAAGCCATCAAGAGCTTGGAGTTACAGTAGTTAGTATTATCTTTACTGATAATGAAAAGTTTACTACCTATGTATAATAATTACCAAAATGTGTATATATATATTGTCTCAGTCATTATGTATTATTATTTGTAATAATGACTCCAATACAGAAGAAAAAAATTTTTTTGTCAATTACAGCCACTTATGGTCAGAAGAAAATAAAAAATTTTAATTGTATACTTATTTTTGTTGTAGATAAATATCTGATGTTCAATAAGACATTCAAACACTAAAATGTACTAGGATAAAAATCTGGAGAAAATGGAATGGAAATACAAGTTCAAGGAGAAAAGAGAAATGTATAAGTTTTCTAAATGTTAAAGAAGAGCTTGTTTACACACTTTTTGAAAATGGATTTAAATATTATATTTGGGTTTCGTTGACTTCACTTAAAAAGTGATATTTACAGTCACTGCCCTGTGGTGTCGCACCCTCCACCGGGGCTGAATCTGCGGGCCTTCCCCTCCCATCTACACTCCCCAGGGCGTTCCTTTGCTGATTTTTGAAAGTGATTTTAAAGAGTGAAAAATGATACTATGCGTTTTTTAAAAAATAGTGCCTGAAAAAAAAGTGATATTTATAACTTTGTCAGACTGTAGTTATAATATGCTGAAAGTTATGACCTTTGCAGCTATTAAAATGAAAAATTTTAAACAACTTAAAATTTGTGAGGGATACATACATTTATGAAAATTATCTTAGACAAGGTTTTCAAGGAAAAATGTTTGCACACTGATGGGAGGAGGGGAAAGTGCAGACTCTGGAGTTATGTAGCTCTGCATCCAAATTCTGATTCTGCTGAATCACTGGGCAAGTTAGGTTAATCCATCTTTGCTTATTCTCCTCTAGTATTTAAATGAAAATACATGTAAAAATTCCATGGATGGAGGAGGAGCCTGGTGGGCTACAGTCCATGGGGTTGCAAAGAGTCAGATAGGATTGAGCAACTAAACAACATTTGGTACTAACCTGCTCTTGCTATTAAGAATCTTAATGAGGAAAGAGGGGTAAATTAGGAGTTTGGGAATTTATATCTAGTTTATATACACTATTGTATATAAATAAACAACAAGGACCTACTTGATAGCACAGGTGATTATATTCAATATCATGTAATAATCTATAATGAAAAGTAATCTGAAAATGGATATATGTATATGTAATAGCCACTGTATATGTATATGTAATTAGCCACTCCAGGTGAAAAACAATTTATCAAATCACTTATATATGAGTGAATTTATTGGATACAGGGTGAAAAGATTTTATTTTGGAAAGGAGGGATAATTTTAGAGTGTGAAGCAAGGGAAGAAGCTCTGTTAAATGCAAAATGGCACTGGAAGGGACCTTACTTGAGAGGATATTAAGGATGGCAGGGTTGTTTGTCAAAGAAAAATAAGAAGGAAACATAAATTTGCTTTAACTTACATTGTTGATTCTAGCCTACCACGCAATTAAAATAGCTCTTACATTTTAAAGTTACTCAAAAGATTGCTTTTAAGTTGGTGTAATTATTTTATATGTATCATAAATAGCATGTGCTTTATGAATCTCCTCCCTTGTGTGTGACTTCTATTTTAAGTAGATCCCAAGTGATGCCAGAGAGTTAACTAGGTCAACTGCCACCTGTGTTTATTTCTTTCATAAATCTTTTAAATCTCTGAGAAAATTCAAGAGGTTAAGTATGGCAGTTCCTTTACCTAATGCCTCTGATCACAGTGTGAACCTGTTGACTCTGCAGA
Organism: Bos taurus; assembly: GCF_002263795.3. Taxonomy (NCBI): domain Eukaryota; kingdom Metazoa; phylum Chordata; class Mammalia; order Artiodactyla; family Bovidae; genus Bos; species Bos taurus. The sequence continues at coordinate 29,517,676 of NC_037344.1, read as the reverse complement.
TGAATGTTAGTCATCATGGCTGGAACAGAAGCTGTGAAGGCTGTTAAACTGGGAAGTTCATGCCTGGTGACAGGGCAAATGCAATACCTGGTGTCAGCTGACCACTAGAGTTCTTGCATTTAGGGAAGGGATCATAGAAAGTCATAAGAGAACCACATTATGAAAAATGTTAATCAACATTGGTGGGAGTATAAACGGGTACAAAAGCTCTATGATTGAAGATTTAGCAATAGCTTTCAAAATGCTGTTATGCTATGTGTACATTAAAATGTTTTTATTGAAGTATAGTTTATTTACAATATTGTATAAGTTTCAGGCATACAGCATAGTAGCAGTTATATGTATATTATATATGTTCTTTTGCCTTATATGTTATTACATAATAATATTGAGTATAGTTCCCTGTGCTATACAGTTGGCCCTTGTTAGTTATCTATTTTATTCATTTTTGGCTGCATCAGGTCTTCGTTGCAGCAGGTGGGATCTTCACTGCAGAATGTGGGCTCTCTAGTTGTGGCCCTCAGGCTCAGTAATTGCAGTGTGGCAGCTTAGTTGCCTGACTGGGGGTTGAACCTGAGCACCCTGCTTTGGAAGGCAGATTCTTAACCACTGGACCACCAGGGAAGTCCCGGTTAACTATTTTATACACAGTAGTGTATATATGTCAGAGAAGGCAATGGCACCCCACTCCAGTACTCTTGCCTGGAAAATCCCATGGACAAAGGAGCCTGGTGGGCTGCAGTCCATGAGTCAGACACGACTGAGCGACTTCACTTTCACTTTTCACTTTCATGCATTGGAGAAGGAAATGGCAGCCCTCTCCAGTGTTCTTGCCTGGAGAATCCTAGGGATTCTCCCTAGGAATTCTCCCTAGGGATTCTCCCTAGCGATTCTCCCTAGGAATTCTCCCTAGGGATTCTCCCTAGGAATCCTAGGGACAGGGGAGCCTGGTGGGCTGCCGTCTATGGGGTCACACAGAGTCGGACACGACTGAAGCAACTTAGCAGCAGCAGCAGCAGCAGTGTATATATGTGAATCCCAGCCTCATATTTTATTCCTCCCCCCACCTCTCTTTTCTTTTTGTTAACCATAAGTTTGTTTTCTGTTGTCTGTAAGTCTCTTTTTGTTTTGGAAATAAGTTCATTTGTTCTTTTTTTTTTCTTTTATATTCCACATACAAGTGATATTATATGATATTTATTTTTCCCTGTCTGGCTTACTTCACTTAGTATGATAATCTCTCTAGGTCCATCCATGTTGCTGCAAATGACATTATTTCATTTTTTAATGGCTGAGTAATATTCCTTTTTGTCCACTCATCTGTCCATGAGCATTTAGGTTGCTTCCATATCCTGGCTGTTGTAAATAATGTTGCTTTGAACATTGGAGTGCATGTATCTTTTTGAATTACAGTTTTCTCTGGATATATTCATAGGAGTGGGATTGCTGGATCATATGATAACTTTATTTTTAGTTTTTTAAGGAACCACCATACTGCTTCCCGTGGTAGCTGCACCAGTTTATACTCCCACCAACAGTTTAGGAAGGTTCCTTTTTCTGTACACCCTCTCCAGCATTTATTATTTGAAGAATTTTTGATAATGGCCATTCTGACCTGTGTGGGGTGATACCTCATTGTAGTTTTGATTTGCATTTCTTTAACTATTAGCAGTGTTGAGCATCTTTTCATGTGCCTTTTAGCCATCTGTGTGTCTTCTTTGAAGACATGTCTGTTCAGGTCTTCTGCCCGATTTTTGATTGGGTTGTTTGTTTTTTTTAATATTGAGCTGTATAAGCTGTTTGTTATGTGTACATTTTTTTTTTAAGAATTTTTTTTTTAAGTTCCTAAGCTTCACAATGCTAAGAAACTAAGACTTGTTACTTTGACTCATCCTAATATGTCCTTTTGGTTTTGCTGTAAGGTGACTAGTACAGCAATTCTATGTGTATCTCTTCCAGATTTTTGGATGTTGGGATTTTACACAAGAGATAATAAATTATGCTTCTTTTTTTCCCCCTCTTCAGTGCTCCAAACAAACTCAGGTAGAGTCAGAAAGGGAACAAAATATCTATCACTTACTACTAACACTGACAACTGAGTTTAATACTCACACCTTTGCTCAAAATATTAAACTTGCCCATCCAGAGACAACTGGACAAATTCAGGCCTCTCTTCAGAGGCAAGAGGCTCACCCTTTAGAAGAGGAGAGGAGGTTAAGACAGAAAACTGGTTAGTTCTACAGGGAGTTCAACCTGGTAAGAGGAAGGGAGAGAGGAACTGAGTGGGGCAACTCAGTTCTTTTGCCAGTATCACCAGTCACTTGCACAGGAAGATTGAGAGCTGGGAGAAGCACAGAAATAACTCTTCCCAGTACAAACTCCTGGAGGGTTTTTAGTTTCTGTCCTGGGGAGTCTGGCAGCAATGCTGGGAAGAGGACAGAGGCTGCTTTCTCCTATAAACACCCAGCACTGCTGGCATCCAGGGCTCTATTAGCTGTTAAACACTTTTACCAGCTGACCTCTCTCCTGATTCTCCTGCGTCATCCTGTCATACTGGTTTGATCACCGTCCCTGGCATGCTGTGCACAGCTTCCTGCATTTTGCACACAGTTTTCCTGGTTCCCCTCCCCCACCCCACGGCTGTCCATTTGCCTTTTCAGGTCCAGATCAAGCTCTACCTCCCACAGCCCCTGGTCCTCTGAGCCCTTTCAGAACTTGTTCTCTGACACATACACACCAACCTTTCTCCTTCAGCATGTGTTGCCTGTCTTGTTACATTTCTCCTTATGGCTGTAGGCTCTAGTTCCTGTGCTTTTTTCAGTCCTAAAATGATCAATTAAGGAAAGCTTAACTTCAAGGAGAAAAAAAAAAAAAGAGCGACCCTGTGAACTATGTTTTATAGGTGGGAAACTAAGATTTATAACATGACTCATTTAACATTGCAAATACAATATAGAAGATAACGTGTGGTGGAGGGACTGAGCTGTCCCTCCCCAGGCTATGGAACTTAGTGTGCAATGGGGAGAAATTTAATCTCGCTTCCCACTCCCATCTCCTGTTTCCCAGGATACTGTGGCAATTGTTTGTTCATAGATGCCCCATAAGCTCTTGGAGGCGGCTGAGAATTAAGTTGCTTATTAATTCATTTAGTCTTGACCTACATATGGTTGAATAATCACAGGGCCATCTGTCTTCCTTAATTAACATGCAGAGATGAGGAGATTTCTCCCTACCTTCTGTAGATCATGTCTGAATCTTGTCAAGAGGGCCCCAAATGACTTGCTGCCAGAGTCCTGGTAATTGCTTATAAGTGAAACCAACAGCTAATGGGAAGGGCTTTTGTTGTTTTCACTTGTTTTGTCTTTTTGAAAAGGCTTGTTGTGACTAGCCCTTGCTATTGCACCAGCCAAAGATTCTCATAAATGAGTATGCAATTGTATATTTCCTTTCAGGTTCAGGAGACAGAATAAGGGATTTTCCCAGATGCATTTGAGTTTTATCTCCCACAGTCTTCTGCTTTTCTCACAGGGTCTTCACTTATCTATATGACATCGATAGACTAAAGCAGTTATAAGGGCAGAAAAAAAACTTCGCTCTTCTCTTCTAGGTTCTTTGATGTCCTAATAAATTAATGTAAAAGAGAAAAACAAAATGTAATAACATGTATACCTCCATGTACACGTATGTACATGGAAGATGCCCAGAAAAACTAACTCACCGAAATGTCAGAAGACCTCACTGTCTTTAGCTAAATATAAAATAAGATGTTTAGGGTGAGGAGTCAGTTATGGGAGGTTATCAGCAAAAGTACAGTAAACAAGAATATTTGTGCAAATTGAAGTCTTGCCTTTGTCCTGTGATAAGTTCCCAGAGATTTGGTGATCCTCCTCTTCCAGATATAAAGAGGGAGACACCCTTACAAAGAGAAAATTTTCTGACATATATAAATGTTTCTTACAAAAGGCTGACTTCTAACTCAGTTTTCAGAACTTCTCTCATTTCTGCTATTAACAAAAACAAAACAGTTTAAGCACTTCCCTCACAGTCCTGTGGTTAAGACACTGCACTTTCAGTGTAGGGGGCCTAGATTAGATTCCCTGGTCTAGAAACTAAGATCCCACATGCCACATGGCACAGCCACAAAAAAAAAAAAAAAAAGAAAACAAAAAATAGCTTAAAATAGGTATTTTGGGGCATCAAAATCTGTTCCCCTTCACAGCCTGTTATGGAGTCTACTTTCTCTTGGTGGTTGACATGAAATGTGATGGGTTAAAAAGATGCCAACTAAAACAACAAACTCTTATTCATTTTTTATTGTAGTTGATTTACAATATTAATTTCAGGTACACAACATAGTCATTCAATATTTTATAGATAATCATGCAAATTATTATAAAATATTAGTTTTATTCCCTGTGTGGTACTTTATAGCCTTATAATTTATTTTATACCCAATAGTTTGTACCTCTTAATTCTCTTCATCTATTTTGCCCCTCCCCCAACCCTACTTACCTTTAAGTGAAGTGAACTCGCTCAGTCGTGTCCAACTCTTTGCGACCCCATGGACTGTAGCCTACCAGGCTCCTCCGTCCATGGGATTTTCCAGGCAAGAGTACTGGAGTGGGGTGCCGTTTCCTTCTCCAGGGGATCTTCCTGACCCAGGGATTGAACTCTGGTGTCCCGCGTTGTAGGCAGACAATTTACCCTCTGAGTCACCAGGGGAAGTGCCTTTGGTAACCATTAATTTGTTCTCTTTATCAGTCAGTTTCTGTTTATTATCAAACCAAACTTGGTTCTGCTGCTCTTGGCAGTGAAATCAATTGACTGACACTGCGTTGTGGTGAAGGAAAGTGCAATTTATTGTAAAGCGCCAGACAAGGACTCTGGGGCAGCTAATGCTCAAAAAACCTGAACTCTTTGATGAATTTCAGGGAATCATTTTTAAAATCAAGATGAAGGAGGGGAGTTTCAGGATATGTCATCAGCTCATACACAATTCTGATTGGTTAATGGTGAGGTAATCAGATCAAATCAGATCAGTCGCTCAGTCAGGTCCGAGTCTTTGCCACCCCGTGAATCGCAGCACGCCAGGCCTCCCTGTCCATCACCAACTCCCGTAGTTCACTCAGACTCACATCCATGGAGTCAGTGATGCCATCCAGACATCTCATCCTCTGTCGTCCCCCTTCTCCTCCTGCCCCCAATCCCTCCCAGCATCAGAGTCTTTTCCAATGAGTCAACTCTTCGCATGAGTGGCCAAGGTACTGAGGTAATAGGGTAGGGTAATTGAGTAAAGTAATGCTCAAAATTCTCCAAGCCAGGCTTCAGCAATATGTGAACCGTGAACTTCCTGATGTTCAAGCTGGTTTTAGAAAAGGCAGAGGAACCAGAGATCAAATTACCAACATCTGCTGCATCATGGAAAAAGCAAGAGAGTTCCAGAAAAACATCTATTTCTGCTTTATTGACTATGCCAAAACCTTTGACTGTGTGGATCACAATAAACTGTGGAAAATTCTGAAAGAGATGGGAATACCAGACCACCTGACCTGCCTTGTGAGAAACCTGTATGCAGGTGAGGAAGCAACAGTTAGAACTGGACATGGAACAAAAGACTGGTTCCAAATAGGAAAAGGAGTACATCAAGGCTGTATATTGTCACCCTGTTTATTTAACCTATATGCAGAGTACATCATGAGAAACGCTGGACTGGAAGAAACACAAGCTGGAATCAAGATTGCTGGGAGAAATATTGATAACCTCAGATATGCAGATGACACCACCCTTATGGCAGAAAGTGAAGAGGAACTAAAAAGTCTCTTGATGAAAGTGGAAGTGGAGAGTGAAAAAGTTGGCTTAAAGCTCAACATTCAGAAAATGAAGATCATGGCATCTGGTCCCATCACTTCATGGGAAATAGATGGGGAAACAGTGGAAACAGTGTCAGACTTTATTTTTCTGGGCTCCAAAATCACTGCAGATGGTGTCTGCAGCCATGAAATTAAAAGACGCTTACTCCTTGGAAGGAAAGTTATGACCAACCTAGTAGCATATTCAAAAGCAGAGACATTACTTTGCCAACAAAGGTCCGTCTAGTCAAGGCTATGGTTTTTCCTGTGGTCATGTATGGATGTGAGAGTTGGACTGTGAAGAAGGCTGAGCACCGAAGAATTGATGCTTTTGAACTGTGGTGTTGGAGAAGACTCTTGAGAGTCCCTTGGACTGCAAGGAGATATAACCAGTCCATTTTGAAGGAGATCAGCCCTGGGATTTCTTTGGAAGGAATGATGCTAAAGCTGAAACTCCAGTACTTTGGCCACCTCATGTGAAGAGTTGACTCATTGGAAAAGACTCTGATGCTGGGAGGGATTGGGGGCAGGAAGAGAAGGGGACAACAGAGAATGAGATGTCTGGATGGCATCACTGACTTGATGGACGTGAGTCTGAGTGAACTTTGGGAGTTTGTGATGGACAGGGAGGCCTGGCGTGCTGCGATTCATGGGGTCGCAAAGTCGGACATGACTGAGCGACTGATCTGATCTGAATAGGGTAATGTCACAAGGGTTAGCATTATCAATGCTCAGGCTCCAATAGGTCTGGGGGCTGTGTGCTCATGGTCATCAAGTAGTTAACTTCTTCCATTTGGTGCATCAGATACTGTAATCTAGGTACTTCAGAGAGGAACTAAAGATTCTGTGACTGCCATATGGCTGATTTACCGTTTGAATTCTTACCAATTTTCCTGGCTCAACTGCTATTTTTATTGCTACATGTTCATATCCTTTCAATCATTGAGCCAGGCTTCTGTGACTTAGGAGCCTGGGAGACTGCAACTTTTCTAAAACAAGAGGCAGGCAAAGGACATGGGTGGATCTCCTACGTCTACCAAGCCTGCCACACATTTCTGTCACTTGAACCTCTGTATGTCCTCATGAGGTACGCAGGGGAGGTACATAATCTCCATTTTATAGATGAATAAAAATCAGTAAATTGAGCCTTTGAGAGGTGAGGTATTTGTTAAAGTTACTGCTTGTAAGTGCAGAGTTGGAACTAGAATCCTGATTCTGATGTGGAAAGCTCAGCATCTCTGTATTCCAGTGCTGAATTGAACCTCAGAGACACAGTTTGGGGCAGGGTAGAAAAGGATAGATTTATTGCTATGCCAGGCAAAGGGGGACACACTTAAAAAGCTATGTGTCCCAACCCAGAAGAATTTGATGAGTTGTTTTATAGCAGTAGTTCAAGGTAGTGTTGCTGACAAGATTAGTCTCAGGTCTCCTAATCTTGATGAGCTTCTCTGGTCCCTTTAATCTTGCCTCAGGTGGTTTCTTGGTTGCTGCTTCTTTGATTAGTAACTGTTTGATGGAACTCAGAGAAGGTCATGGAGGCTGGAGTCCCACCTACAGGGAATGGGGGACAAAAACACTTCCATGCCCAGAAGCCCCACAGGGTCCTCCTCAGTTTCACTTCTGGTCTCCTTACAAAGGGTTCTCCATATATCACTTAATTACAGTACTGTAGCATCATGACCATTTATTTATAATGTGACCACAAGCTACTGTAGGGGAGCAGAATTTGCCACCCTAAAATATATCTCCACAGCATATTAACTCTTTTAAGCTGGTTATTTTCTGATAAACATAAACAGACATGGGAAGGACTCTGAAAACCAAGTAGGAATTGGCTTTTTGTAAGAAACATTTACATTTGTAAGGGAAATCACCATTTGTAAGGGTATCAGAGTCGGACACCACTGAAGCTACTTAGCAGAAACAGCAGCAGCTCCATCTACCTAGAAGAGGAGAATGACCAAATCTTTAAGAACTCTTATCATTGGAGAAGGCAAGGACTTAAATCCAAATATAGTCTTACCCTTGTTCCCTGTACTTACTTAACTTACTCTTCCCACCCTCAACATTCTCTTTAGCTGAGGATGGTATTTAATGTGAGGGCTTTGGCCATTTGGGCAAGTTAATCAGCTTTCCTGGGCTTCTCCCATATATACATGTTGTGAAACTTTGATTTTTTTTCCCTGTTAATCTCTCTTATGTCAATTAAGAATTAAAGAATTAATTAAGACCATCCCAGAGAACCTAGAAGGGGAGAGGAAAATTTCTTCCTCCCCAACACTGCACTAAACCTCTAGGAGTGCAGAGTAGACCTGTGTGATTAAAAAGGCATTCACTGGGACCTTGTCACAGGTGGAGAACTGTAAGGTCATGAGTTTGAGTTTTTCCCTTCCTGTCTTGAATGCATCTGCTAAATATTCAAATCTATCTGCATACGAATTATGAGCTATTGAAGGAAATTTGAAAAAGAACAAAATTGTAAGACTCATGTTTACCAATTTCAAAATTTCCTACAAAGTTATTATCAAAACGTGATACTGGCATGCAGATGTACATACAGACCGAAGGAATAGATACAGAGCCTAAAAACGATCCTCAGATATATAGTCTATTAATTTTCAACAAGGGTACCAAAATCATTCGATGGAGAAAGGACCATCTTTTCAAAAAATAGTGCTGGGAAAACTGGGTATCCAACGTGCAGAAGAATGAAGTTGGACCTTTCTTTTATACCACATACAAAAATTAACTCAAAATAAGTCAAAGACCTAAATTTAAGAGCTAAAGCTATAAACTCTTAAAAAGAAAATATAGGAGAAAATCCTCATGGCTTTGGATTTGTTGATGGTTTGAATATAACACCAAAAGCATAGGCAAAAAATATATATATAAATTGCACATTATCAAAATAAAGAACTTTTATGCATCAAATGATACTGTAAAAAGGATGAAAACATAGCTTACAAGATAGGAGAAGATACTTCCAAATCATATGTTTGATAAGAGATTAACCTCCGGAATATGTGAAAAACCTCTATAACTCAACAACAAAAAGAGCCCAATTTAAAAATGAGTAAAAGACTTGAATAGACATTTCACCAAAGAAGATAAACAAATGGCCAGTAAACATGTGAGACGATGACCAACATCATTAGTCATTGAGTGTGAGTGACTGAAAGTCGCTCAGTCATGTTCACCTCTTTGCAACCCCATGGACTGTAGCCCACCAGGCTCTCCTCTGCCCATGGGATTCTCCAGGCAAGAATACTGGGGTGGGTTGCCATTTGCTTCTCCAGAGGATCTTCCCAAACCAGGGGTGAACCCAGCTCTCCTGTTTTATCTTCTTTTAGTTTTGCTTCCTTTTGGTCTTTACCCTACTGGGACCTTTGGGAACTGCACATATATGTAACAGCATCTACCATACCTCTTCATTTTAGCTTAGGCTGGATTTGAAGAGCCAAAACAGGACAACACTTAAGGAGACCTGAGACTCTCACAGAGAAATAAACTAGAGCTGCTGTTTCTTTTAGCTTTGCTTTCCTGTTCTTTACTTACCCTGGTGACTCAGAGGGTAAAGCATCTGCCTACAATGCGGGAGACCCAAGTTCAATTCCTGGATCAGGAAGATCCCCTGGAAAAGGAAATGGCAACCCACTCCAGTACTCTTGCCTAGAAAATCCCATGGACAGAGGAGCCTGGTAGGCTACAGTCCATGGGATCACAAAGAGTTGGACATGACTGAGCGACTTCACTTTTCACTTTTTTTTCTTTCCTGTTCTTTATTATTTATTTATTTTTTAAAATGTAATCTCTCCTTTTATCAACCTTCATCATTTCATACTGTAAGAAAGTAAAATCACTAAAGGCAAATAACCTTATGAATCTGCTGAGTGTGAAGAGAAAGGCCATGGTACAGATGAATGGATTAGGAGGGAGACACCTAACTCTAAGGGTTTCCAGTTGATAAAAACTCAGGCTTTGTTGTACAATAAGTATCATTATGTGTTACACAATGACTGGGTACTGATTGCTTGCAGTCACACAAGCATAAGCAATCCTTCAAAATCGAGTATAAATATACCAAGAAAAAAAGCAATATGGAAAAATTCAGAAATGTCCAACTATTGCTATTTCTTGGGTGAAACTCTACTGATCAGTAGTTGGGTTCCCCCAAAAAGTGTGGAAACAAGAGAATTTTAGAAAGCAGCAGTTTTAAAGAAATGAAAGCTATGCAAAATGCCTTGCAGTCCTTCATGAAAAAAAATTCTAGGCTGTTAATTCATAATTCTGGAAAATATTTTTCCATGTAGTGAATCTATAATAATAACTGTTACACAGTCTCTCTCCCTTGCTCTTTTTATGAGACCCTTATCACAAAGTCTTCCCTGGATAGTCTCTGTGCCACCATTTGCTTCCAGTTGCTTCACAAGCCACTCTTAACCCACCCTTGGAAACTATGTATAAAATCATTTAATGTGTGCTAACGATATGAACATTTACACATCTAACCAATACATATTGAACCAAGATAATCCTTTAAACCATGATCATATGAGAAAGTGACATTATATCAATACTACAGACAATTTATGTTCCCCATGAACTGTGGAATATTTTTTCCTTGGACAAATTCACCTCTTCCCAGAAATATGCAAAGTTCAGTGCAAAAGAGTAACAGTAAAGTGTTCATTAAGCCATCAGAATGAATCACCTTGTTTTCAAAATATTAACTTCATCTTAGTTTCGAGTGCATCAAGGTACTAACCTAAAGGATTGTTAGTCATTAGGGGGCTACAAATCAAAACCACAATGAGATACCACTCATACTCATTAGGAAGCCTATTATAAAAGCAAAAATTAACAGCACAACATTGTAATTCAACTATACTTCAAAAAAAATTAAAAATTAAGAAATGGAGAGTGTTGGCAAGGATGTGGAGAAATTAGAACCTTTGTGCACTGCTGATAGAAATGGTGCAACTGCTGTGGAAAACAATTTGGCAGTTTCTCAAAATGTTAAACATTGAATTTCCCTAAGAACCAATTATTCTACTTCTGGGTATATACCTAAAATAATTGAAAACAGGGAAGCAAACAGATAATTGTACACCAATGTTCACAGCAGCATTTTTCACAGTAGCTGAAATGTGGAATAAAACAAATGTCCATTGACAGGTGAATGGACAAACAAAATGCAGTTTATCCATGCAGTGAAATATTAATCAGTCATAAAAAAGCCCGTGCTACAGCGTGGGTGAACCTGAAAACATTCTGCTTAGTGAAAGGAGGCCGACACAAAAGGACAAATAGCATATGATTCCACTCTGATGAAGCACATACAATAGGCAAATTCACAGAAACAAATGAAGGCAGAGGTTACCAGGGACTGGAGAGAGGAGGAGTCACTGCCTATTGGGTATAAGGTTTGTGTTTGGGTTGATGAAAAAGTTTTTTTTTTTTTTAAGTTTATGTATTTATCCACAGGATCTTTGATCTTCATTGCAGCATGCAGGATATTAAGTCATGTCATGCAGAATCTTCAGTTGCAGCATGCGGGATATAGTTCTATGACCAGGGATCCAACCTGGGCCCTCTGCATTGGAAGCGCTGAGTCCTAGCCACTGGGCTTCCAGGGAAGTCTTGATGAAAAAGTTTTGAAAATGCACAGTTGCCTAATATTATGAAGGTACTTAATGCCACTGAATCATACACTTAAAAATGCTAAATGATAACAATTTTTAATTTTAATGATATGTATATTTTACCACTATAAAAAAGATTTGGATATAAAACAAAATAAATTATGAGCTAGGTGCTTTGTAGTGATACAGAAGTAGGAACTTGTAATTTCTCAGAAAATAAAAAGTTAGTTGGAAAGAGGGAGACAGGCCTTGAGTGGGTGAAACCAAGATGAGTGAGTTGGAGATAGCTTTGTGGAGAAGGCTGAAGAATAAAGAAGGAAAAGAGCAAAAAGTATTGAGTACTATTAGTTACCAGAGTCCATGAGAAACCTTTCAGATACTTTTTTTGTTCCATCCTCATGGCAATTCTGTGTGGTAGATACTGTTATGAACCTAATGTTTTGTGTGAGGAAACAATTTTAGGTTAATAACTTGCTCAAGAATTTACTTAATTAGTGGCAGAGCCAGGATTTAAAACCCAGTCTATCACCTCCAGAACCCTTGCTCTTATTTTGCTGATCTCAACTTTTCTGGCTAAGAACTGGAACAACAGTATCCACCGCACAGGCTTATTGTGATTATTAAATAAGAATTTTTTGAGTTGGAAAATTCTGAATATACCTAAGGATTTTACATTGTTCTTTGCTTGCTCTATCCTTTCTGCTACCGTTGGATGCTGAGACTTCTAAAGCACTCGCTACCATAGAAGATGTTTCACTTAGTGGATTGTTTTTGTACTCTTCCACCATTTGTGAATTTCTCAGTAGCAAAGATACTATCTTATTCATTGTTTTAGGTCAGATTTAAACTGGAGCAGTGGTTGTCAGAACAGAAGAGGGGACTTACAGAAGTGAGAATCAAACAGCATGTGTGAATTGCTCCAAAAGCTTTCTGCTGCTGCTGCTGCTAAGTCGCTTCAGTCGTGTCTGACTCTGTGCGACCCCATAGGCGGCTGCCCACAAGGCGCCCCCGTCCCTGGGATTCTCCTGAATCCCTACCATACCAAGTGTCATCATCGCCCTCATCTCTCTCGCCACCATCAACATTTATAACACAGTGATAACAACCCCAGGAGCAATGGACATGTTACCAGAGCCTACTAGGGGCAAGCTTACTAGCCAGGGCTACAAATAGAAGTTTAAGCCCTTGCTTTCAAAGTTCTAGGAAAGCCTCGTCTAGTCCCTCCCACCTTTCTCTATCCTGTCCTCTAATGTGAGACCCTCCTTTCATAAAAGCCACTTTAATCATGTCACTCAGTGTTGCTGAAAAGAAATTCTGTAGTATTTAGGCCTTCCAAATTTGGATCTTAATATAGTTTAAAAACTATTTCTTTTTAGAATAGACATTACATTCACACAGCTCAAAATTCACATCAGTATATGGACAAAAGTCTTTCTTCCCACTTGTTTCTCCCTGTTTCTCCATTTATTTCCTGAATACCTTTCCAGAGTATTTCCCAGAGGGTTTCTAAACGTGCTTTAAAAAAAATGAAAGACTATTTTTCCTAGAACAGTTTTAGGTTTACAATAAAATTGAGAGGAAGGTACAGAGATTTCCTGTATCCCCACACACATGAATGGCCTCCCTCACTGTCAACTTCACTCACCAGAATGGCACATTTGTTTCTCACCAAGGATGCTTGTAAAAAACAGTCTTCGTTAAAAAAAAATAAATCACATCATATAAATTATGATATGTTATATTGATACATCATAATTATCTAAAGTCCATAGTTTAGAGTTCACTCTTGGTGTTGTACATTCTATAGGTTTGAAGAAATGTATAATAATATGTATCCATCATTATAGTATCATATAGAGTATTTTCACTGCCTAAAGATCCTCTGTGCTCTACCTATTCATCCCTCCCACAACCCTGGAAACCACTGATCTTTTTCCTATCTCCATAATTTTTCTCTTTTCCAGAATGTTGTATAGTTGGACTCATGAAATATATAGCCTTCTCAGATTGGATTATTTCACTTAGTAATATGCATTTAAAGTTCCTTCTCAGGGCTTCTCTGGTGGCTCAGATAGTAAAGAATTTGCCTGCAATGTTTGAGACCCAGGTTTGATTCCTGGGTTGGGAAGATCCCCTGAAGAAGGGAATGGCTATCTACTCCAGGATTCTTGCCTGGGGAATTCCATGGACAGGGGAGCCTTCTGGACTACAGTCCATGGAGTCACAGAGTCAGACATGACTGAGCAACTAACACTTCCACTAAGAAGGTTCCTTCATGTCTTTTCATGGCTTGAAAGCTCACTTATTTTTTAGCACTGTATAATAATCCATCACTTCATGGGAAATAGATGGGGAAACAGTGGAAACAGTGTCAGACTTTATTTTTGGGGGCTCCAAAATCACTGCAGATGGTGACTGCAGCCATGAAATTAAAAGACGCTTACTCCTTGGAAGGAAAGTTATGACCAATGTAGATAGCATATTGAAAAGCAGAGACATTACTTTGCCAACAAAGGTCCGTCTAGTCAAGGCTATGGTTTTTCCTGTGGTCATGTATGGATGTGAGAGTTGGACTGTGAAGAAGGCTGAGCGCCGAAGAATTGATGCTTTTGAACTGTGGTGTTGGAGAAGACTCTTGAGAGTCCCTTGGACTGCAAGGAGATCCAACCAGTCCATTCTGAAGGAGATCAGCCCTGGGATTTCTTTGGAAGGAATGATGCTAAAGCTGAAACTCCAGTACTTTGGCCACCTCATGCAAAGAGTTGACTCATTGGAAAAAACTCTAATGCTGGGAGGGATAGGGGGCAGGAGGAGAAGGGCACAACAGAGGATGAGATGGCTGGATGGCATCACTGACTCGATGGACGTGAGTCTGGGTGAACTCTGGGAGTTGGTGATGGACAGGGAGGCCTGGTGTGCTGCGACTCATGGGGTTGCAAAGAGTCAGACATGACTGAGTGACTGAACTGAACTGAACATTCCATTAAGTATAGCACAGTTTATCTACTCACCTACTGGAAGATATCTTGGTTGCTTACAAGTTTTGGAAATTATGAATAAAACTCGTACAAACATCTGTGTGTAGGTTTTTGTGTGGACATAAGCTTTCAGCTTCTTTGGTTAAATACCAAAGAGGGGGACTACTAGATTATATAAAAAAAGCATGTTTAGTTTTGCAAGTAACTTTTGAACTGTCTTCCAAGGTAAGGTGGCTGTATCATTTTGCATTCCTACCACCAAGGAATGAATGTTCTTATTGCTCCAGATTCTCACATGCATTTGGTGTTGGCAGTGTTTTGTATTTGTGTCATTCTAATACCTTTAAGTATTTGTCTAGAAGGAGAAATTGCAGTTAGACTTATCTGACCACATTTGGTGAATCTTGTTTCTCTTGAGAGGAACGTCTATGGAATAATCAGATCTGTAATAAGATTAAGAACATTCTGGCACCCTGAGAAGCAGGATTACTACTCACAAAAGAGCAGTCTAATGAAGGTGTGGGAGGACGTGGGCCCCTTGGAGAACAGCTGTCTTCCTTCCCAGATGCCCCTTAGGTCTCCTCTAAAGGAATGAGTTCCAAAGAATTAATGCTTTTGAACTGTGGTGTTGGAGAAGACTCTTGAGAGTCCCTTGGACTGAAAGGAGATCAGTCCTGGGTGTTCATTGGAAGGACTGATGCTGAAACTGAAACTGCAATACTTTGGGCACATGATGTGAAGAACTGACTCATTGGAAAAGACGCTGTTGTTGGGAAAGATTGAAGGCAAAAGGAGAAGGGGACTACAGAAGGTGAGATGGTTGCATGGTATCACTGACTCAATGGACGTGAATTTGAGCAAGCTCTGGGAGTTGGTGATGGACAGGGAAGCCTGGCATGCTGCAGTCCATGGGGTTGCAGAGTCGGATATGACTGAGCGACTGAACTGAACTGACTGAAAGACTGGGTTAACAGAGGTTGCAAGAAACACCTGATGTTAGGATGCCTGTTGTTTACTCAGTTGGTAGCCTCCAGAGAGTCTGTGACTGGTCAGATAAGCCACTTTTGTGGGTAACATTCTTGTCCTGGAAACTGAAAACTGAAAAGCACTAAATAGAGTGAAAATTATCTGCCAGATATAACTCACCAGCTTGGAAGACCATATGGTTACATTATATGAAGATTACATTCCAATTCAAGGACTCCCCAAAATATCAATTTTGGGGAGATATTTTTAAAATTTATGTTTGCCTACTTCATTCTGTAAAGGAATTGAGGTAATTTACAAGAATTTTAACCTTATAATAAATGGAAATTTTAAAAAATAGAGTTTTAAAGCTTTGATAGCATCCAGATTTATAGATTAAAGTAGTTTATTGTTCTTACAATTGGGATGCAAATGTCTTTTTGAGCTGCTTAATAGCTAAGGTAAAAAGTGAAACATGATAGGTTAAAACATCACATTCAGTTAAAGCAATGGCAATTCAGTTTTTTAGGAGAAAGGAAACTTTTATTGTTTCTTAGGTCTGTAAGACATCTGTATGGGTTTTCATGTGTGGTCAAGTGCCACATGGACATCTTTAATGTTCCTCAATAAACATGATAGTGGATACGGTCAGTAGTGTCCTCTACCATTCCTCTATGTAAACCAAAGATATAACAGTATACATCATTCAAAAAGGTGATCTGAAGGAAGACAGTTCAGTTCACTTCAGTGGCTCAGTTGTGTCCAGCTCTTTGCAACCCCATGGACTGCAGCATAAGCCTGTCCATCACCAACTCCCGGAGTTTACTCAAACTCATCTCCATTGAGTCGGTGATGCCATCCAACTGTCTCATCCTCTGTCATCCCCTTCTCCTCCAGCCTTCAATCTTTCCCAACATCAGGGTCTTTTCAAATGAGTTAGTTCTTCACATCAGGTGGCCAAAGTATTGGAGTTTCAGCTTAAACATCAGTCCTTCCAATGAACATTCAGGAGTGATTTCCTTTAGGATGGACTGGTTGGATCTCCTTGCAGTCTAAGGGACTCTTAAGAGTCTTCTCCAACACCACAGTTCAAAAGCATCAATTCTTTGGCACTCAGTTTTCTTTATGGTTGAACTCTCACATCCATACATGACTACTATAAAAACCATAGCTTTGACTAGACGGACCTTTGTTGGCGAAGTAATGTCTCTGCTTTTTATTTTTTTTTTTAATTTTATTTTATTTTTAAACTTTACAATATTGTATTAGTTTTGTCCAACATCAAAATGAATCCGCCACAGGTATACCCGTGCTCCCCATCCTGAACCCTCCTCCCTCCTCCCTGTCTCTGCTTTTTAATATGCTATCTAGGTTGGCCATAGCTTTTCTTCCAAGGAGTAAGCATCTTTTAATTTCATGGCTGTAGTCACAATCTGCAGTGATTTTGGAGCCCCCCAAAATAAAGTCAGCCGCTGTTTCACCATCTATTTGCCATGAAGTAATGGGACCAGATGTTATGATCTTTGTTTTCTGAATGTTGAGTTTTAAGCCAACTTTTTCACTCTCCTCTTTCACTTTGATCAAGAGGCTCTTTAGTTCTTCACTTTCTGCCATAAGGGTGGTATCATCGGCATATCTGAGGTTATTGATATTTCTCCCGGCAATCTTGATTCCAGCTTGTGCTTCATCCAGCCCAGCATTTCTCATGATGTATTCTGCTTATAAGTTAAATAAGCAGGGTGACAATATACAGCCTTGATGTACTCCTTTTCCTATTTGGAACCAGTCTGTTGTTCCATGTCCAGTTCTAACTGTTGATTCCTGACCAGCATACAGATTTCCCAAGAGGCAGGTCAGGTGGCCTGGTATTCCCAACTCTTTCAGAATTTTCCACAGTTTGTTGTGATCCACACAGTCAAAGGTTTTGGCATAGTAAAGCAGAAATAGATGTTTTTCTGGAACTCTCTTGCTTTTTTGATGATCCAGCAGATGTTGGCAATTTGGTTCCTTTGCCTTTTCTAAAACCAGCTTGAACATCTGGAAGTTCATGGTTCACATATTATTAAATTCTCCTGGCTTGGAGAATTTTGAGCATTATTTTGCTAGCGTTATTTTGCATGCTATACATGGACATCATCAGATGCTCAACACTGAAATCAGATTGATTATATTTTTTGTAGCCAAAGATGGAGAAGCTGTATACAGTCAGCAAAAACAAGACTGGGAGCTGACTGTGGCTCAGATCATGAACTCCTTATTGCCAAATTCAGACTTAAATTGAAGAAAGTAGGGAAAACCACTAGACCATTCAGGTATGACCTAATCAAATCCCTCATGATTATACAGTGGTAGTGAGATATAGATTCAAGGGACTAGATCTGATAGAGTGCCTGGTGAACTATGGACAGAGGTTCGTGACCTTGTACGGGAGATAGAGCAAGACCATCCCCAAGAAAAAGAAATGCAATAAAGCAAAATGGCTGTCTGAGGAGGCTGTACAAATAGCTATGAAAAGAAAAGAAGCCAAAAGCAAAGGAGAAAAGGAAAGATATTCCCTGCAGAATTCCAAAGAATAGCAAGGAGAGATAAAAAAGCCTTCCTCAGTGATCAATGCAAAGAAATAGAGGAAAACAACAGAATGGGAAAGACTAGAGATCTCTTCAAGAAAATTAGAGATACCAAGGGAACATTTCATGCAAAGATGGGCTCAATAAAGGACAGAAATGGTATGGACCTAACAGAAGCAGAAGATATTAAGAAGAGGTTGGCAAGAATACATAGAAGAACTGTACAAAAAAGATCTTCACGACCCAGATAATCACGATGGTGTGATCAATCACCTAGAGCCAGACATCCTGGAACGTGAAGTCAAGTGGGCCTTAGGAAGCATTACTACGAACAAAGCTAGTGAAAGTGATAGAATTCCAGTTGAGCTATTTCAAATCCTGAAAGATGATGCTGTGAAAGTGCTGCACTCAATATGCCAGCAAATTTGGAAAACTCAGCAGTAGCCACAGGACTGGAAAAGGTCAGTTTTCATTCCAATCCCTAAGAAAGGCAATGCCAAAGAATGCTCAGACCGAAGGAAGACAGTGGATTTCATATGCAACTCTATGATAATCCAGGGAATAAAGTGAGCCATCTAGGGAAATGGCTTATGTTCTTCAAGATGTATACCTTGCATATTTCCTTCATCTGGACTTTTGGTAAAGGTTGAGCAGGAATTTGGTAGATACATTAAGATGAGGGGGATCTTTTCACTACAGTGACCATTTTAAATATCTTACAATTTTGTACATCAACTGTACCTCAATAAAGGGCTTCCCTGGTGGCTAGTGGTAGATAATATTCCTGCCAATGCAGGAGACATGGATATGATCCCTGGGTCAGAAAGATCCCCTGGAGAAAGAAACGGCAACCCACTCTAGTATTCTTGCCTGGGAAATCCCATGAACAGAAGAAACTGGTGGGCGACTGTCCATGGGGTTGCAAAAGGACTGAATACAATTTAACGACTGAACAACAAGTACCTCAATAAAGCCTGAATTTTTTTTAAAGTTGAACAGGAGAAAATTAAATACACAAAATCTTGCATAGCCTGACATTCAGATATTCTCTGTAGTTGTCTAAGACTTTCAGAATCAATCACAAATGGGAGGATGGCAACCTTTACAAAAACCTGAAGGCCTGGTGTCATGGGCATAATTTTGATTTCAACTTCCAGGACACTGAAGCTTAAAGACTTACCTTAAAGACTTAGTTGTTGTTTTAGTCACTAACTCATGTCCAATTTTTTTTTAAATTGAACTTGAAGATGTTTATTGGGTTCTATTTTTGGTGGAAAAAAGGTCACATATGTTATTTAGCGCAGCCTTGTGAAATACACAAAGTGATACTGGTTAGGAGCATTTTCTCCTCCTAGTCCATTTCTGAGGACTAAATCATGAACTGCTCCTCTGGAGGAATCCTTCCTGCAGTGGGTAGGCACCAAGTCTAACGTTCATTAATTTTCTCCTTTCAGTATAGGCAGCAACTCCCCATTTTCTTTCCGTTCCTTAACGATGTCCAGTCCTCTGACAAGCTCCCCCTTCACATTCAGCTGAGGGTACGTTAGCCAGTTGGAGTAAGCTTTTAATCCTTGCTGAACTTCTTCATCCTCCAGTATATCATATGTCTCATATTCAACCCCAGTACTATTTAATATTTCCAGAATCGCCTGCTGAAGCCACTCTCAGCTTCCTGTTTGTTTCCTTTCATAAACAGCATCAGAGAAGCTTCATTTGTCCTTACTTTGAGCCTTTCCTCTAACTTGGGGGCTTTGGGGCAAATCATATCTAGTTCTTTAGATGCTTCTAGCTCCTTAATTATATCAAGTCCTCCTATGAGCTCTCCAGAAACATAGAGCTGGGGATACGTGGGCCAATTGGAATAGGTTTTGAGGGCCTGGCGAACTTCATCTGAGAAGATGTGGAAACTGCTAAACTGAATATTATGTTTGTTAAGAATTTCCACCATCTACTTGCTGAAACCACAGCGTGGCTCCTGAGGTGTTCCTTTCATGAACAGGATGCAGGGGGCAGCGAGAAATAACTTCTTCAGGGGCTGGTTGAGGTCTTCCTTCAGGTGCTCACTACCACTGGGTGAGAAGGAGCCACCAGACGCATGTTGCTGAACTTTTTTGCTCAACTCTGGGGCCATGGGCACCATCTAATCAGTAGATCTTCTGAGAATTCTTGAAAAACAGGAAGGTGGGAACATAACTAATTTCATATTTTTCAGATACTTCAGGAACAGTTTCTGCTTCCAATTTCACGAATGAAACTTGTGGGTGCTCTTTGGCGAGCTCTGCCATCACGTCGTTCATCTGAGCACACTGAGGAGCTCATCGTGCCCAGAAATGGACCACAAGAAAGGACTTGGCTCTGAGGCGCAGCAGCTCCTCAAACTGCAGGGCTGAGCCAACCTCTACCACAGCTGCCACCACCTCAGCCACCCCTGCTGCCATGCTGCCCATCATGTCCAACTCTCTGCAACCCCATGGACTGTAAGCCCTATGGTGGAAACACTATGTATATGCCCCAAATCTATGAGATTCACTTTGTATTATGTTTGTTTGTTGTTTTGTGTGTGTGTGTGTGTGTTGGCCTCACCACTCAGCATGTAGGACCTTAATTCCCTTGACCAGGGATTGAACTTGTGCCCTCTGCATTGGAAGCACAGAATCTTAACCATTGGATTGCCAGGATCCCTTTAAAGTGTACTCTTTGTTGAATGTAGCGTTTTATGTAATAGCTTGAGTATATCAAATGCATTGTTCACATCTTAGATATAGGAATTGTATAGAACTTTATATGCCACTTTGAGAGAAGGCTACGGATGAGGAAATTTTAAATTAATTGAATTTAAATCAAACTCACTTTTCTGGAATTGACTACAATTATGGTTTCAACCACCAGAGTTGTATCAGTTATCTAGTGTTGCATAACAAATCATCCCACATGTTAATGGCTTAAAAAGCCATCATTCATTTTCTCACAGTTTCTATTGGTTGGCATTGGGCCAGACCTAGCTGGAGAGACTCGTCTGCCATTCTTGCCTGAGGTCACTCTCGGAACTGCAGTTATCTGGGGATTGCCTGAGACTAGACCATCCAACATGGCCTCATTAATAGGTCTGCTGCCTCAGATGGGACATTTGGGCCTTTCTCTCCACAGTCTTCTTCACAGAATGGTGGAAGCTTTCCAAAAAGATAAGAGCAGAAGCTGTGAGGCCTCTTGAAGTAAAGACCAGAAGTCACTTGGCCCTTCTACTACATTCTGTTGGTCAAAGCAAGTCACAGGACCCTTCCATATTCAGGGAGTGCAGAAATGGATTCCACCTCAGTGTGAATAGCTACAAAGAACTTGGGGCCACTTTACATCCATTATGAAGGGAAATGCAAGTTCAAAATAGAGATTTAATTGGTTACAGGTTTATAGGGAAAAAAGAAGTTCTATATATTATACTCTTGATTATATGGTTTGACTATGTAACTGCTCCATTTGGTCTCAAAGGGGCTGTGTTGAACAGAGTGTTCATGTTTTTGTGAGGTATGTTTTGACAGGATTGAGAGCTTGCAGAAAGGGTGTCTTCCTGACTCTTTGCGGTGAGTTATTTCTTGGCTGCCTCAGCTCTTGGTAGATGCCCAAGAAACCCATCTTTAGAGCCCCATAAGCTTAGGCCCTGTTTTGAGGGGATATGCAAAGAGTATGGGGCTTCCCTGGTGGCTCAGTCTGTAAAGAATCAGTCTACATGCAGGATGATCCCAGAATCAGGAATATCCCCTGGAGAAGGAAATGGCAACCCACTTCAGTATTCTTGACTGGGAAATCCCATGGATAGAGGAGCCTGGCGGGCTACAGTCCTTAGGGTCACAAAGAGTCTCGGATACAACTTAACAACTAAACCACCACCACCACATAAACAGTATGACTTTTGAATAGCCTAGGGTCATAATTTATTTAAGTTCTAAAAGGGTAAAACTTTTGTAAAATTATCTTTTCTTTATGTGAAGTTCACAGTATATGATTTGTTTTAGCAAGGTAAGGCCTGGCTGAAGGTAAATGCAATGGAAGTCCTGGTGACTGCCAAGTTAATGTACAGGCACAAAGCCAGCGCAGAGGGAAATGTTAAACACTCTTATTTCAAATACCACATCCAAAATGACATAGGGCAGGGCAGAATTGGAGTTTGGAATATCCTCTGAAGAATCAGTGTAGAAGAGCTTGTAGTTTATACCAGGAAACTTTCCTGTGATCTCCTCACAAAAATAAAATTTTCTGCCCCTAGGAATGAAGGCAGGGGAATAATTCTTTATTTGAAAAATGCTATGTTGGCCCTTTTCCTCTCTTTGCGTTGCCTTTCCTTCTGCCCCAACACATCAGATCAGTCCTATCTCCCCCAGGATTCTCTGGGAACTCACATCTGGTGTATAAAAAGGATTTGGATCCTGTATTTCTGCCAAGTTAGACAAACGTGAGCACAGCAAGGTGTGGGAGGCAAAGGAAGCGATTGTTTTCTACCGCACCATTTTAACTTTCCTTCCGACTTTCAGCTCTCACATTCACAGTGCCATTTGTAAAAGTGAAAATTCAGTGTCTTTGCTGGGCCCACTTGAGTGTTCCACCCTTTTCCTTTGCTAGCTATATTTGTATGAAGAGACACACCATTCATTTATTTAGCCTTGGTATCCACTTGAAAACTCTCACCAGGACTCAGACTTCTGTTCTTCTTTCTTCTAAGGCACTGTATACGTTTTTCGTCCTCTGAGCACCCTGGCAAGTGTGCTGACAGTGATGTTATTCTCTCAAGAGTGCAAACAATGTTTTCTGCCTGTCCATGGCTTCACACTCTGTCTCTCACTGAGGCCTGGTCAGGCAAGCTGTGGGTATACTTCTTGAGAAGGCTGATTGTTGTGAAAAACCTTTGCCACATAAACAGAAGTAAGGATTGGATCTTTCAGATACGATTGTCAGCAACTTTTCTCTTATAACCTCTAGAACACCATTGCATCAGTTCAGACTTGTAACTGGGAAGAAATATTAATTCAAAGACTTAATCGGCTAAGAATGAGGAGTACTTTGCAGCTTGGTGGATGGCAAAAGAACAGAATGCCCCAGGAGCATCTGCCTTGTTTCCCAATATTTAGAAGATTCACAGACTGACTAGTCTGACTCAGACTCATAAAGGTGAGTTTTCCCAGAGGAAGCTAGAGTGAGCCTCACCTTAGGTCTTCTGCCTTTTGGAGCACTCTCAGGGGCTTCTGTATTTCTGGATTTAACTTATCAATAAAAAGTAAGTATTGCTTTACCACAAACCTAATTTAGCTAAAATTATTTATTCATTTGTTCATTAATATTTATAAGCAGGTACTGTCCTAGGGCTAGAGACACAAAGATAGATAAGACAGAATTTCTGCTCCTAAGAGTTAATGTCGTAGGGTGAGGATCTAAGAGAGGGAAGTGGGAGAGATATAAAAATAGATGTTGATAATACAGAACCCTTTCCCCCACTTTTTTATAATGTGAAAATATACTCTCTTCTGCTATGGCAAGTAAAGGTTTAATTGATTCATTTATTTAATCAGCAAACATTTGCCAATTGCCTGCTTGGCACTAGGAATTGTATCAGATTCTATGTCTCCTTAAAGAACAGCCTGAGGGTAACATAAGGAAGATCAAAGCAGCAGTCTCCCTCACCTCCCTTTGCCCTCTCCCTTGCTCTCTCACCTGGCCCTCTGCGGTGGGCTCCCACAGCACCAGACGAGGTGGCAGCACTTCCTAACCTTTTTTGGGTCCAAAAGAGGAGATGCCCTCAAAGGGGAACTTCAAAAGGAAGTAGAACTGCAATGTAAACATCACCTTCAACCATGCCAATCATTTGTCCTCCCTTGCTTTTCTTTAAACATACATGCTGCTTCATTCAAGGCAGTGAGGCAGCAACTCAAGTGGAAGAAGGGAAAAATAGAACAGTCAGAGTACGGTAGCTTTGCCAAAGACTGTTTACATCTTTGGTGAGTCACCACCTTTAGTAAATGAAAACCAAGCCTCAAAAATGAATGGAGGCTACCTAGGGTAGTAATGGGTATGACCCAGATAAGGCGGAGTCTTATCTCTTTCTCCTCTTGATACCCAGTGAAGACATCTATACAGATATTTACATAATGCTTTTTAGTTCACCAAGCACTTCCCTCCCCCACCCCAAGGCCCCAGATGCATTAGTTCACTGAACCATACAGAAAAAGAGAAGAACTATTTGGGTACATAAATGTAGATATTTCTTTTAGGTACTGAGGAGTAGATTGAAATCATTATATGGAAAATGAGACTTGAAATAATTGAAAAAAGAAGAGGTAGATTTTATTTGTAATATTACAGAAATATTTCCAAAATACATGAGTGGGTTAAACAAATTACATTTTTATTTTTAATTTAGCTGGGCCAGGCCTTAGTGGTGGCATGTGGGATCTTTAGTTGCAGCATGTGGACTCTTGGTTGCGACATGGGGGAATCTCGTTCCCTGACCAGGCACTGAACCTGGCCCCAGTGTTGAGAGAACAGTCTTAGCCACTGGGCCACAAGAGAGTCCCTGTTCTAAACAAATTTGCAAAGTAACACACAGTAGTAGGATGCCATATATGGTTTTCAAAAAGGAGGTGAAAATGATAATAGCTAGGGCTTCCCTGGTGGCTCTGACTGTGAAGAATCTCCCTGCAATGCAGGAAACCTGGGTTTGATCCCTGGGTCAGGAAGATCCCCTGGAGAAGGGAATGGCTATCCACTCCAGTATTCTTGCCTGAAGAATTCCATGGACAGAGGAGCCTGGCAGGCACAGTCCATGGGGTTGCAGAGTCAGGATGTGACTGAGTGACTAACACAGAGACGATACTTTGCAGTACTTACTACGTGCCGTACCGGACACCGTTCTCCAAGAGCTTTACGTAGGCGCACTCACTGACACTCAAAGCATCTCCGTGACTTGGGTACTATGATTATCATTCCCATATTACAGACTTGAAAACAGCGTGGAGAAGTTGAGTGTCTTACCTAAAGTCACAAAGCTAGGATTTAAACCCAGGGTGGTTTGCCTATAGATTCTGGAATTTAAGTTTTGCAATATTTCCACAGGAACAGCTAGATGAATGTAAATGCTTAGGAAAAAAGATCAGAAGGATATATACTAAACTGAAAATCAGAGTTGTCTTTGGAAAGAAATCAGGAATTGGAGACTGGGCAAGTCAAATATTCCATTAGCTACGATGCTTGAGGGTTTTGTTTCTCCCCAAAGATATTTCCCCCAGGATAATAATTTCGGATTACTTCTGTTAAATTAGTGTAAAAATTATTTTTAAAAATCTTGTGGTCAGTGGAAGTGATTTTGCATAAAATCACTAGGTTATGCTCTTCTCCTAAATTTCACATTGACTTAGGTATCTTTGGGAGTAGAAGCGTTAATTGTTAATCTTTCCTCTTTGTCCATCTCATAACCTCTGATGGAATCTTATTTCAGAGATTAGATAAAAAGCTATTTCAGGTGTTGTCTGGAACAATGGGACGCATATTGGTGAAAGTATTATATTTCATGGCTGAAGTATCTTTCAGAGATACTTCAGAAACTGAAGCCCAGGTAGCCCTATCAGGTCAAGTATTAAGTACTGAACTAAATCAAGAAAGGATTTGTCATTTAATTACAAAAATGAAGTAGGACTTTTAAAGTCTCATGCTGCTACTGCTCCTAAATTGCTTCAGTCGTGTCCGACTTTGTGCGACCCCGTAGACGGCAGCCCACCAGGCTCCCCCGTCCTGGGATTCTCCAGGCAAGAACACTGGAGTGGGTTGCCATTTCCTTCTCCAATGCATGAAAATGAAAAGTGAAAGTCAAGTCGCTCAGTCGTGTCTGACTCTTAGAGACCCCATGGACTGCAGCCTACCAGGCTCCTCCGCCCATGGGATTTTCCAGGCAAGAGTACTGGAGTGGGTTGCCATTGCCTTCTCTGTTAAAGTCTCATATGTACTAATAATTAGAAAATAGCAGTGTGTTAGAGTTCTCCAGAGAAACAGACCAATAGGAGATACAGACAGAGATACGTGTAATCTTCAAATACAGATCTAAATCTTTGGGGAATTATAGATATATAAATATCTATATCTTCTCTCTAGACAGATAAATAATGAGAGAATCAGAATTGGCTTTCACATTTGTGGGGACTGGTGAGCCTGAAGTCTTCATGGTTGACCAGCTAGAAACTCAGGTAAAAGTTGATACACTCTTGAGTCTGAAGTCTACAAGGCAGGTCAGCAGGTTGAAAACTCAGGCAGGGTTTATACTGATATGTTGCAGTCTTGAGGCAGAACTGCTTCTTTTTTGCAGAAACCTCATCTTCAGCTTCATGCAATGGAGAAGGAAATGGCAACCCACTCCAGTGTTCTTGCCTGGAGAATCCCAGGGACGCGGAGCCTGGTGGGCTGCTGTCTATGGATGGAGTCACACAGAGTTGGACACGACTGAAGCGACTTAGCAGCAGCAGCAGCAGCATCTTCAACTTATTGGATGAGGCCTATCCTCATTATAGAGAGTAATCTGTTTTACTTCAAGTCAACAGACTTGTAAATGTTAATCACATAACACAAATACCTTCACAGCAACATCTAGACTACTGTTTGACCAAACAACTGGGCATCATAGACTAGCCAATTTGTGTGCACGCGTGTACATGCTCAATCATGTCCAACTCTTTGCGGACCCCATGGTCTGTAGCCCCCCAGGCTCCTCTGTCCATGGAGTTCTCCAGGCAAGTATTCTGGAGTGGAGTACTCCAGTATACTTGGAATATTGGAATACTGGAATACTTCCTATCCCAGGGGAATCTTCCCAACCCAGGGACTGAATCTGAGTCTCTTGTGTCTCCTGCATTGGTAGGCAGATTCTTTACCACTATGCCACCTGGGAAGCCCCAGCCAAGTTAACACAGTTAACCATCATGAGTAAATTCTAATTTGAACTAAATTCTGACTGCTCAAAAATATATGTTAGAGATATGCCAGTCTAGTGATTTTTTTTCCATTAAAAAAATCTTTATTAAATTTGTTACAATACTGCTTCTTTTTTGTTTCCTTTTTTAAAATTTATTCATTTTTAATTAAAGGGTAATTGTTTTACAGAAAGTCTAGTGATTTTTTCACTTAGGATGACTAAAGTGCTAATTTGCTTTAAAAGATTCAGTCATTTGAAAAAAACATTTGAATAGTGCATTTGCAATATATTTAGCTATTCTAATCACCAGTTGTGCTTAACTCAAACTAGGTTGTGAGATAATTCTGAATTATTTCATGGCAGTTGAAATAAGGTCAACTAAAACAATGCACACAAATCTGTGAAGCTAACAGTAAACACACTGAACTCATTGCCATAATAATGCATTTTCACATTTGGTCTTAAAGATAGCTAGCCTAGATACAATGTGACTATTTACAGTGAAACTGGTCAGTAATGAGGTGCGTTCAACTTAATAGAATCACTCACTTGTCTCTGACATCTCATCTGCAAGTTACACAAATGGTTAACTAAGTTACGCAAATAATTTCAGGATAACCTCAACCTGAATCTAGATTCTAAATAAATTATGAGTTGGGCATTTGAGAATATTAATAAATGTGGACCTATTGCCCCTGGCATTATTGCTGAAGTTTAGTATTGCCTTGATGCTCTGTTAGTAAACACATCAATTCTTTGTTACTGGTAAACTGAGGAAAATCTAGTGTCATTAGAATTCTCAATTTAATTAACAAAAGGTTGTTATGTTCAGATAAGAACAAAATTATATACCACCTAAAAGACATTTAAATGTCTTTCTACCACTGCAAAGGAAGGGCTAGTGTGCAGTATATGTCATGGAGTTGGTGGCATTTATCTTATTTCTCATCTGTGAGATAGGTATTATTAGTCTCTCTGAAGAGACTAATGGGAAAATTGTTGCTGTTCAGTCGCTTAGTCGTGTCCAACTTTTTGTGACCCCAGGCTTGCCTGTCTTTCACCATCTCCTCAAACTCAAATTCATGTCCATTAAGTCGGTGGTGCCATCCAACCATCTCATCCGCTGTTGTTCCCTTCTCCTCCCGCCTGCATTCTTTCCCAGCATCAGGAGTCTTTTCCAATGAGTCGGCCTTTTTATCAGTGGCCAAAGTATTGGAGCTTCAGTTTCAGCATCAGTCCTTTCAATGGATATTCAGGGTTGATTTCCTTTAGGATTGACGGGTTTGATCTCCTTGCAGTCCAAGGGACTCTTGAGAGTCTTCTCCAGCACCACATTTGGAAGGCATCAATTCTTTGGGGCTCAGCCTTCTCCATTGCCCAGCTCTCACATCCGTACATGACTACTGGAAAAACCTTCTCCTTCTCTCACATCCATATAGCTCTGACTATATGGACCTTTGTATGCAAAGTAATATCTCTGCTTTTTAATATGCTGTCTAGGTTGGATAGCTTTCCTTCCAAGGAGCAAGCGTGTTTTAATTTCATGGCTGCAATCACTGTCCACAATGATTTTGGAGCCCAAGAAAATAAATTCTGACACTCTTTCCATTGTTTCTCCATCTATTTGCCATGAAGTGATGGGACCGGATGCCATGATCTTTGCTTTTGGATGTTGAGTTGTAACCCAACCTTTTCACTCTCTTTTCCCTTCATCAAGAGGCTCTTTAGTTTCTCTTCGCTTTCTGACATAAGGGTGGTGTCATCTGCATATCTGTTATTGATATTTCTCCTGGCAATCTTGATTCCAGCTTGTGCTTCATCCAGTTGGGCATTTCACATGATGTACTCTGCATATAAGTTAAATAAGTAGGTTGACAATATACAGCCTTGATGTACTCCTTTCCCAATTTGGTACCAGTCCATTGTTTCATGTCCAGTTCTAACTGTTGTTTCTTGACCTGTATACAGGTTTCTCAGGAGGCAGGTCAGGTGGTCTGGTATTCCCATCTCTTTAAGGATTTTCTGCATTTTATTATGATCCACACAGTCAAAGGCTTTAGTCAGTGAAGCAGTTTTTCCGGAATTCTCTAGCTTTTTCTAAGATCCAATGGATGTTGGCAATTTGATCTCTGGTTCCTCTCCCTTTTCTAAATCCAGCTTGTACATTTGGAATTTCTCGGTTCATATACTGTTGGAACCTAGCTTGAAGGATTTTGAGCATAACTTTGCTAGCATGTGAAATGAGTGCAATTGTGCAGTAGTTTGAACACTCTTTGGCATTGCCTTTCTTTGAGATTGGAATGAAAATTGACCTTTTCCAGTCCCATGGCCACTGCTGAGTTTTCTAAATTTGCTGACATGTTGAGTGCAGCACTTTAACAGCATCAGTATTTGAAATAGCTCAGCTGGAATTCCATCACCTCCACTAGCTTTGTGTGTAGAGATGTTTCCTAAGGCCCAGTTGATTTCACACTGCAGGATGTCTGGCTCTACGTGAGTGATCATACCATTATGATTATCTGGGTCATTAGGATCTTTTTTGTATAGTTCTTCTGTGTATTCTTGCCACCTCTTCTTAATGTCTTCTGCTTCTGCTAGGTCCATACCATTTCTGTTCTTTATTGTGCCTATCTTTGCATGAAATATTCCGTTGGTATCTTTAATTTTCTTGAAGAGATCTCTAGGCTTTCCCATTCTATTGTTTTCCTCTATTTCTTTGCACTATTGACTTAAAAAGCCTTCCTTATCTCTCCTTGTTATTCACTGGAACTCTACGTTCAAATGGGTGTATCTTTCCTCTTCTCTTTTGCCTTTTGCTTCTCTTCTTTACTCAGGTATGTGTAAGGCCCCTCAGACAACCATTTTGCCTTTTTGCGTTCCTTCTTCTTGGGGATGGTTTTGATCACCACCTCCTAACAATGTTGTGAATCTCCATCCATAGTTCTTCAGACACTCTTGTCTATTAGATCTAATTCCTTGAATCTATTTGTCACTTCCACTGTATAATCATAAGGGATTTGATTTAGGTCATACCTGAATGCCCTAGTGGCTTTCCCTCTGTTCTTCAATTTAAGTCTTAATTTTCCAATAAGGAGCTCATGATCTGAGCCACAGTCAGCTCCCAGTCTTATTTTTGCTGACTGTATAGAGCTTCTCCATCTTTGGCTACAAAGAATATAATCAATGTATTGACCATCTGGTGATGTCTAATAGGAAAATTAAGTGAGTGAAGTGAAGTCGCTCAGTCGTGTCCGACTCTTTGCGACCCCATGGACAGTAGCCTATCAGGCTCCGCCATCCATGGGATTTTCCAGGCAAGAATACTGGAGTGGGCTGCCATTTCCTTCTCCAGGGGATCTTCACAACCCAGGGATTGAACCTGTGTCTCCTGCATTGCAGACAGACACTTTACTGTCTGAGCCACCAGGGAAACCCAATCAGTTTAGTTCAGTTCAGTCACTCAGTCGTGTCTGATGTTTGTGATCCCATGAATCACAGCATGCCAGGCCTCCCTGTCTGTCACCAACTCCCGGAGTTCACCCAGACTCACGTCCATCGAGTCAGTGATGCCATCCAGACATCTCATCCTCTGGCGTCCCCTCCTCCTCCTGCCCTCAATCCCTCCCAGCATCAGAGTCTTTTCCAATGAGTCAACTCTTCGCACGAGGTGGCCAAAGTACTGGAGTTTCAGCTTCAACATCATTCCTTCCAAAGAAATCCCAGGGCTGATCTCCTTCAGAATGGACTGGTTGGATCTCCTTGCAGTCCAAGGGACTCTCAAGAGTCTTCTCCAACACCGCAGTTCAAAAGCATCAATTCTTCAGCACTCAGCCTTCTTCACAGTCCAACTCTCACATCCATACATGACCACAGGAAAAACCATAGACGGTTTTCTTGACTAGATGGACCTTTGTTGGCAAAGTAATGTCTCTGCTTTTGAATATGCTCTCTAGGTTGGTCATAACTTTCCTTCCAAGGAGTAAGTGTCTTTTAATTTCATGGCTGCAGTCACCATCTGCAGTGATTTTGGAGCCCAAAAAAATAAGGTCTGACACTGGGCTCATAGAAATCAGAAACTTGCTCAAGGTCACCAGAAAGCAGCAGATTCCCTTCAACGCCTAAACGCTTCCTCTAAGACCCAGCTGAAACACAGAAGGAACTAAAATGTTTGCTCTGGCGTTTCTTTACATAACAAAGGTGATTTATTCCTATCTTATCTTGCGTTTGTCTCCTTTCTCACCTTTAGCACAGTACTAAGTGTAAAGGTCTTTCCCCACAAATAAGGCATTTCTTTCCAGGTGAGTGCAGCAGTTGGGACTGTTTTCAGTATGCTTTTATTTGCAGTTTGTCTTTGGTTAGATCAAATTTAAACTTGTGTCTCACCTTACCTGCCTTCTTCTGCATCACCACTGGAATAGACCAGGAGCTGCAATCAGTGCCACAGTGATGGGAGTGTTGGGGGTGGAGACCAGGGGGCATTGTGGGAGGGTGAAAACAACTTCCTGGGTGGGGTTTCAAGGCACTGATGAGTGTTTTTAGTTATAAGGAAAAAGAAAAGGGAGTCCTCCCCTTTCCTCTGGTTTTCCTTGGATCACCTCTTCAGTGAAGCCTGTAAGCCGTTGTTCCTGCAAATTTTGTTTAAATAGGCACTCAGGTCAAAATTGCTCTGTGGTGCTTGTGCCTTGATCTAGTTGTGTCATGAAGAGGAATCTGTATTCTGCTGTCATATAGCATTGCTAGATATGAATAAGACTATATGGTTCTTCCCTTGAATTGCATTTATAAACTAAAGGGTACTAGAGATTACCTAGTCCAGTGATTTTCTCACATTTTTTTTTTAAATAGCACAAAAACCTTTTCAAACTTATTTGTAAGCCTACAAACAAAACAAAGAAGAGGTGCTGCTCTGATGTAGCTCTTAGGCTTACTCAATTCTCTCTTTTTTTAAATTTTATTTTAGGTATGACTGACAAATATATTTCTTTTTATTGTTTTCTCTAATGTATTTCAGAAACGGAAGTGTTTTATTTTGTTCCACTGTTGGCCATAGTTTGAGCCCTACACACTCTCTTTTATTTCACCTCAAAGGGAGTGCCTTTGTATGTAGCCACTCATTCATCATTAGTGTAAAGATCAGGCTGGATCTGCTCCGAAATCTTCTTCTTAGGATTCAGCTCCTTGTCATGGTAGGCAACCGCCGCCCTGAAGCTGACCAACAGAGTTCTGCGGAGCTTCCGCATCGCCAAGGTGTTCTGTGAAAACTCTTCGACTTCAGCCCCAGCGGCGAGATGGTCATCTCGAGGAGTGGCGACGACTCCATCGTGCTCTATGACTGTCATGAGGGCAAACCAAAGAGAACCCTGTACAGTAAGAAATACGGCGTGGATCTCATCAGATACACTCGTGCAGCAAATACAGTAGTCTACAGCTCTAACAAAAGAGACGATATTGTTATTACCTGTCCTTGCATGACAACAAATATATCAGGTGCTTTCCTAGACATAGCAAAAGGGTGGTGGCCTTGTCCACGTCACCTGTGGATGACACTTTCATTTCTAGGTCTCTTGATAAGACCATTCGGCTCTGGGATCTCTGCTCTCCTAACTTCCAGGGTCTCATGCATCTACAGGGCAAGCCAGTTTGTTCTTTT
Organism: Bos taurus; assembly: GCF_002263795.3. Taxonomy (NCBI): domain Eukaryota; kingdom Metazoa; phylum Chordata; class Mammalia; order Artiodactyla; family Bovidae; genus Bos; species Bos taurus. The sequence goes on along the minus strand of NC_037344.1, from coordinate 29,485,080 downwards.
GATCCAGAAGGATTAATTTTTGCTGCAGGTGTCAATTCTGGAATGGTCAAACTTTATGATCTTCGCTCTTTTGATAAGGGGCCATTTGCAACATTTAAGATGCAGTATGATTGGATTTGTGAGTGGACAGGGCTTAAGTTCAGCAGTGATGGCAAGCTCATCCTCATCTCCACCAAGGCAGCTTCATCCATCTGATTGATGCATTCAAGGGAGTGGTGATACATGTTTGGGGGTTATGCTAACAGCAAGGAGGTCTCGTTTACCCCAGACTCCCAGTTTATTATGATTTGTTCAGAGGATGGCAAGATCCATGCTGGAATAGAGAGAGTGGTATAAAAGTAGCTGTATTGGATGGCAAACACACAGGCCCCATTATCTGTTTGCAGTTCAACCCCAAGTTCATGACCTTTGCCAGCGCTTGTTCTAACATAGCCTTCTGGTTCCCCACCATTGATGACTGACCTGCATGGTGCTTGGCTGTTTTCTGTACAGCGAGGGGTAGAAAGTAGGAAAAAACTCAGAGGGGACTAAGATAATAGTGGGATTAGATCATTTGACTGGACTAGAGAGCATCCTTCCACATGGGCTTCCCAAGCATGTGCTATACATCTGCTCAAAAGAAAAGTTACTTTGCTGAGCTTCTTACAAAAGTAATTCTGTCTCCAGAAACAGATCCATTAGGAGGTGCCAAGATTTCAACTTTCTCTGGTGAACTTTCACACATCACCATTGCCTGAGACAAAGTAAAACCACCATCTGATTTTGCATCTGGTAAGAGGAACATGCTTCACCAGGCCACTGACCACTGTTCTTGGGGCCAACATCTACTTCATCTACATACAAAGAATCTGTATCAGGGTGTTTTCTGGCAGTCATGAGACACCCAGTTCGAAGATCCAGGTGGGGAAACATCAACAGGCTTAGAGTCAGCTACTGGTTGCTGTTTTTTCTCCTTTTTCCCTCCTTTTCAGTTTTCTCTTTCATCTTTTCTTCTTCTCCTCCTCCTCTTTTATTTGCTCTTTAGCACCAGAAGATATGGTTGTTATTGGTATAGATTGTATCTCATTTTCAGAAACTGTGGAATCAGCTTTTAGTGGAGTACCAGATGGAAATGGTATTTTACTCCATTTTGAATTTCTGCCTTAATTAGCTCATTTCAATCCTTCAATTTTTCTTCAATTTAGCATTTTCAACTCTAAGTTTCTTCTCTTCTCTCAAAGTTGTCTGCAAAATTGCTTTCTCCTTAACTAGAACAATTTGCTGCTTAAGATATTCAATAATTTGATCTGCTTCTGCACCTTTCTGCTACAATCACTTCAGAACAGCATCACTGGTTGCCATTTTTGCCAAGAAATGGTAGAAAATCATTTATCAGTGGACTGAGGCACCTCAGCAGCCTCAGCTGGGAGCAGGTAAGGAGTGCCTCCCCTCAGTTCTTAATATTTCCTTGGAGCCCTCATTTAAAGTTTATTTAGTCTACCCTCTCATTTTATGAACTTAACAAAAAATTCTGAACAAATATTATGTGTCTAGCTAGCACTGTACTAAGTTTAGAGAAAGTGTGCTTAGTCGCTCAATCCTGTCTGACTCTGTGTGACTCTATGGACTGTAGCCCACCAGGCTCCTCTGTCCATGGGGGTTCTCCAGGCAAGAATACTGGATTGGGTTGCTATGCCCTCCTCCAGGGATCTTCCCAACCCAGGGATCAACCCCAGGTCTCCCACATCGCAGGCAAATTGTTTATGTCTGAGCCACTAGGGAAGGCAAAGAATACTGGATGGGGTGGTCCATCCATTCTCCAGGGGATCTTCCCAACCCAGGAATCGAACCAGGGTCTCCTGCATTGCAGGTGGATTCTTTACCTGCTCAGCTACCAGGGAAGCCCTTAGGAAAAAGACTGAGCCTAAAATATGGGTATGCTCTGGTCCCTGGTTTATCAGGGAAGACAGATGATTACAGCACAATAGTGAATTCAGTGATACAGAATTACCTGTGATACTTGCAGCCACGGAACTGGGGCTCTCTAATTCAGTCTGGGGGCAATGAGTGGAAGCCTGAGCTCTATGACTGGGCCAATCAGCTAGGAGGGCAGTTAAAACTTGGGAAGGTGTGGGGAAGAGTATAATATAGACTGAAGAATGGAGTGGGTAAGTAGCTAGAGGTATATTCTGGAAGCTACTAGTCATTTTATGTAATAGTTCAGTGGGAACTGATGAAGAGGCCTAAGCCCTCCCTGTCTTGAAATTGGAAGTAAGGTGTCGTCACTTAAGGCCTTAAGGTACGGAAACAAAGAGGTCAAATTTATTTCAGATTGCCAATAGGGACAATGACCTTGATGAGAACTAGTAGAGAGGTAGGAAGACAAGCCAGGAGAGTCAAGAGCAGTAGCTCTCTGATAAGAGAACATGAGAGCAGAGGCAAGTCTGGGAAGAAAAGGATGCATTCGTGTTGAGGTTCCAGGTGCAGAGGTCCTGCATGATCAGATGGGTATCTAAGGGGAAAAGCCTAAGTGGTTAGGACTCCACGCTTTTACTGCTGACAGTGCAGGTTTAACCCCTTGTCAGGGAACTAAGACCCTGCAAGCCACTTAGTGCAGCCAAAAAATAAAAATAAAAAAGAGACATGGGAAGATTAGTTTAAGAGATCAGTTTAAATTAGTTTAAGAGATTGCTTAAACTAATTTTGCTTCTCATTTTCTTATTCTCTGTATACTAAACAAATTACTTTTATAAATGGGAAAATGCATAAAGCCTGTTATCTTCCAAACTTTGCTCTTTAACCCATCTGGCAGCATACCATGTAATATCCTACATTTTCACTAACAATACTATGCAGCCACTAAAAATCATGACTACAAAAGAAAAACGCAACAATTTACCAGTTTTCTTACACTAACTTTACAATTTGGTTTAGTTGGACTCTCTGTAGATACAGTAAGACAGAAAAATCTCTTATGAATAAAGTGTTCACAGCATGTTAAGTGCTTTCTTGAATGGAGTAATCATAGGCACTCCTAATGTTCTGTCACCATTGATGGTAGAACAAATACAAACCTGAAATATCTAGCCCAGTGTCTCCTCAGAAATGTTAACTCACAAGTGTGTCTGAGAAGTTTCAGGCTTTTCTGACATTGCCTGGGAATGATGAATTTTGCCTAAAAACAGAAAGGAAAAGTTGGGTGGGTTTCATTTGAACTTCCTTGCCACAACAAATAGATCATACTCTGTGATTACTATCATCTAGCAGATTGATAGCTGGCCTTAATGGAACACACATACTCAAAAGCTATCAATGAACATTTGCCACTTTTAATTCATTAGAGGAAAAGAACCATGCTCATTTCAGTAACTTATTTTCATTATGCTCAAAGCAACTTATTTAATAAATTTAGTATTACCAGCTTTAAAAAAAAAAAAAAAACCATTAAGAAACTGAAGTATAATTTACAATGTTGTGTTAGTTTCAAGTGTACAATAGATTGAGTTATACATATACATTATGTATATATACTTTTTCAAATTATTTTCCATTATAGGTTATTATAACCTATTGAATATACTTCCTGGTGCTTTACAGGTCATTATTTCTCTCTTTTATGTGTGTATATGTTAATTAGACACCTAATTTACTCTCTCCTCCCTTCCCCTTTGGTAACCATGTTTGTTTTCTATGTCTGTGGGTCTGTTTGTTTTGCAAATAAGTTCATTTATATCACCTTTTCAGATTCCACTTATAAATAACTTCACCTAATAGGATAATTTCCAGGTCCATCCACGTTGCTGCAAACAGCGTTATTTCATTCTTTTTATGGCACTCGTGTTCTTGCCTGGAGAATCCCAGGGACGGGGGCGCCTGGTGGGCTGCTGTCTATGGGGTCGCAGAGTCAGACACAACTGAAGCGACTTAGCAGCAGCAGTATTCCATGTATATATATATCACATCTTTATTCATTCATCTATTAAGTCATTTAGGTTGCTTCCATGTCTTGGCTATTGTAAACAATGCTGCTATGAGTATTGGGATACAGGTGTCTTTGCAAATTAGTTTCCTCCTTCAGCTTATTCTAATCCATAAAGGCACAGTGTAATCAAGGCTATACACTGTTAACATGCCAGCGATATCTATTTCTAGCAATGTGTTGCACTTCTCAGTTATCAAGATGTAAACAGGCTACTTGGGTGAGGAGAGTCTGATTTATCTCAAGTTTTCAACAGAATAATTTCCCCCAGTACTAGTTCAATATATTAACTTTGCTTTCTAGATCATAGGTGGGGATAAATGTGTTAGACTCTGCAGATTTCAAAGAAGGCAGGTAGAATCTCTGTCAGGAAAACGTAAGTAACCATTAAGCACCATAGTCAAAGTTTTAAAAAACTTGACCTGTAATCTGAATGGGTTCACTTTCTAATGAAGAGAAACTGGCTAGTACACACAATATAGTCTTTATTTGGGAAACATAATGCCAACTTGAAGACACTATCAAAAAAATAAAAAGTAATGAGAATAAATTAAAAAAAATCACACACTACATTTTTATGTGAAATCTCACTTTTTACTCAGAAATACTATGGATGTTTAGGGAATGAATCAAAAAAACGCATACAGGGAATCAGACCAAAATTGTCCAAAGGTTAAGTCTATTTCAAGTAGAAAACAAAGACAATTTCAGTTGAACTTTGAACATTATGTGGGGGTTTAGAGGTACCAACCTGTGCTGACAGAAACTCCTCTTAGAGCCCTCTGAAATCTACAGTTCCACGTCCACAAATTCAACCAAATGTGGATCATGAAGTACTGTAATATTTATTGCATATAGTAACACTGCATAAAAGTGGACTCACACAGTTCAAACCCTTGTTGTTCAAAGGTCAATTGTATAACTTGAAAAGACTGGTGTGGTGTTCTCAACTGTGCCTGATCATACCCAAGGGACTCCTTACAGTCCAAGACTCACTTTTTCCATTCTGGGTCACTGGGCGGCAGGTTTGGACTGGGGACCAAGAATTTGTATTTTAAGCACCTCAAGTGGTTCTAATAACCAGTAAGGTTGGGGAAATAGTGATTAAGGGGCTGGGGGGAGGAACAGCAGCAACATCAGTCACCACAGCTCCCATCCCCATACTCAATGACTGCCCATCAAACTACCTGAGAATGAGAACACTCAACTGAAATTGAGGAATTGTCCATAGAACACTGTTTATTTCAAGTCCAAAACACAAAATTAATCATTTTTCTTAACAGACTGCATAATTTTTACTGCATGAATATTTAGGGTTTCTCTATTCACAAGTGTAGATTTACTTAACTTTAGGCTGAAATGATTCATTATATATATATATATATATCTCAATATCAATTTACTCCAGAGGACACGTACTTTTAACAAATCTGTTTAGAAAATATTTTACATAAAAACACACAAAGCATTACCAACACTCTTCAGTTGCTGCAACCAGCCTTCAGCAAAGATTTGGCTGAAACTCATCATTTTCTACAAAACATTCCAAGACTGAGTACAATAGAATGTAGTATTTTACATACTTTAGCTTATTATTGCAATTAAAACTTCCTCTTTCTTTGATGGCTTCTGCATATATTATACTCATACAGCAGGAGAATTCTTTTCTCTAACTGGTGACATTAAATAAAATAGTCTTTTTGGGTATAACTTGTCTCCAATTAAAGAACCTAAACAGTCATGATATGATGAAATCAAATAATAGACATATATAGGGCTTTTTAGTTAAGAGCATTTTCAAACAACAGAATTTAAAACCTATCAGTATAATATCCTTTATTGTGTTCAGTAACTACCACCTGAAGTGCTATTACTTCTAGTATAATCAGTTGGCATCAAAATATAAAGTAAAAATATGTACATTTTAATATATCGATTCTTACCTGAATAATCTCAGATCTCTTGAGAATGTTCCACAAAGTGGAATTTCTTCCTAAAGTTACAGTGAATGTGGTACAATGTGTACAACTTGGTTAACCAGTGTCTGCCTTTCATTCCAAGATTTTTCCTTATCTTGAATCAAATACACAACCTTGACTACCATATTATAATGCACTGGTTTACAGTTTGTATATAAAGTCCAACTCAAGCTTATTTTGGTTTATTGTACATGCTTTATTAAAACGGTACGGGTATTTACAGTATCTGCAGAGTCCCTTCCAAGGTGCTCTCACACACACTCAGACACACCCACACAACATCCATACTACAGCCCCATGCACCCACACCAGTGAGATGTGAGAGTCAAGACTCTTAAAATTAGGCAGCTGTTAGGGGACAGAGTTGATTTGTTTTTCAATTTTTTTTTTTTTTGAAAAGAGAAAAGCATGGGGGAATGCATTTGGCCATTATAATGCTAATGAAGTTTGTGTATATTAACATATATATGGCAGTAACACTGAATATTCCTTTTACATTCTATATACACAGAATGACATCAAGGTTTTACAGTCAACAGAATATTCCAATTTCAGTCTCAATGCTGCTTTGTAGTGACTTCAGAATTCACATAGGGGCTTTCCCTAAAAATAATTCAAGTCTATGTAAGTGAAATAAGGCACAATTAATATTGATTTGATCTAGGGGAAGGAAAGGGATAAAAACTAGTTTCAAATGATCTTGCTGTTGGGGAATTAGCTTTGACTTAAATCCACCTGAAATCCATTCTTCTAATTTCCAAAGATTTCTTAGAAACAAAGGTTTTCTTCTTTTCCCTGACAAAATCCAAAAAGAAAAGCTTGGGATTCACATTTACCATTTTAATGTTTCAGTAGCCTTAACTACTTAAAATTGATGGACACCCTCACCTCTCCTGCCCAGGTCTCCTCTCTTCCTCACTGCTAAAACAAAAACACAGCACATGAAATAGGAATTCCTTGCTGTGTTTTTTAAGAGATTTCAAAAAAATCTCTTATACACTCAAGTAGCAAATACATATCAGGTTGTCTTTGATTTAAAAAAAGGAAAGAAAAAAAGGAGAAAGTAATCTTGTGACTCTCTTGCTCTTTAAAAATATCCCTGTCTCCTTCTTTCAGGATGAAGCCCCACCAGACATTACAAATAACTGCAACAAATGAGTCTGGCAGCATACATAATGTCTAGTATTCAAATCTTCATAGTGAGACTCATGTAGCTTGTACAATCGGTTGAATGTTTTTTGCAGCAGGTGAACCAAACCCAAAGATGCTGGACATTCTGTGAAAGGGAGTAAGAATTGCAGTTCTGAAGGCCCCTGACTTTGGTTGTTTACAAAGTTCAATCCTGTTTATTGTGATCCTTGGTATCTTCTTCATCTGTATATTCTGACGGTTCTTCCCCTGGTTTTAGGAGTCTGCCTACATAATCATATTTTTCTGAAAGATACATCAAAAGAAAATCAGTAGCAATCAAATTTGTTTCATGATTCCATTATACAGCAGGGAAGGTGTATGCTTCTTTTAGTCATAGAGAATAAGGTAAGTTTTCCCTATCGTTTACCTTGTCCAGTCTTTTTATACTCATGTAAGGCTTGAACAAAAGAAAACAGGATCAGGGAATTTATAAAGCTTTGGACTTGTGCTTTGGAGGAGAGTGTTTCATACAACCAGTTCTTAATCAAGGACACTGCCTCAGAATCACTTGGAGATATTTTAAAAATATATGTGAGTCCAGGACCCATGCCAGACTCTTGGAATAAGTCTGATGACATGTACTCTGAAACTGGTTTACCTCTAATGTGCACTGAGTCTCAGAGCAGATCTTTAAATTTAATAACCCAAAGTAACTGTAATTATTGTAATTAAATAAGGTAGCAACACAGGGCATTTCCAACAGTGAGAAGATCTTAAAAAAGTTAATGGTGACTTTCCTGGGGCTGAAGAAGTAGGGAGAAGAATATGAGATGGAAAATCACATGGAAAGTAAATCCAACCTGGACATATTCTTGGGGAGAAAATGTGACACATGTAGTAGTCCCTAAGAAAACAAACCAAACGAACAGATGAAAATTCACTTGTTACTTATTATCTTGTGTTCTTCGAGGTCCCGATATATGACTCTCGGTATATTATTTTTCTTCCTCCTATTAAACTCTCTTCTTAGATGTGACATCACTTGTTTTTATGTTACCATGTGTTTAATTTAGAACACTGTTATGCCCATTGTTATGTTCATGTAATATTTAGTCATTTCTTGGTCAGGATTCTGAACTGAGTTTAAGTGAATTAACTGACAAATCAAGAGGATGAAATAGGAGGACTGCTTGGTTCAGCAGAACCAGTACAAGTGCCAAGAAGCCAGAAGAGATATTTCAAGAGATCCGTTAAGTCACGTAAGTAGCAGTCCAGAGTGTTCACTGAGGCAGTGAAAACTGATGTCACAAGCATATAGTGAAGGAGAATGACATTTTTCCTTTATGATTTGAAGTTAAGATCAATTAAATCATGTAAAAAATAAAGTAATATGCAGTATCAGTAATCAATTCAGTTTTAAATATAAACCTGTTTAAAAAACCTCTATCTCAATGAACAAGCCTTATAAGACTAAACATGTCACAAGTTTTGTAAATTTTACAGTTTGTAACAAGTGAATTTTAAAATATGGATTTTATTAACAATAAGCACATGTAACAACTGTTTTGACAGTTAGCTATGCTTATCATCAAATAATGAGGGCAATGCAAACAGATAGCATCCTTAGACTCTTAAGGAGTAATGGAATGGTATGTACTTTCTTTGGCCATAAAATTAGTATTTGTAAAGAACCCAACAAAATGAAGGTACCTTTAAACTGCATTTCCCATTCTCGAACACTCTCCATTTGTACAGCATTCAAATCTGAGAGATCATCATATTCATCTTTAAGTGCATCTTTATCTAGGCAAAATGTTGCCAGTCCTCTGGAGGCATCCCTACCAGCAAATATTCCATATGGACCCGCTGGGGAAAAAAAAGAAATTATTTAGATTATCTAAAAATATTTTAGAATGTCTCAAAGGAAAATGTCAAATAAAAGAAACCTCATGACTCTTATCTGGTACTCAGCCTTGATTTCAAAACATGCAGACACTAAACAGGATAATGAGAAGAAATTTCTTAGAAATCTACCTTTTGACCAAAGTAACATTTTTCACTGAAAATTTAGATTTCAGTTACTTCAAATATTAAAAAAAAACTTTATTTAAAGATGAAGACTGTGAGGTATTAGAGAGAAGAGAACACTTAGAAGAGTTAGGTTTGGAAGCCAGTTTTCTTGAGGGGAAACGATGCCTTATTGATTACTGTTAATTACTTGTGGCATCTAAAAATAATCAACAGAACATTGGCTGGATATATATATATGGCTAAAAGGACACAAAATAATTAGTGTAAAGAATCAGGAACCACCTTGTCTAGGGAGGAATGGCTACCAGAAGCAAGTCATTCCCAAAGTGTGTCCTTGAGAGCAGCAACTCTCTTGCACATCTCTATACCTTCAATGCTTACCACAGTGCCTGACATAAAGTAGGAACAAAATAAACACATACTAACAGACAAAAATCCAAACAACCGAATATTCTATATCAAGAATTTGCTTACATAAATCATAGGTCATTACTTTAATGAAATAGTACATAGCTATAAAAAGAATGAGGTAACTCTGTATGTACAGATGCACAAAGAAGTCTATGATATAGTAACTGAAAAAAGCAATTAGATTACACAGTATGATTCATTTAGTTGTATTTTTTATTCATTTTTGGCTGCACTGTATGGCATGTGGGAACTTAAGTTCCTGGACCAGAGATCCAACCTGTGCCCGCTGCAGCATAATCTTAATCACTGGGCCATCAGAGAAGTCCATAGTATGACCTCCTTTGAACTAAAAAAAGATATACATATATGCACATTTAACCTGTATTTGTATATGCAGGAAAAAAGCACCAGGAAGAATACAAACCAAGTACTTAACAGTAGCAATGTTTCTGGGGAATGGAGAGGAGAAGTTTTACTTCATTTAATTGGTTAAGCCTGGCTACTTACTTATTTTTGGCCATGCCACAGCTTGTGGGATCTTAGGTTCCCTGAACACGGATTGAACCTGGGCCCTCGGCAGTTAAGAGTCCTAGCCACTGGACTGCCAGAGGATTCCCAAGTCTGGCTCTTTAAAAAACAATTTTTATAATATAAATCAAAAAGAGTTAATTTTTTCTTCATCTTAGTTTGTAGAACAGACCATGTAGATTTCCCTGTTTAAAACGTTTTAAGAAGCAGAAAGTGAAGAGGAACTAAAAAGCCTCTTGATGAAAGTGAAAGAGCAGAGTGAAAAAGTTGGCTTAAAGCTCAACATTCAGAAAATGCAGATTATGGCATCTGGTCCCATCACTTCAAGGGAAATAGATGGGGAAACAGTGGAAACAGTGTCAGACTTTATTTTTCTGGGCTCCAAAATCACTGCAGATGGTGACTGCAGCCATGAAATTAAAAGACGCTTACTCCTTGGAAGGAAAGTTATGTCCAACCTAGATAGCATATTCAAAAGCAGAGATATCACTTTGCCAACAAAGGTCCATATAGTCAAGGCTATGGTTTTTCCAATAGTCATGTATGGATATGAGAGTTGGACTGTGAAGAAAGCTGTGCGCCGAAGAATGGATGCTTTTGAACTGTGGTGTTGGAGAAGACTCTTGAGAGTTCCTTGGACTGCAAGGAGATCCCACCAGTCCATTCTAAAGGAGATTAGCCCTGGGTGTTCTTTGGAAGGAATGATGCTAAAGCTGAAACTCCAGTACTTTAGCTACCTCATGCGAAGAGCTGACTCATTGGAAAAGACTCTGATGCTGGGAGGGATTGGGGGCAGGAGGAGAAGGGGACGACAGAGGATGAGATGGCTGGATGGCATCACTGACCCGATGGACGTTGAGTCTGAGTGAACTCCGGGAGTTGGTGATGGACAGGGAGGCCTGGCGTGCTGCAATTCATGGGGTCGCAGAGTCGGACACGACTGAGCAACTGAACTGAACCGAAGAATTATGTGCTAATAAATAAAATTTACAAAATACATGATTTTATATATAAAAATTTCTTTCCTGAGTCTGAAAAGTTATCAATACATGACAAAAGAAATGTAGAGAAAACAGTTTAAAAATCAAATTTGCTGGCTTAACTATTATGAGTCACAGAGTGGTCAGTGAAAAAGCTTACTGTCCATTTAACAGAGTAAAGTATTTTCTAATGAGAAGTACACAGTACAAAAAAAGGAAATTCCCTGATTTTTAAATGAGTAAAATAATGATTATACCCATATTCATACTTGAAAGCATTTAGGAAATTGAAGGTTATGTGTCAGAAAGCATTTATACCTTTAAGAAGAAAATTCAAAAATTTCTAAACATTTATGAACCTTAGTTTGAACTACAGTGAGCAGTGCACCATAAATCTCACTGGGTTACTTAGGAAAACTAGTAAGTTTTAGGAATGAGTTAGGAAAATTCATTCCCTAAAAGTTTATTGCATGGAACAAAAAAGGAGCCTTAGCAATAAATTTAAGGACCAGTATTAGGCAATAATATATTAACACAAAAATAAAGGTAATACTTCCAGTAAAGTACTTTTTTATCCTGCTTTCCCATTCTTAAGTACTTTCCATATTGCTCCTTAATATTAGGTGACTACCACAATTCTCATTTAATGGTTATGTATTTTCTCACTGAATGGATATACCTATTAATTAATATAAACCTATTAATATAAACTTAGGCTACCATTTTCTATTTCTAAATTTGTCTTCTATATAAGAAAATGGGACATTACTTACAACTGGTCAATATTGGTAACTTTCAAACACTACCCATCATCTCAACTGACATTCAAAAAGGTATTTATTTAAATGTTTAAGAAATTTAATACTATGTACAGAGTAAATAGTAAATAGTAAATTTCTATTTAGAGAGTAAAATCTGAAGTTCTTTAATTGGAGTTAATTGATTTGGAGAAACATTACTTTCTTTTTTAAAATTTAAGTATAGTTAATTTACAATGCTGAGTTAGTTTCAAGTGTACAGCAAAGTAATTCTTTAAAAAATGTGATTTTTAAAAAGTATATATATTTTAGATTCTTTCCCATTATAGGTTATTGCAAGATATTGAGTCTAATTCCTTGTGCTATACTAGGTGCTTGGTTACCTCTTTTTAATATTGTGCTTGTACTTAGTTGCTCAGTCATATCTGACTCTTTGTGACCCAATGGACTGTAGCTCGCCAGGCTCCTCTGTCCATGGGATTCTCCAGGGGATCTTCCCAACCCAGGGATCGAACCTGGGTCTCCTGTATTGCAGGCAGTGAGCTACCGGGAAGCTTTTATATAGTAGTGTATATACATTAAGCCCGAACTCTTAATTTATTCTCCCCTCATCCCCTTTGGTAACCATAAATTTGTTTTCTATGTCTTGTATTTATTAGTAAGTCATTTGTATCATTTTTAAAGATTTCACATATAAGTGATATCATATGATATTTCTGACTTACTTCATTTATGATAATCTCCAGGTCCAATCATATTGCTGCAAATGACATTATTTCTTCTTCTTCTTTTTTAATGAGAAATGTTAACGTTTGCTTTCTTGACCAAGCCATGTGGCTTCCAAGACCCCAACCAGGGCCTGAACCCAGCGCCAGCAGTGAAAGCACTGAGTCCTAACCACTGGACTGCCAGGGAATTCCTAACATTAACTTTTTTTTTGTTTGTTTTGTTTTTGTTTTTAAAATTTTCTTTGACCTGCTTCCTCTTTTTTTTTTAAATTTTATTTTATTTTTAAACTTTACATAATTGTATTAGTTTTGCCAAATATCAAAATGAATCCATCACAGGTATACTTTTAAAACTAAGCAAGTTAAAAAAAAGAAAACCCAACACTAAAATTAAGAGAGAACAGTCCTGAGGGAAAGAAAAGTGGTCCGCCTTAAAGCAGTTTAGTTTTTCTGTGGTATAACTCCACGTGGCAATGGCTGTTTTCAAGACATGGGGGGGAAAAAAAAAAAAAAAAATATATATATATATAAACACTAATATTTTCTTAAGAAACAATAATGACCAAAAAAATCTTAATGCTGACTGGACCAATGCTTACAAACTTAAAACAGTGATGAGTCAAACACAAAAGAAAAAATAAAACTGATTAAGGCTATAAAAAACTATAAGTAGAAAATAAGAATTTCAACTTTTTGAAGAATTTCCTTGCAATCTCACTTCCTTCTCATAGTATCGCAAAGTAGAAGGGATAATTTTGCCCTCCCTTCTTGGCAGATGAAAAGATGCAAAGTTATTCAATGACTTGCCTAAAATTACTAACAGAATCAACCACTTTTCCAACTACACCAAACACAGTACATCTTGAGAAAACACAGAGGACCCACAAACCCAAAGATGAAATGACAACCCTGAAAACTGGAGCATTTCACTAATCACAAAATTTCAGGGGAATGGCTATTTTAAAATACCTCTTAAAATGGAAGAACATTAACCAAAAAAAGCTGTAGAAATCAACAGCTTTTCTTAGCATTATGTTACATAATATTTACCTGCTTGGTCTACAACATTCAATCTACTTGAGGATACTTCATCAAGCTTAAACACATCCAAATGGTAAAAAGGAGAGATGAAAAGATGATCACTATAAAAACAGAAGTCATAAGAACCTCCATCTTTGAGTATATGGATAACATACCAGTGTATTCTTTAGTAAAATTTTCTGCCAACTTCCCTAAGAGGGAATGCTGTTTTTTGGTTTCACTAACTTAAGAGTGAACTACAGGCAACAGTTAATAATGCAAGCCTAATCCTAGACAAAATGATGTTCTGTTAATTATTGAAAAGAATGACTTCTCCACATATTTCAAATTTCCCACAGGAAGCATTTAACTTCTGAAAAGGTCTTTTTGAAAATAGTTTTATTTTTCCTGTAAGATCAAAAAGAATGTAGTATTAAGACTAAGAACTAGAGTTGGAAAAGGATGACCTGCTGAGAAAAGAGGATTTGAGGTCCAGTTAAAGTATATTCCTCTGCATCCCTAACACAATCAGAATCATATCTGAGAGTTCAGTAATACCTTCCCTTTCCACTACCCCCTTATATAACTGACCTAAATATTATGATTCTAACATTTTGGTGACTACTCTTGGCTATCCATAATACTATAACAACAGAGAGCTACCTAAGGAAAGCACATTTAAAATGCTCTTAGGTCTTTTGGTATGGTATAATTTATAAAAAAAATTAAAAGGCTAGCTTATATAAACTAATCAGATTGTTTTAACTATTAAGGTTCATTTAAACATTAACATTTCAGTAATAATAAGAGAATTAAACTCTTGCCTTCTAAAACTAAAATATAATGCTGATACAAAACTAGATTTACTATTTCAAGAATATTCTTGCTACAAAAAATGAACCCAATTATTTAGCCAAGACAGATTCTTTAAAATGTATTTATAAAACAAATATTCTAGGACATTATTTTACAGATAAATCTTACTTCTATGATACTGTTAAATATACCAAAATGACATTATACTAGTTAGAATCCAGATTTCATTAATAGTTTTAAGAGGTAACACAACTTATGATACAGATTTTTATAAAGTTCAAAAATCAATAAATCTACCAATTATTGCATCCTGAAACTGCTATCATACAATCAAATATAATGGAGTGACATATTTTTGAAAAGGGAACAACATATGGTTATTGTAAAACACTAATTTAATGAGCAAAAAACTCCAGGAGAAAGTAAACATCTAAAATACGTAAGAGATAATTTTCTACTAGGGTGATTATGTATCTATTAATACATTAGTATTTATGAAGAGAAGAAAATTCCAGAAGGAATATTTTAGTTATTTTCATGGTATAAAAACCATAGCACGCAGAGACAAACTTTAATTCATTAAAAGTTAAACAGCCTAGTTTTCTGACATGTTTTGACAATAGTCTTCTGCGATTATTAAAGCAAGTTAAAAAAAAAAAAATCTAATAATACTTGGTATAGGGCTTCCCAGGTGGCTCAGTGGTAAAGTATACACCTGCCAATGTAGAAAATTCAGGAGATGGAGGTTCGATCCCTGGGTCAGGAAGATCCTTGGAGAAGGGAATGGCAACCCACTCCAGTATTCTTGCCTGGAAAATCCCACAGACAGAAAAGCTGGAAGGCTACATTCCATGGGGTTGCAAAGAGTCAGACACAACTGAGCACATATGCACACTGAGTAATTTATTCCAAATATGGTTATAATGGACCTGGGAACAAATCAAACCATATATAAAAGTGATTAAATGAAATCCAACTAATAGTCTTTTTTATATTTGGCTCTAGGAACTCCCAGGACTTTTAGAGGGAAGGCAGCATGGTAAAACTGGAAGAATACCTCTTCCAAGCCAAGATACTTGGGTTCGAGGCCACAACCTACATTTGAGGCAAATTTTACATGCCTAAAATTGTGGAGGTCAAACTAGATAATCTCTTAACTGCAAGTATCAGGGAAGAAAAACTATAAATGGTGTTGCAATAACTGAATAGCCCTCTGTAAGAAAACAAAAACAAAAGTTGATGCTTACTTCACATCTTAAATAAATTCTGAATGTAACTAACCAAAATTCACTGAGAAAAAGAGAAATATAAATTAAAATAATATTGAAATACTATTTTAACTTCTCAGATTGACAAAGACCAAAAAATTTTATATGACATTTTTGGCAAGAGAGTGAGAAATAGGCATTTTCATGTGAGTGTAAATTGGTCCAACATCTCTGGAGGGCAATTTACAAAGAACTATCCAAATTAAAAATGTCCATAACCTAAGACTCAGTAGTCTTACTTCTAGTAATTTACTTAATAATTATTATTTTAGTAACATTTTGAAATGATATGTACATGATACCATGCTTCCCAGGTGGCTCAGTAGGTAAAGAATCTGCCTGCAATGCAGAAGGCGCTAGCAGACATGGGTTTGTTCCCTGGGTAAGGAAGTTCCCCTGCAGGAGGAAATGGCAACCCACTCTAGTATTCTTGCCTGGAGAATCCCATGGACAGAGGGGCCTGGTGGGCTACTGTCTATAGGATCACAAAGAGTTGGACATGACTAAAGCGAG
Source organism: Bos taurus (assembly GCF_002263795.3). Taxonomy (NCBI): domain Eukaryota; kingdom Metazoa; phylum Chordata; class Mammalia; order Artiodactyla; family Bovidae; genus Bos; species Bos taurus. The sequence continues at coordinate 29,468,959 of NC_037344.1, read as the reverse complement.
AGCATGCACGCATGTATAACATGCAAGAGACTAGAAACAAATACTCATTAAAAGTGGACTATTAAATGATATATTCGTAACAGAATTACACACACATTCCAAAAATCAAAAGTTCTTTCCAAACTGATACGGAAGGCTCTCAATATATTAAAATATTGTTAAAGGTTTGCATTGTTAAAGTAAAAACTAAGTTCATGGCATCCAGTCCCATCACTCCATGGCAAATAGATGGGGAAACAATGGAAATAGTGACAGACTGTGTTTTTGGGCTCCAAAATCACTGCAGGTGGCCACTGCAGCCATGAAATTAATAGATGTTTGCTCCTTGGAAGAAAAGTTATGACCAACCTAGACAGCATATTAAAAAGCAGAGACATTACTTTGTCAATAAAGGTCCGTCTGGTCAAGGTTATTGTTTTTCCAGTAGTCATGTATGGATGTGAGAGTTGGACTATAAAAAAAGCTGAGCGCCGAAGAATTGATGCTTTTGAACTGTGGTGTTGGAGAAGACTCTTACAAGTCCCTTGGACTGCAAGGAGATCTGACCAGTTAGGACTGATGTTGAAGCTGAAACTCCAATACTTTGGCTACCTGATTCGAAGAGCTGACTCATTTGAAAAGACCCTGATGCTGGGAAAGACTGAAGGCAGGAGAAGGGGACAACAGAGATGAGATGGTTGGATGGCATCACTGACTCAATGGACATGAGTTTGAGTAAATTCCGCGAGTTGGTGATGGACAGAGAGGCTTCTGCTGCAGTCCATGGGGTCGCAGAGTTGGGACACGACTGAACTGGAACTGGATCTGTACTATAATTCCTGAGTGAGGGCAGATAGAAACTGTTTGTTTTTTTTTTTTTTATTAGTGACAAAACTATAGGACATACCTCACTAAAATGAAAACTGAACTCTGAACAAAAGTATGAGATATAAGAAATGACAGTGAATAAAGAAAATGGTAACTCTATTGCTAAATTTAAATGAAAATTGGCTATTTAAAAAAAGTTTATTATTCAGTTTGAGGGTAGTGTTTAAAAAATTACCTACAGTAAAACTCTAATAGAAATAACATAAAATGGAGTGGGGAGGGACTAGAGTTAAAGCTTTCTAACCAAGGCCACAACGTATGGCTGTGTGCAACTCCAGGGGGCACCATTCACATTTGTCTACATGATTGTTTTATATATTTAATATGAAGAAATACCGTCAAATGGCAGTAAAGTGTTTTAAAGTGACAGTTCTAATTTGTACAAAAATGTTTGGTTAACATTCATATATTGTTCAGAGTGAAAGTGCCTATAGAAAAAAATTTAAGGAAAAGACTCTTGTCACCAAAAGAATACAAATAGAATGCATCCAAATTAGCAGGGAGATATGAAACAAAAACAGACTCCCAAATATAGAGAACAGACTTCTAGATTCCAAGGGATGGGTGGAGTGGGGGTGGCCGAGATTGGGAGTTTGGGATGAGCAGATACAAACTAGTATATACAGAATGGATAAACAAAAGGTACTACTATATAGCACTGGGAACTATATTTGATACCCTGTGAGAAACCACAAAGGAAAAGAATATGAAAAATAATGTATGTATGTATGTAACTGAAACACTTTGCTGTACAGTAGAAATTAATACAACTGTAAATCAACTATACTAAAATGAAATAACAAAAATCTGTAGGGGAGAAAAAGTGGAATAAAAAAATGCACCTAAGAAACAATCGGAGAAGGCAATGGCACCCCACTCCAGTACTCTTGCCTGGAAAATCCCATGGATGGAGGAGCCTGGTAGGCTGCAGTCCATGGGGTCGCTAAGAGTCGGACATGACTGAGCGACTTCACTTTTCACTTTCATGCATCGGAGAAGGAAATGGCAACCCACTCCAGTGCTCTTGCCTGGAGAATCCCAGGGACAGGGAGCCTGGTGGGCTGCCGTCTATGGGGTCACACAGAGTTGGACACAACTGAAGTGACTTAGCAGCAGCAGCAGCAAGAAACAATGGTGGGAAAGAAGGCAAAGAAAAGTTGACAGATAAATTACTAAATAAGATAGTAGAAATAAATCTAAATATGCGAGTAGTGACAAAAAATATAAACTGAGAAATATGCAGATGATACCACCCTTATGGCAGAAAGTGAAGAGGAACTAAAAAGCCTCTTGATGAAGGTCAAAGAGGAGAGTGAAAAAGTTGGCTTAAAACTCAACATTCAGAAAACTAAGATCATGGCATCCAGTCCCATCACTTCATGGGAAATAGATGGGGAAACAGTGGAAACAGTGTCAGACTTTATTTTTTTGGGCTCCAAAATCACTGCAGATGGAGACTGCAGCCATGAAATTAAAAGACGCTTACTCCTTGGAAGGAAAGTTATGTCCAACCTAGAGAGCATATTGAAAAGCAGAGACATGATTTTGCCAACAAAGGTCCGTCTAGTCAAGGCTACGGTTTTTCCAGTGGTCATGTATGGATGTGAGAGTTGGACTGTGAAGAAAGCTGAGCGCCAAAGAACTGATGCTTTTGAACTGTGGTGTTGGAAAGACTCTTGAGAGTCCCTTGGACTGCAAGGAGATCCAACCAGTCCATTCTGAAGGAGATCAGCCCTGGGATTTCTTTGGAAGGAATGATGCTAAAGCTGAAACTCCAGTACTTTGGCCACCTCATGCGAAGAGTTGACTCACTGGAAAAAGACTCTGATGCTGGGAGGGATTGGGGGCAGGCGGAGAAGGGGACGACAGAGGATGAGATGGCTGGATGGCATCACCGACTCAATGGATGTGAGTCTGAGTGAACTCCGGGAGTTGGTGATGGACAGGGAGGCCTGGCATGCTGCGATTCATGGGGTTGCAAAGAATTGGATACGACTGAGCGACTGAACTGAACTGAAGTTGTTAAAAGACAGTATTGGCATTAAATTTAAAAAATCCAGCTATGTTGTTTATAAAGAAAAAATAAAAGATTGCTTAAAAGGATGGAAAAAGAACTGCTGAGGTAATACTTATCAAATGAAGCCTGAAGTCAAATATGAAAATCAGTAAGGTGATAAGGATGTTTCTTCCTCTGATTAACATGGTATCAGTTCTAGATCTAGTGCTTCAGTTCAGTTTCAAAACAATGATACTCCCAATCTTTGTAAGGCTGGTTCCTTCAGGTTTTTGTTTAAGTATCAATCCCCACTTTCTTGACAAACCAACATAAATAACTACTTCTCTTTACCATCTAATGCTAATAAATAAAGTCCTTTATTATAATCATGTATTGAATGATTGTTTATTATCTGTCTTTCTTAACAGAACATAAACTCCATGAGGGCTGGGAAGTACAAGTTTTGAGGACTCAGAATTACTCAAAACATTTACCTAGGCAAGTGTGATGAAATCCAGGTAACTCCCTCTCAGAACTGATCTTGAGACAAAATGCTGCCTCTTGTACAGCAGTTATTTAGTGATGTATCTCACAAGTATGTGGGGGATGAGTGACCTATGCCACATGGTTTAAAGAACTATGAAAAGAACTTAAAACGGGCTACCTCCAGATGTTAATCTACTCCTTTCCTTCAACCTGAATAACATCTTCTGGTCTCATACATGCTTTAAGCTATCCTTTTATACTCTGTTAGTATTTAATACAATTCCCTCTTTGATTAAAAACAATGGAATGATGTTGAACTCAGAGGGGCCAACCAACTAGGTACTGTAGAAATTACTAGTAAAGGGAATTCCCTGCCAAGCTGGTGGTTATGACTTTGAACTTCCAATACAGGGGGTGGGTCTGATCCCTGGTTGGGGAACTAAGATCCTATGAACCACATGGCACAGCCAAAAAAAAAAAAAAGAAAGAAAGAAAAGAAATTAGTATAAATTTGAGCAGAGTATCAAAATTCATCAGAAAACTTAGCTGGTCCTTTTATCTAATTGGTAGGTAATGAATGTGCATAGTAGGCATTAGACCTAACACAGACCCAGTTGGCTTCAAAACAAAAGACTAGGATGAAAGTTGGGTAGTGTCAATAGGACATTCATGAAAGAATATGTTTGTCTATATGTTGCAACTCTTGCTTCAGCTGCAATTTTGCAAACTACAAATAAAATTAACATGTGAATATGAAGTTAAAAAAGGAGGAAGAACACATAAAAGGTGTATGAACTCCTTTTCCCCATCTCCTAAATATTAGGCATCTCATGGGGTTACTTCTTACAAGCTTCTTTTTATTTCCAGTGGAATTTAAATGGTATGTTGGAGAAATTAGTTTTGTTATATATCAAAGAATACTCTACATGGAATAAGGGGGAAGCTACGTATCTTAATAACAGAAATGTGAATAAACTATTATAAACTATAACGGTATAATTTCTTGCCATTCTAAAGAATAAAAAAACACAATGTTTTGCTAGAATCCCACTGCAGAAATATTATACCAAATTATTAATAATTATTAATATTTAAAATGATAGATCAGTCTTCCTCATCTATTATGATGCTGCTACTGCTGCTAAGTCGCTTCAGTCGTGTCCAACTCCGTGCAACCCCATTGACGGAAGCCCACCAGGCTCCCCCGTCCCTGGGATTCTCCAGGCAAGAACGCTGGAGTGGGTTGCCATTTCCTTCTCCAATGCGAGAAAGTGAAAAGTGAAAGGGAAGTCGCTCAGTCGTGTTTGGACTCTTTGCGACCCCATGGACTACAGCCTACCAGGCTCCTCCATCCATGGGATTTTCCAGGCAAGAGTACTGGAGTGGGGTGCCATTGCCTTCTCTGATTATGATGCTGGAAACATGAAATTATATTATGCTGTGATACAGTAGGAAGGAAGCATAGCCTGTGAAGCCAGTTAGACTGTGTTTGATTTCTAGCTTGGCCATTTACTAGATACGTGATTTTGGGCAAAACCTCTGAGTTTCAAGTTTCCACATTTGTAAAATGGGAACATTACCTATCTCCTAGAGCTGTCTGGAAATTAAACGATAATAACCCCCAAATGGGAGTTTCCTCCTCCTTCTACCCTAACCTCTAGAATCAATGCTATTGAATAGAACTCGATGGGAAGATGGAAATGCTCTATAAAGTGCACTGTTTGGGCACTTGAAATATGGCTAATATGGAGAAACTCTATTCATGTGGCTTGTGGCTACCATACTGAACAGCACAACATAAAGCCATGAAAGTGTGTTTTTCTGAGGCTTTAAATCCTTATGGGAACCAGGAGAGGGTATAAAAATAACAACAGATTTTCTATATAAGTTTATCTCAGAATGCAGTTTATCTGAAATAGAGTAGACAGGCTTTGTGGTCAAATATATCCGGATTTGAATACCATGTCTGTGTGATCCAAGCCAATCTACCCCAAATTCCTAAACCTCGAGCTGTCTGTCATAAGGATAGGAATGTTCACTAACCTCACTGAAGCATTGTGGAGATGACAAATTAATAGATTTGATGTAGTAGCTGCTTAACAAATCTGTTTCCTTTCTCCTCCCATATTCTTTCTTATATGATCACTTTCCTCACACACTGGCCAAGTGCCCGAACTGTGACTAAACTTAATATTGACAAATGTAGTTAATGCCAATTGTTTCCCAATGTCTGTTTACTCCACTAAACTGCCAACATTTAAGTTTTTAAGAACTCAAACCTTATAAATTATGACTAAAAATAAAAATAACTTCAACACAGAAAAAGCCTCACAAATAATCTTTTAACTCTAAAACCATTATTGAGAACTGGGAGTGGATATTGGTTAGACTCCCTAAACTCGTTCTTTCAAGCTACGAAGTCTCATATAAGGATTTTTACTTCTGAATTACTCTGCTACAAAATTCCTTAATTGATTTGAGGATGCAAAAAATTAAAATAAAAACTCAATTTGTTTTATAGCCTGAAATTTTGCTTCAAGACTTCTGGGAAATGTTAGATATCCTCTTAATGTGAAATAAATTCCAAATCCATAAACTGATCTGGCTAACTTTAAGGTTTCTTTCAATAAAAAAATATTCCAAATATCTGTTTAGGTTGTTCAAAACTACTTAGAATCAAATAATGGGGTATCGCTCTGCCTATTCATCAGGAAGGACCTGGAAATCAGTGAAAGCTAACCTAAAACTGAGTCCTCTGTTGTCATCTGAGAAGAACCCCCTCACTAGCTTAAGCCACACAAAGGCTATCTGTATTATAACTATAACTCTCATCTTAATTTAAAAATTTCTGTTGCAGAACATTTGCCACTGGGTGCTGCCAAATTGTGTCCATGGCTGTCTCTCTTAGCTATTTTCAGATAGTGGCAAGGCATTAATGTGTGAGGACTGATAGGCTTCTTTGCAGTAACACTTGGTTGCTTCACTGTCCGTTTAGATAGGGGCTACAAAAGCAGAGTTTTTAGTTTGGATAAGTTCTGTATTAAAAACCTAAACCTGTACACAATTTCTAATCACTGAATACATAATAACTGTGTAAATTCTTGATTTAAAAAGAAATTAACTAATTTGGTCTGTTCCTTTAAATATTGTCCTCTGGCCCCACTGTCTTACCCACATTCGCTTAAGTAAACAAAAATGTATTAACTGTTTCAGCTGATATGAGTGGGTAGACATCTGGTTTTCATTTTTATACCAGAAGCAAGTACTTTATAAGCTATCTGTGACTTGGCTGGATTGAATGTAAATATATACACAAAATACAAGCAACTAAGAAACAGTTCAACACGTTTGTTGTTACCGGGTGTACAATCTCTCATTTCTCTTCTCTAATCCAATTAACAAACAACAAACCAAAACACTTCTAAAATATCTTCCATCCACTAAGCCCATAAATCGTAAGTGTACAGTTGCAGGTGTCAATAAACATCATGGACTAACAGATTAGAGGAAACCAACTTTTTAGATTTGCCAACCCCTTGACTTTAAGACTTGGATGTCCTCTTTCAAGTAACAGGTCACTACAGGTCTCTAATTTTTTTTACTTTTATTGTAGTAACTCCTTAAAAGCTCAGAATAACTACACAACCAGCATGTACAATGTTGCTCAATTTTATGGCATGCCAACAGGTTTCATGAGTCTGAACTGAAATGTCTGCTGTAACTACACTGTTAAAGAAGGGTTTCTAAACCAACCACCTTACATACACAGTTCTCTGAAAGTAAAGCTTTAGAAACATTTAACTTGCAGAACTGGTGCATGGTGATATGAATTTATAGTTGTTTATAAATTTCTTTCTCCTCAGTGAAAACAAAGTGATAACGTGTATTTGAATACTTGCCTTCCTGCTACAAAAAAAAAAAAAAAAGAAAAAGAAACTGGACAAGCACGCCTGCTGGGTATATGAGTTCCACCTCCCAAACTCTGGGCGAATAACCTCGCCATTATTTATTAGGATCTGCATTCTGATCAGCCTCATCTCACATATACTGTTAATCTTGGAAAGCATCTTTGTATCAAAACCGGTTTAAAAAAAAAAACAGTCAAGGTGCTGCATATGGGACCGGATTTAATAGATTCTAGAAGGCTGGGACTTGGAACTACGTGTACTTAAACGTGGCCTTATGGGGAGTAGTGGATAAGCGCTCTGTGGCGCGCACACAACACACACACACACACACACACACACAAGTAAAGAAAGTTGTGAATTACAGGGTCTAAAACTTTAGGTCCCTACTTCAGAAATCTTCCTTCTTTCCTGCCCCTGACGACTCCACAAATCAGAAAGCTCAGTAAAGGCTGAGGGCCAGCGTGACTGGCGACAACTAAAAGGATTTCGAAAAATTCAGCCCAAGAAAAGGCTGAGAGGAGAAATGGGATAGGAAAAAGATGAAAACTCAGTGTCGCTTGGGCGACACTGGGATCCGAATCGGAGGGGTAAACATCGGTGGGGCCCGCGGCTGGGGCGTGTGGGGGGCGGGCCGTCTCAGGTGCGGCGGATACGGCTCGGGGGTCCAGATGTCGAGAAGGCTGGCAACTAACCCTGTGCCCAGGGGCCTCCCCATCAGAAGGGGGTCGAGCTTGAGCTGCAGGGGGTCCTCACCCTCCCCTTCCAACTCCTCCTCACCCGGGCCGTAGAACTTGCTGCCTTTGGTCACGTCGAAGACTTTCCCATTGACCGCAAGCAGGATGCGCGGGTTGCGAGACCCGTCGTACTGGCGCAGCTGCTCCAAGCTGAAGTCCCGCTTCTTCATACGAGGCAAAGAGGCAGCGGGGCTCTCTTCGCCCGCTCCGGCCCCGGCGCCCAGACCCCGCCGCCCCCAGCGCACCCACAGCCGGTAGGCCCCCAGCAACACCAGCGCCACCAGAGCCACGTTCAGCAGCATCTCCCCGCCCCCCGTCAGAAGCGCCAACGCCGTTGCCAAGCAGCTGCCCCCTTCTGCTGCCGCTCCCGCGCCGCCCGGGCTCTCGCTACTACCGTCGCTGCTGCTCTCGCTGCCACTCCCCAGGGTGCCTAAATTCACGTCCCCATCACCCGCCGCCATCACTGCCCGCCAGCGCCTTCCTCCTCCTCCCCGCCCCCTGCCCTCCCCAACCCCACGGCCGGCCCCGCCCATATGGGGCTTCCTAGCCAATAACGTGGGGGTAGGGGGCGGAGTCAGGCCGGCTCCCGATTGGGTGTTTACGCGGTAACGTAGTCTTGGATCTCTCCCTCTCCCTTCATTTTGCTGGCCGCGCTCGCGTGCGACGCCCCGCCCACCTCGCCCCACACTTCCCTGCTCTCGCCTGTCTCCTCCTCTAGTTGAAGTACAAGAGCGGGGAGGGTCTGAAGAGAAGATGCGGCGACGGTCGCGCGCGCGCGCGCGCGTACGGGCGGGGCGAGGCTACGGCGCGTGCGCGGGTTCCGGGGCGCCACGCGCTCTCCTTTCCTCTGCAAACCCTTTGGGAGGCACGGCCTGCCCAGTCTTCTGGCAGTGCGCATGCGCCCACGAACCCCGCCCCTTCCCTGGTCTGGGTTTGCGTCCGCCAGCTCCCGCCTCTTCGCCGACGCAACGCGTGAGAACTTCACGTGCGCTGAGGCGGCTGCTGAGGAGGCCTCTCTCAGACAGGTTTCCGAGGGCGCGGGTTAGTGGTTAGTGAGAAGCTGCGACATAGTTTTAACCGGATCGCGCCCCGAAAAGGGGTGTCTTTTCTCTCGTGGGCGCCGTCACGCCTGTCCAGAAGCCCGGAGCGTGGGCTCGCGGGCAAAGCTACGGCCCAGAAGTTTTGGCGACGAGCTGGAGTCGCCTGGCGCCAAGAGAGTGCACGGAACTCGCATTGGGATTGTTTGGCGAAAGGGTTAGGGTTAGGGTTAGCTACGTGCTGTCTTCGAGGACACCGAGTAGCCACTTGCCAGTGGTTTGGGCCAAGGCTGCTCCTGTAGAATTTTCTTTCACATTTTAGACGAAAGGTGTCGTTATTCGTGAAGTCGCACTCACTGGGGCAGTAGGGAAGTGGATAGGGTGAGGTGGTCCTTCAGTTCGCTTATTTAGCTTAATCTACAGGTCCACCTACCTAGGTCTTGTAGTCTTAACCTTTCGAGTCCTTAAAAATCGGCGTAAATGTCACCTCTGAACCTTTATACTGAGCCCCTCACCTCACGCTCTGAACTCCTTTGTTGTGCTTCCTCTCGCCCCAGTTTGTTTTGTGTCACTAGTTCCCCTACCCCTACCCCCTCGCTGTAAACTACCCTTGTGAATGAGGTGTGTCAAGGGAGTAACAGTTTGCCTCGTAGAGGAAACCAGCCATTGGAAATACTTAAAGGAATGACTGGCTGTATTCCAATAAAACTTTATGGACACTGAAATTTTAATTTGATATAATTTTAGATACCATGAAATAAGTTTTCCAATCACTTAAAAGTGTAAAAAACTTTGTTTCTTAAAACCTTCCAGAGGTATAAATTTGAATTCCCTGGCGGCTCAGAAGGTCAAGAGTCAGCCTGCAATGCGGAAGAACCAGGTTGGAACCCTGGGTCAGGAAGATGCCCTGGAGAAGGAAATGGCAACCCACTCCAGTATTCTTGCCTGAGAAAATCCCATGGACAGAGGAGCCTGGCAGGCTACAGTCCACGGGGTCGCAAAGAGTCTGACACGACTGAAGTGACTTCACTTCTTCATTCTCCCAGTATAGTTAATAGTGCCCACTTTCACTTCAAAAAACAGTCTAGATTGGAGGATTACTTCCCATTGTTCACTCTGCCTTAAGAAAATACCTTTAAAGCAGGGGTTCAGCCCATGGACTGCTTTTATACCTCTGAAGTGAAGTCGCTATGAGGCAAAATTGAGTACCTATGACAGAAACATCTAAAATGTTAATGTCTGGCCCTTTACATACCCGCACTTCCTGCCACTTCCTGCACAAATACCTTAGCCGACTATCTGATTTCCCATTCTTTTCCGCACTCCAACCCTTCATACCAATCCTAGTAGATAATCGCTCTAGGGAAGAGTTTTGATCCTGTCACAAGTGAAAGTGAAGTTGCTCAGTCTACCAGGCTTCTCTATCCGTGGAATTTTCCGGGCAAGAGTACTGGAGTGGGTTGCCATTTCCTTCTCCAGGGGATCTTCCTGACCCGGGGATCGAACCCAGGTCTTCTGCATTGCAGGCAAACGCTTTACCCTCTGAGCCACCAGGGAAGCACCAGCAATATAAAGTCCAAGCCAATTCCATGATACTAAGATTACAAGCTTAGTTTTCCAGACTTCGCTCCTCTGCGGTACTTAAAGCCAAAATGGACCACTTGCTGTTTCCCTAATTAGCATACCATACGCTCCAGTTTGCCCGTGTCTCTCCTCCATTCCGCAGGTTCCTCAGGATTAAACGAAAACTGTTACTCCCTTGACACACCTCATTCACAAGGGTAGTTTACAGCGAGGGGGTAGGGGTAGGGGAACTAGTGACACAAAACAAACTGGGGCGAGAGGAAGCACAACAAAGGAGTTCAGAGCGTGAGGTGAGGGGCTCAGTATAAAGGTTCAGAGGTGACATTTACGCCGATTTTTAAGGACTCGAAAGGTTAAGACTACAAGACCTAGGTAGGTGGACCTGTAGATTAAGCTAAATAAGCGAACTGAAGGACCACCTCACCCTATCCACTTCCCTACTGCCCCAGTGAGTGCGACTTCACGAATAACGACACCTTTCGTCTAAAATGTGAAAGAAAATTCTACAGGAGCAGCCTTGGCCCAAACCACTGGCAAGTGGCTACTCGGTGTCCTCGAAGACAGCACGTAGCTAACCCTAACCCTAACCCTTTCGCCAAACAATCCCAATGCGAGTTCCGTGCACTCTCTTGGCGCCAGGCGACTCCAGCTCGTCGCCAAAACTTCTGGGCCGTAGCTTTGCCCGCGAGCCCACGCTCCGGGCTTCTGGACAGGCGTGACGGCGCCCACGAGAGAAAAGACACCCCTTTTCGGGGCGCGATCCGGTTAAAACTATGTCGCAGCTTCTCACTAACCACACTGGGAGAATAGGAGTAAAATTGTCCCAGACGAACCTCATGTAGTCATCATACGGTTAGAGATCAAGACAAATCAAAGCTACCTTAAAGTGAAAGAAAGTGAAGTCGCTCAGTCATGTCCGACTCTTTGTGACCCCGTGGACACCAGGCTACTCCGTCCATGGATTTTCTAGGCAAGAGTACTGGGGTGGGTTGCCATTTCCTTCTCCAGGGAACTTCCCAACCCAGGGATCGAACCCAGGTCTCCCACATTGTAGACAGACACTTTACCATCTGAGCCACCAGGGAAGTCAGGTAAAAAGAATGTGGTGCCAATGATGGAAACAGGGAGCTTGGGAAGAAACTGGTTTTTGAGGAAGATGACTATAGCAGTCCCAGGTGTCACATAGTTCATACAACATCAGTGGACAGAAATCTCCCCAGAGACTTCGTAGCAGGTCACTCCTTATATCTTATTTTTCCAAAGTTGGGCTGTTAGCTAGTTTCTAAACCAGTTACTGACATGGAGCATAGGATTACCATGATTCGTGAGTGTTTTTCTGGCTTTTCACAGTTCTTACACAGAAATGTGGTCATTTAGCATCTCTGGTGCCTTCCTACTGAATGTCAGTAGCAACCCCAGACATTGTGACACCAAACAAAAACAAAAACAAAAAAACAACCAATCCAAACAAAAAAACCCTCTTTCCCTCCATCCCTCATACACACCCTCAAGAGATGATACTGGTTAAGAACCACTGGCTCAGACCAATTGGAATTTATTTTGGAACTGAGTTATGTGTGTATAGATTTTTTTTGTTTGTTTCTGAATGGTTTGGAGGGAAGAGAGGAGTCAAACAGTATTGAAGTTACATTGTCAAGGAAATGGCATGGAGAGGGAATGTTGAATAGGTAACTAACATTGTCTGCCTTGAGAATTAAACATTTTCTTTAATATTCTTGATAAATATCTCAGTTTTACACTTGAAACCTTTCTCTTTTTTCTTTTCTTTTTTAGGTTTTCTCCCCCCGCAGGAAAATATCTCTCCCAGTAGGGTACTCTTGTTTTGAATACTGCAGTAGCTTTCAAACTGGTGGCCTGCTCTGTCTTTCCCTTCATTCCTACATGGACTAGTCATGTATACTGATTTTCCATTACTCCTTTATCTCAGAAACTCTGTTGGCTCTCTGTAAATCCACAAATGGCTTCCCTGCCTTTCCCTTACAAATGTAATCCAGTGCTTACTGATTAACTTGTCATCTCTATGGAAGATATACCTCTTTAAGCTTGACCCCTCTCTGTGAGGTATTAGTACTAACCAACAAATGTTTCCATTTCTTTTCTCAGACACATAGCTGACTTGCATCTCCCTGCTCCTTTGAACTCAGCATGGCCACTGAAATGTGATTGAAGTGATCTGTGTCACTTGCAAGCAAAAGTGATTAATATAGGAACCTGTGCACAGTTTCCCATGTCTCCTTTTGGCATAGTGATGGCATGTTTTAGTTATATATTGCTGCATAACAAACCGTCCCAAATCTTAGTGACTTAAAACCATAACCATTTCATAATCTCTCTTGGTTTTGTGGGTTGAATGGGCTCACGGGCAGTTGTCTCATTTTGCTTGGGGTCTCTTATGTGGTTCCAGCCGGGTATTGTCCTGCTGGAGTAATCTGGAGGTGTGACAGGGATGCTCGAATGACTGAGTCTTTGTTTTCCCAGTGTTATTCCAGGGCCTCACTTCCCATGGCTTCTCCTGCAGAGTAGACTTCTTACATAGTGGCTCAGGACTCTTAAGAACTGCAAAAGCTTTCAGATCCTTCCAGTCTATTTCCAAGACTTAGGTGTGGAAATAACTCATTCTATTGGTTAAGGCTGTCACAGGGCCAACTTAGTTTCAAGGGGAGGGGAAATAAAGTCCACTTCTTGATGGGGACTTGGGAGAAGAGTGACAAAGAATTTGTAGCCTTATTTAATCTACCACCCTAACAGTGTTCCACATGGTGGCTGCTTTCATCACCCAGGGTCTGAGAGTCGGAACGAAGTGGAAAAGAGTCCTTAGTTAACACACATGGTTGTATGAGTGAGAAATATGTTTCTGCTATACTAAGTCACTGAGATATTTGGGGTTGTTTGGTAGCAAATGAAGACTGATCTAATACAAAAATTGGTACTGGATGTAGAGCACTGCTGTAACAAAAACCTAAAATATATGGCATTGACGTATATGAATATGTTACAAATGTTGGTGGTTGGTTGTTAGGCAGCATCCAGCTCTGATTCACTAAGGAATCTCTCAGCAAACCTAGCTTAGAAATTTGAGCTGAATAAATATTTCTTAAATAAGAGAGACTGTTTCTTATAATTCTGTTCTATTTCTCTATTTTAGGAGAAAACACTTCTTTCCCACATCAGATGTTTCTTGAAGTATGGAGGGGGTGCCACTAACATAACACTTGATACTTTATTCCAGCACTTCTAGCAAGTTTCCTGATGTGTAAGTTTGGCATGTGCAGCCCACCTTCCTCTCTCTTTTCTCATGGGAGCCAGGCCGCCCACAGAAAGTATGCTTTCTACTCTGCTGCTTCATACCACAAGTTTTACAGTGGTTTGCCCATGCCGAGGGTGGCCTGCCTAGGCCCAGGGAGGCTTGGGGTAAGCTTAATAGTTTAAGTGCTCTGGGGGAAGGGAAACTTCAGGCTGGAGCTAAGTTCACTGGCAAGAAGTGATAAAATCTGTTATTTGAACTTAAGTTCACAAGAGCAAGAGAGTTAACAAGTTGGACATTAATAATTTTGGACTTTAACATGAAGTCAGTCCTGATTACTTTGGGCTATAATTCAGCAGAACAAGATAATGTAATTTCTGAGCTTTTCATTTCTTGCTGGAAAATTCACACTGGGAGGAGATCATAATCAGATTAAAGACATCTTTTTGGCTCTTAATTTTTAGAGTATTTTTATGTTACCATTTGATCTTGTTCCAGTAATGTTGAACAAGATAGTGGGACATAATTTGAAGTGGCAATAGAACAGGTTGTGAATTACAGCTCCCATGTACAGAATAACATGGGAGCTCATTTAATTGGTGTATTGTTCTGACCCAGTCAGGGGTTCTGACAACAAAACCTACACTTTATCAGCGGTCCCATGAGATTCTACAAAAGAAGTGAAATTAGTACTGAAGTGGTCTTATGAAGATGGGAGCAGGACTACCCCAACTAACTGCTGACTTCTTACCCAAGGGAGCTAACCATATCCCAAGATAATCTCAGTGGGTAAGCTGAAAGGGTTAAGGGAATGATCTTCATACATTTATACTAACATACCACTCAAAATAATTTTTAGCTTCACATGTAAAAGTTTTGTCCTTAGTGGCAAAAAAATGTAATTCTGGTATAATGTAAAGTAAAAAGGTTTATGTTACTTAAAAATACATTTAGTGAAATTAAATCCAATAGAAATTGAATACTCACATCTCCATTTTTACAGAAATTTTGCATTCTCTGTTTTTGGGGGGAGTGCTTTGCCCTGGGAGCTTAATTTCCCCACCAAGGATTGAACCAGTGCCCCCTGCATTGGGAGTACAGAGTCTTAAGCACTGGACTGCCAGAGAAGTCCCTACATTATTCTTTTTTTTTTCTCTTTTAATTTGTATTTTTATTTTACTTCCCCACAAAAGCCTTAAAAATATATTTTATCTTCAAATGTATTTTATTGCCTACCCTGTCATTTTTTAGGTGATTACAAAGTTGTTTATAATTTTTTAAAAGTTCCAAAAGTTTCTAAAATTTGTTTTGGATTGAGTTATTATTATAATTATTACAATGAAATGGATGTAGCTCCCTTTCTCCAATTAGTTCCTGAATATAATTTTCTGGTGTGCTGTGTGCTCAGTTGTGTCTGACCCTATGTGACCCTATGAATTGTAGCCTGCCAGGCTCCTCTGTCTATGGGGATTCTCCAGGCAGGAATACTGGAGTGGGTTGCCATTTCCACCTCCAGGGGATCTTCCAGACCCAGAGATCGAACTTTTGTCTCTTGCACTGCAGGCAGATTCTTTACCACTGAGCCAGTTGGGAAGCCCGATTTTCTGCTAGGACACAGAATAAGAAAACATGTTGGGGGACTATTAGGCGTGGGGCTTACAAAAGATGAATAAATGATTGTTGTTCAGCGCATTATTTACAACAGTGCTTGGGTAAAAAAATGAGTATAGACTTACTGTATTCAATAATCTTCAGATGAAAACTAGTGAAAATATTTTCTCCCATAAGTCTGAATAATTGTTCAAAAAGCACTGCAAAACATTAATGTATCTCTGAGATATGTTCTTTTTATATGTAATGTTGATCTGTTGGAAGGAAATTTGGAATTTTTTAACATCCTTTTCCTTGAAATTATCTGAAATATGCAGTTGAGACACAGGAGAAAGACACAGAGTTCTCTCTCATTATTGAGCAGATGTACCTTGTAACTGACTGATATTTCCCAGAATGTTTTCCACAGATCTTTCATTTTTGAATTCTGAGAGAGATATATGGAGCATGAAACTTTACTGTGAGTTTGTTACCCATATGAAGTAGGGCTCAAACTCCTTCAGTATTCCTTTTTGTTATCTCAACAGTTTTCTTTAACACTATCAGGGAATGGAAGAGGAAATGGTATTAGACAAAAATGATCATAACTCCTGCATCCCACTCTACAATATATCTGAACTCAGAACATTCCAGCCCAGACCAAAATACTCAGTTTCTAGCACCATGCTTTTTTCTTAATAGAAATATATTTAAGATAAGGGAAAGAAAGCCAAGAAATCTCCTTGCCACTTATGATGCATTGATTAAAGTAAATATTGACATCAGTATTCAGAATTATTCCTTTGTCTGGTGCCTTAGAAGCTTTTTGCACATGGGAGCAATTTGTCATAGTAGGATCTGGGATGGGTGAGAGGATGCCTGTCTTTTATAAGTGAGGAAAGAATGATTTAAAAATGGAATTAGAAAAACTGAATTGAAATGACATGTCAACCTCACTAATATTTTAGACAACTCAATTTTAGGAAAGAGTAGGTGAAAGTTGATAATATTTTCTGTGCTTGTATTCCCCTTGGAAAGTAGAATCCCAGGGTAGACTTATTCCAGTTTGTAGATTACTAGGTTAAGAGAATAAAATTATGGGGAGTGTGGTGTAAGTTGTGGGTTTTATTAACATTCTTGGCATCTTGGGCCAGCCCTTTCTCTTTCCTATTGAGTAAGATGCTAGTGAGGAAGTGGGTGAGAAAGGTCAGCCCTTTGTCTAGTCTTGATCTTGGGGCCAGGCTACCAGGAATCATGACTTCTAGTATGTTCCTTTTTGCTGCAGAGTTTATAAAGACAGATCTTTGGGGTAGGTGGGCAGGAGAGTTTCTCTCGTCCTGCTCTGCCAGTCAGCAACTCCATTGCACATCTGCCTTGTCCTAGGGATCAGTGTTGGAAGGCCCACTGGTGCTATCTTACCTCCAGGATCAACTTTATCAGTGTGAGTGGTGTTCTCAGCTGTCTACTCTTTTTTCCTGTTTTTCGGTTGGCTCACAACTTGGGAGGAAGAGTCCCCTAAAGATTCTCAGTCTTTATCAGTGCTATTCATATTAACACAGCAAATACTACTGTGAATTTTCCTAGAAAAAGTCATGAAATTAGGTTCAATCCAGCCTGTTTTTTTCTAATACTCTTTTGTATGTGTTTCATAGATCCGTACATATTAATGAGCATAGTTTGTTTTCAAAATGTTTTCTAAACGACTGTTATTGGGCGGTATATAAAACATCAGAAGAGTTAAGTTCAGGAGAAAGATAATTGCTCGATAGCCTTAAACAGTTGGTTCTTTAAGACACACTATTGCCAGAGTTTCATAGAAGGTGAATGAATACATTAAGGGGTTGACTCTAAGATCAGTCTTGCCATTCTTCCTGTGCTGTAAGTTACTTGGCCTGCTATGCCTTTTAATATTCATAAAATCATAATATAAAAGATGGCCCTCATATGAGAAAATATAAGGCAAAATAAATATCTGATAACTATAATAGAAGCTCTGAGCCTATAGATCTCTAATATTTCAGGGGAAATAACACTTTTTAAAGGGACCCAGTCTTTTCTTTGTAAGCAACTTGGGTCTTTAGAAAATGAGCTGCTTTTTAGGTTTAAAAAAAAGAGATGAAAGCTTTAGTTTAATGCAGAATAAACTGTTCTTGAATCTTCTGTCATAAATTGGCATGCATAATTCAAATATTGTCATATGCTAGTGGAAATTTTGACTGGCTTTGACTTTGTTATGGTTACTGAAAGGAGGTTCTCCAGCAGAACACAGATTTTTATTGGCAAGCAGGTACAGGAATTTCTGATGAGACGAGCCAAAAGATCACTGCTTTGATTCTTCTTTTTCTCATGTCTGTAACATCCGATCAAAGATCAAGTCCTGTTGATCCCACCTCCAAAATATTATTCCAAATTTGACTGACCACTTCTCACCATATCTGCTGCTACCATCTTGGTACAAGCCATCAGTAGCTCTCATTTAGTCCATGACAGCAGCCTCTTGTCTGGCTCCTGGGTTGCAACTCTTATCTTCATAGAGTTTACTTTCAGTCATTAGCCATTTAACAATATAAATCAGATTATCACTTCCTTACCTATACTTCACTGATGTTTTTACCTTGCAATTAAAATCCAAACTCATAATCACAGCCTTTATGGTCTGTTCTACACCTACCCTCTGATTGCTCTTGAGTCACATTCCTTGCTCTTTGTTCTCCAGTCAGATTGGTTTTCTGTCTTTGAGTGCTCCAAACTCATTTCTATCTTTGAGATTTTGCATTTGCTCTTTTTCAGGCCTGGAATTATCTGCTCCCAGATTTTCTCATGGCTGATTCATTCTCGTTGCTTAGGTCTCAGCTAAAATGTCCATCCCCTGGCGAAGGAAATGGCAACCCACTCCAGTATTCTTGCCTGGAGAATCACATGGGCAGAGGAGCCTGGTGGCCTATAGTCCATGGGATCACAAAGAGTCGGACATGACTGAAGTGACTTAGTACAAAATGTCCATCTCTCAGAGAAGCGTTATCCTGACAACACTAAAGAGCCTGTCACCCCTTCTACCAAGCTTTCATTTCCTATTCTGCTTAGTTGTTTTCACAGTATTTGATTCTGCCTGAAAGTATCTTATTTTTCACATGTTTTTTATCTATCTTTCTGCTAACCTCCAGTAGAATGTGACTCCATGATGGGTAGAGCTCATCTGTCTTGTTCCCTGCTATACTCTCAGAACTTGCAATGAAGGTTGTCATTTAGTGGAAGTTTATTGAATATTTGCTGGATGAATGAAAGACTCAAGTCCAGATGTAGCCTGAGGGGGCCTCCCAAGAGGCCTTTGCGTTAGTAATTTACCATAGTTCAGGGTTGTGGCCCTTTGTTTTAAATGCTCAGATGTTAGCTTTTGCCAGCACATGGAGTTTTTTTCCTCAAGGGCAGAACCTATATTAGCCAAAGTATAGGATTGACATATAAAATCCATATGCCAATTTATTAGTTTTCAGTGAGCAGTATAACTGTCACTTGGACCCAGACTTGGCAATGGACTGACATACATAGGATAGGGCATTAAATGAGAAACTTTTGGGGAAAACATAGAATACAAAAAAGGAGAAAGAGTTAGATGGCTTATGTGTTTCAAGATGTTCATCTAACAAGCATTTATATATTTCTGACTTCAGTTTATGTTCTGTGCTATTCACTGAAGAATCAACAAGGAATACTATTAAGTACCAGTTCTTTTGGATTTGCAGTTTAGTTGGAGAGGCAGACAACAAACCAACAATTAAAAACCAATGTCAAAACTTCTCTTTTTAGGTTAATGCCAGGGTGACATAGGAGGACCTTGAAGGGAAACTGAGCCTTGGGGGATCAAGCCTTGGAGCTTCTCTGGAGATAGGGTTATTTGAACTGAGCTCTGAGAAGTCAGTCAGGCAGAACAAGGCAGCAGGGGGTGGGGTGGCTGGGGGGAAGGGCACTTCGGGCAGAAACGCCAGCCTGAGCAAAGATCTGGAAGCTGGAGAGAGCACAACTTTCGAAGAATTACAAGTAGTTCAGGGAGGTAGAATGAGAAGCCTGGCTTTCAGACTCACAGACCTAAGTGTGTGCGTGTGTGCTCTGTGTGATCCCATGCTCTGCAGCCCACCAGGCTTCTCTGACCATGGGATTCTCCAGGCAAGAACACTGGATTGGGTTGCCATTTTGTTCTTCAGGGATCTTTCTCATCCAGGAATCAAACCCGTGTCTCCTGCATCTCCTGCTTTGCAAGTGGATCCTTTACCACTGAGCCACGTGGGGAGCTCCTCACAGACCCAAGTAGGTCTGGAGTTTATCCCTGTAAAAGGAGCCACTGAAAGTTTTTGTTTTGGTGGAGGGGCAAAGTACATCTTTAACCCTGCCAAAGTAGAGCTGATACTTTGCATTCCTTTTTTTCCCCAAAGAATTTTCTGTGAATATCTAAAGAAAGTCTACTCTCCTTTTCTGATAACACACTTTCCTTCATTTACCCAGCCTGCTGCTTCCATTGCACACTGTGCTCCAGACACACTAGACTTCTCAGATTCCAGATTCACTTCCCAGTCTTTAATTATGCTTTTGTATGCCTGTCTCCTGCTATCACTCTCACTCACACCATTTTCAAAAAAATGTTGTTGGATTAGTGTTCTTTGCAACAAGACAGACAACCCAGAGATATGCAAAGAAAGAGTTTGCACAAAAACTTCCTTTTCTTTTCAGTACCACACATACATACATAGTGTGCTTTGCAATATGTATACTTTCAACTAAAATATATCTGTGTTATAAAATTTGTATAGTTCTCTCCTGCTCTGCCAACAGGATATCCAGTGTTTGCTGAATGCCAGGACCTATGCTTTATCGTATTTATGCCATAACTATCTATGGGGTCACACAGAGTCAGACACGACTGAAGTGACTTAGCAACAACCATATAAGGTAGGTACTGTTATCCCCAGTGGGTAGACAAGGAAATGAGATGTTATTAATTTGCCCTAGGTTGCAAAGATAATGGGAGCAGCAATTTGAACTTGAGCAATGTGGCTCTCAAGTCCACTGCTTTTTGCTGTCTTCCAAATAATGCTATTTTTGTTCATTTCAGTGACTATATAATATTTTTATGGAGGTCCAGACTTTGGGCTACAGTCCATAGGGTGGCTAAGAGTCGGACACGACTGACTGACTTCACTTTCACTTTTCACTTTCATGCATTGGAGAAGGAAATGGCAACCCACTCTAGTGTTCTTGCCTTGAGAATCCCAGGGACGGGGGAGCCTGGTGGGCTGCCATCTATGGGGTCGAGCAGAGTCGGACATGACCGACGCGACTTAGCAGCAGCAGCAGACTTTTTTCTTCTTCTGTTGATGAATGTTGAGGCTGTTTTTTGCCACTTAAAATGCCTCAATATGTAATTCTCCAAAGTGAGATTTGAGGTCAGAGGTCATACTTATTTTTAAATCAGTATGTGGCCAAATTATTTTCCAGGGATTGTGTAGCATTTTTATATTCCCAAAAATCATGGGATAGTAGTGTCTGTTCCTCACTAGTTCTGATGATACTGATATTTTTAGGTTTGGTTTTTTTTTTGCAGGGGGGCTCTTTGGTCAGTAGAAACAGTGTACATTTGTTTTGATTTGCAAGTTTCCTGACTATAGATGAATTCGAGAATTTTTCTGTGTGTTTTGAGATATTTGCATTTCCTGTTCCATGATTTGTCTATTAATTTCCTCTCGGGTTCATATTTTCTGTTGGATTGTTTGTCTTTGATCATTTTGCGGGGATGGAACATATTTATAGTAGTAGTAATATTAACCCTTTTTCTGACATATGTTCAAATATTTTCTCCTCTTGGTTCATTCACCTTTTCAAGGCATCCTTTAGTTTAATTGGTTTGTGCTCAAATCTGTTGGTCTTTCCCTCATGGCTTTTGAGCTTCTTGGATTTAACAGGTTTTAGGCATCTCTCTTTATTAAAATAGAGTTGAAACAATAAGCTAGAACTCTCCTTGAAGAGTGCTTAATGGTCTTTGATGACTTTTCTCAGGCTCTTTTACCTTTGCTGCTACTTCATAGTCTCCTGAGGGATCTGTTTTCTTGAGATTTGTTACTACATTCGAGCAAAGCCTTTCTGGCCTGTGAGTCATTTGTCGCTTACAAAAATGCGTTTGCATATTTTTGGTCTTATTTACTATGTGCTCATTTTGTTTCTCCTAGTTTTAAGAAGCAACTACCGTGGCATCTTCTAGTTTATGTTCTGTGTTTTGAGTCATCTTTAGCCTCTGAGTTCTTAAACTTTTTAGAGGCAGTTTAGAGGGAAGATATGCCTTGGGTGTAAGACTTATGGATAGTGAAGATAACTTGGTAATGGGGAAGTTGTGGGCTTGAGAGGAGGTTCAAGAGGAGGTTTGATTCTGTCTTTGATTACAGCTGTATAATCCTGGAGAGGTTGTTATAAGCCTCAGGGCCGTTTTTCATAAAATAGAAGTGATAATACTGCTCCGAGGCCACTTTTTGACATAGGATAGGCTTCTAACAGTTTATTTAGATGTTTCTTCCTTTTTGGTCACATTTCAAGAATATTTTAATGAGATCAGGTCTTCACAAATTACCTTGATATCCCTTTTGGCAAAACAAACTCTTTTCATTTGCTGTCAGCTTGTAAAAGAAGGATAAAATTTCTTAACCTTAAGGACTGGCATTCTTTACAGCTTTCTGGAATGAACTGCCTGTATTTCATTATCGAAAAGAGAAACATTTAAACTCTTAGTGGAAATTATATATTTGAGGCCATTGTATGCAAACCACAATTCAGGGCCAAGGATACAAGACAGAGCATGTGTGCATTGTGGGTAGACACTAGGGAGGAGCCTGGCCTGCATTTTGGTGGATTTTAAAATGTACAACCGAATTCATTCTAAGTCATCATTAATGGGCAGATAGAAAAGAAAGTTAGAGGGAACCTAGATTTATCACTCAGGCCTGTCCCCTGCCCTCGAGCTGATGATCATGAAACCAATTAGTGAAAGCAGTTGGTTGAATCGATCAATTGATAATATACCTGGATAATAACTAATTTGAGGATTTGGAGCTAAGTACTGAATGCAACAAGCCTAATAGGAGAAGTGGGTCTTGGGAGAACTTATGCTTATCCTGTATGATGATCTTCGTTCTTTGCCTTTCACCTCCACATTTGAGGCAGCATCGTGTCTTAGATCAGGATACAGTAGATGAGGGGAAGGAAACCTAAACCAGTTCCTGGCTAAAAAGTCTTGCTATCAGCTCAGGCCTTGAAGGATTCAGACTTTCTGCAGGTATTCAAATCAACTAACGTATTTGAACGCTATGTGTATGTCACTGTGTAAGATGGTGAGGGTGTATGTTTGAGAGAAGCAGAGAGACAGGGGTTGAAGAGGGAGGAGGGGGTGCAGAAGGCAGATTTCTTGCCTACAAGTAGCAGAGGTTGCTGGTAATTCACACACTTAAGAGGTCAGGCATATTAAGTTAGTTAAGTGGCTTTGCATGTGTAAGAGAAACTACAGAATAAACATGGTAATTAACAACAGATACTTTTGTCACTGACAGTAGAAGGTGGTGTGGACTTTGGTAAACTGGAGTCCCTATTTAACAGGAATAGCCCATGCAAGGATCTAGCGCAGTACTTCTCAAAGTATCATCTCGGGACCAGCAACATCAAAATCACCTGGAACTTGTTAGAAATGCAGTTTTTCAGTCCCATCCCAGACCTAATGAATCAAAACTCTTAGGATGGGGTCTTGCAGTCTGTATTTTAATGATCTCTCCCCTTGATTATTATACTCCTGAAAGTTTGAGTGTTGCCTTCTGGGAATTTGGGCCCAGTATTGCTAGATCTTTTGATTTTTCAAGAGAAGCTAGAAAAGTAAATTTTTATGGGAATCTCATAATTTTTAAACATTATAAAAACTAGAGGATATGTGTAATTTTTGTTGGGTGGGAGCAGAGGTACCTTTTGTAGGCCAAACTGAAGGCCACGGAAAGCACATCTGTGGGCCTTGGGGTCTCCACACTTCCAGTTTCAGCTTACAATAGGGTAGTCAAGTATTATGTTGACAATAGAGTAATTGAAAATACTATTGGACTAGAGGACTGACTCTCAGTGTGTGTTTGTTGGGGCGGAGTAGGGCAGCAGGGCATTAGAGTCTGCAGGAGGAGGCTTTAAAGAGTTGCACAGATTCTGAGACTTTACCAGCCCAAATGCTTCCCTACTTCCTGCTGTGGTGACAGTCCTAACACTGTCAGCCACTGTTCCTCTTGCAAGTCCAGAGCATCCCTTGGATATGCAGTAAAGTGAAAATAAGCCATGTCACAGGTCTAGAGCTGGTTTATAAACTGTTTTCACATCTATCTTTGTATCAGACCTTTACAACACATACAATAGGTGTAATGGTTATTGTTTCCATTTAAAGCTGTTGAAACAGGGACTTCCCTGGTGGTCCAGTGATTAAGACTCTGCCCTTTCAGTGCAGAGAGTTGGGAACAAAGATCCCACATGCTGAATGATGCAGCCAAAAAGAAAAGCTGATGAAACAGGCCTAGTGATTTGTTGAAGGTCACCTAACTTGGAAGGGGTAAACATGAGACTAGATACCTAATCTTATAATTTCTAGAGTTTTTCTCCCATGTATAGTTTTATGTATTTATGTGTTTAACCATACCATCACTAATTCTTGAAAAGATCTGATGTGGCACACTTCACTATGACTGGTGACTGGGCCTCAGCTGGTCCCCTCTCTGGCTTGGTGTGCTTCCTGAGACCCCAGATTTTCTGTGGGCTGAGAAAGCATATGCTTTTAAAAGTTCCCTCCTGTCAGACTGTAATGCCTGGCAGACACACATACATTCATTCCTCTAGTCCAACAGTACTTTCCATTACTCTATTGCAACAAGATATTAGATAGCATCACTGACTCAGTGGACGTGAATTTGAGCAAACTCTGGGAGATAGTGAAGGACAGGGAAATCTGGTGTGCTGCATTCCATGGGGTCGCAAAGAGTCAGACATGACTTAGGAACTGACCACAACACAACAAGATACTGAATTCCTCCCACCAGTTGTTCCTCTTGGAACCTTTCTTCATTACCAGCTTTCCTCTTGGCTCTGTGGGGTTCTGGGTTTCCTTGTTCTGGACTGTTTTGTCACCCACTAAGCCTCAGGGGAACACTCTAAATCCAGAGTTGTCCTGAGTACAGGTGGTATGTGACCTGGAGATAGTTGTCTGGAATTGGACTGAGTACTCTGACTCTTTACATAGACTGCTAAAAAGCTGCCAAAGTTGACATATGGCAAATTTGGATGATAAATGATAGACATTTTTAAGGGAGCTAGAATTAAAAATTCCCTAAGTATTCTCCTAGCTTAAGATGCAATAGTCATAAATCTGGGTATCACTGCCAGAAGAATTTTAGTAGTCTGACATTTCTGGGGTTCATTAAATGCTTCATTAACCCTTCAGCAATGGCAGGGGGTTGATGGTGTAATTGGGGGTCCCTCTGGTGGAGTCGGAAGTCCCCACATGACTTAAAATTGGCTCTCCCTTCATGGATACACTTTCTCCATATCAGCGGCTCCATATCTATGGATTGAACAAATTGTAGATTGTGTTGTATTCTAGTATTTACTTTTTTAAAAAATGTGTATATAAGTTGGATCCATGCATTTCATACCTGTGGTGTTCAAGGGTCAGTTGTATTCTGAAGAATTCTGGAATGTGCAAGATTAGGTGGACATTGTGGCTATCTTTGACATAGCCTTTTAAAGGGATTCTTTCTTTCATGTCTGGAAACTGGCCAGGGAAGGATGGTGGGGAGAGCTAGTTACTGCTGGGTATCTCAGTACTTATAACAAGGCTCTGCATGTCAACTGTATGAAAAGCTGTTCAGTCTACTATTTCTCATCTTCGATCCAAACCATCATTGAGACTGACTATGTGTTTGAGAGGGAGAGAGACACAGGGTAAGAGAGAGAGACAGAGAAACAAGAGAGCAAGGGAGAGAGGACGGTGTGGGGGTGGTGGACGCTTAGTGACCAAGACAGCACTGCGTGAAAAAATGGTTTGGTACAACCTTGCTGTGAATATTTGTAGGAGGAAATAGTGCCTTTTGCCAGGACCTTGCTTTACCCAGGATTGGCTTCGATTACAGTTTTTTTTTTTTTTTATCAGGAGTGGCAGATAACCAGTGGGAAGGGTGTGTTTCAGCCTTATCTTGAATGCTTCCTTACTTTACTTGACTTAATTAAAAAACTGGAGAATAGTCTAGTGTGTAGTTTGTACCATTTCCTTTGCATGTAATGAAAGTTTTATTTAAAGTCCTCATAAGCATTTCCACTTTTTTCAGCAGTAAGAATAATCAAATGAGAATTGTAAACACTTTTGAGGCCACTTTTATTTGGCAAAACAATTCTCTTAAGCTAGAGTTTTCTCTTTCACTGTCTGAAACACTTAGGGGCAGAAGAGTGACTTTTTTAGGAAAAATACGAATTCTTGTACATTGTCACATACTGTTCAAGGCTTTTTCAGTTTAATAATAAATATTTTAAAACAAGAAAAAGAATTATTGATATGCTGGTCTCAGACTTCTTCCAACAGAAATATAGAGTGCAGAGTATTTCTCAGATTATTTGAAAAATATAGCAAGATATTTTAAATTTCCCTCAGTGACCACACAAAATGTCATTTATCTGTCTACTTCAACACAGAGATGTTGGTAGCAAGTGAAAACCGAGGGTGGCTTAGAATAATAGCAGCTAATTTATACAGTTGTAAACAGACTACATGTTTGTGTAAGTTCATACACATACACACACATATTCCTTTTAATCCTCACAATAATGTGTTGGTCAGGTACTATTATTATCACAACTTTACACATGAACAAACTGAGGTACAATGAGGTTAAGCAACCATTGCAGGTCACACAACTAAACCCTGATCACTTGCATCCAGGCAGTCTGTACCATGTGGACTCCCCTGACATGGCATTGCAGGGGCTCAGTGGAGGGTCAGGATTCTCCCATGCTGGCACTTGTGCCTAAGTTGTCCCACAGTGTTCTTGAGGGACATGGCTGCTGTCACTCAGCAATCCCCAAAGGCTGCAATGGCTGATACCCATTGAGTCCTTACTACCTGCCGGGTAATGAAGGAAGTGCTTTACCTACATTATCTCGACAGTTCTCCCAGCAACTTTATGGGGTAGGAGCGGTTTCATCTTCATTTTACATATGAGGAAACTGAGACCTAGAAGGATTAAGTCACTTGTTCAAGATCACCAGCCAGTAGGGCCAGGACTTACCATTGTGCTCTCCTACTCTTCTACTCAGGAGCTAGGCTCCTAATTTCTTTGCACTTCTAGTGAGGCTCTGCCAGCACACATTTTCTATGTCATGACTGTTTTGCTAGGAACTTTCTGAAATTATGGATTCAGAGGTACTTTGAGAGAGAGAAAGCCCAGGTTACCAGGGAATCTGGAAGAGAGGAGATGACGGGAGAGTGTGCAGATACATTATAGTGTGTTCCTGTTGGGAAGGGGGCACTGACTATTAAAATGGGAGCTGTCAAAATACTTGCTGTGGTTGGTTACATCTTGGTCATCATCCTTAGTCACCAATTAACCTTTGGTTCCACTATGTGTAATATGCATTGTCTATTTCTCTTTTATTCATTCATTTGGCCACTTTTGATGCCTTAAGTTTTCTAACTGCCTATTACAGCTGTAAAGCTCTAGCAGCATTACTTGAAAATAAAATCAACTCATCTACAGGCATACTTCGGAGATATTGTAGGTTCAGTTTCAGATTACAACAATAAGGTAAATATCTCAATAAAGCTAGTTACAGAAATTTTTTTTAATTTTAAAGTTTATATAAAAGTAATATGTACACTATATTGTAGCATATTAAGTGTGCAATAGTATTATGTCTGAAAAAACAACATACAACATTTTTTTAACATACAACCTTAATTAAGAAATACTTTATTGCTAAGAAATGCAAATCATCATCTGACAGTGCAGGGTTGCCACAAATCTTCATTTTTAAAAAAATGTGGTATTTATAGACATAATAAAGTGAAGACAATAAAATGAAATATGCCTGTATATAAGCTATCAATATTATATTATAAAAATAGTTGTAGTAATTCCAGTTATTATAAAATGAAAGTATAAATATATAATATCAAATTTTACCTGAGAATAATAGTGTTTAATTCTGTTTAATTCTGTGTTTAATTAGTGCTATTTTAATAAACATTTAATTCTGTTTTTATAGTATAGTAAATGCTTTGCCTGAAATTGGGATGTGACTCTCAATACCTCATGTCGCTTCTGTGTCTGAATATGAAGTTTGTGACAAAGAAATGTGTTGCTAGAATATAATATCTCCATCAGTGGGAGCAATTAGTAAACTGATTCAGTTGTCATGAAGGAATATTTAAATTTTCTTTTTGACAAAATAGTGATTTATTACTGCTAAGTCACTTCAGTCGTGTCCAACTCTGTGTGACCCCATGGACGGCAGCCCACCAGGCTCCCCCGTCCCTGGGATTCTCCAGGCAAGAACACTGGAGTGGGTTGCCATTTCCTTCTCCAGTGCATGAAAGTGAAAAGTGAAAGTGAAGTCGCTCAGTCGTGTCCGACTCTTAGCAGCCCCATGGACTGCAGCCTACCAGGCTCCTCCGTCCATGGATTTTCCAGGCAAGAGTATTGGAGTGGGTTGCCATTGCCTTTAATAGTAAGTAACGCTTTGGGGAATTTCTTGGTGGGCCAGTGGTTAGGATTCCACACTTTCACTGCCAAGGGCCCAGGTTGGGGAACTAGGATCCCACAAGCTGGGAGGTATGGCCAAAAAACAAATAAACAAAGGAAAAATGGTAAGTAATACATCAACAATTGTTAATTTTTTATGACGTATCATTAAAATAACAATGAAGGAAAAAATATAAAGACTTCACTTAAAATTACTGTTTTTATTCTCCAATGTTCTTTTCTAGGCCTAGGCTCTGTGTTTGTGAAGCTGCCAAATGGGGTTCCTGTTGCAATTCTGTGGTGGAGGAATTCTTGTGAAAAATTGTGTTCCATTTGAGGGTTGTACTTCAAACCAGCTCTGGTAGTACCCACATTTAACTTACTGTAATTAGCTAGCTTTAGTCTGTTATCTTAGAACTTTGGTGGCACCATTACAGTATTGAGATGTATCTTTGTGTGGTTTTTTTTTTTTTGGTGTTGGTGGTGGGGCTATGACTTTATCATCAGCACATGGAAGAGGATAAGGCAATGGCAACCCACTCCAGTACTCTTGCCTGGAAAATCCCATGGACGGAGGAACCTGGTAGGCTCCAGTCCATGGGGTCACTAAGAGTTGGACACAACTGAGCGACTTCACTTTCACTTTTCACTTTCATGCATTGGAGAAGGAAATGGCAACGAACTCCAGTGTTCTTGCCTGGAGAATCCCAGGGACGGGGGAGCCTGGTGGGCTGCCTGCCGTCTATGGAGTCACACATTCGGACACAACTGAAGCGACTTAGCAGCAGCATGGAAGAAGAGCTATACAATACTAGGTTTTCATTGTATGTTTTGTTGTATATAGTGAGTTTGTGGGTATTAATAGACCTTTATACAACTTCAAGAGTTGAATTCCCTCTTTAGCTTGGATTCCTGTGTATTGTTGAAAAGTTCTCAGCTCAAGATAGGCAGTGGATGGGACCTGAAGTAATAATGTACCTAATTCTTCGAAAGGGACAGCAATATGTATTCCCAAACTCAGAGGATAAACAACTTCCTCTGCCCTCTCCCTTTTCCTAGTTTTCTTTCTGAAATTGTGCATTTCTTATCTTAGTATTTGTAAAACTTGCCTGATTATAACAATCATCTAAAGTGTTGGTGAAAAACACAGTTTTCTGGATCCTTTCCAGGCCTGTTGAATCTGAATTTTGAGGAATAGTATACTTTAAACAGAGCTTCCCTGGTAGCTCAGCTGTCAAAGAATCTGCCTGCAATTCAGGAGACTCTGGTTCATATTCCTGGGTGGGGAAGATCCCGTGGAGAGGGGATAGGCTACCCACTCCAGTATTCTTGGGCATCCCTGGTAGCTCAGACAATAAAGAATCCACCAGCATTGTGGGAGACCTCGGTTCTGTCCCTGGTTCGGAAGATCCCCTGGAGGAGGGCATGGCAACCCACTCCAGTATTCTTGCCTGGAAAATCCCGTGGACAGAGGAGCCTGGCGGGCTATAGTCCATGGGGTCACAAAGAAGTCGGACACGACTGAGCAACTAAGCACAGCACACAGCATGCTTTAAATAAGCACCCTGAACAATTCTTATAGTCTAAGTAGACTTGAGAAACAGTAGTTTATTTGAAGCAAATTCATAGCTGTTGTGGCCATGGCCATATGAAATATAGCCAGACCAGGTGGGAAGATCATCTTACCCACCCAAAGTCATCACGCAGAAGACTGCCACAGCTGTCACTTTGCCTCAGTGAAGAGGGAAAAATGTGTAGATGGGTAATTTTCTCTGTGTCACTTGCAGCTCCAGGATTCCACTCCTCGCTGAAATTACGATTATGTACATGATGGGATGTGTGTACATTTAGAATTTTTTCTAATGCTTTCTTCATGTGGTTATTGGGTTGTTTAAAATTCAGTTTATGCACTGAAAAATTGCTCCCTTATTAAACTCAGTGGTTTAATTTGAAAGATAAGCAGAGTTTATGCAACTCTAGGTCATTGCCCAGATCTGAAGTCATATTCCCTGAAAGTGAACTGGTCCCGAAGTTGGGAAATATTGGGGCTTTTTGAGTTAAACTCACTTCCTGGTTCCTTTCCTCACCCTGGGGCATCAGGTCTCTCCTGCTGTCCTCCAGCTGCCTACTCTGTCACCTCTCTCTCCTCTTCCTTCCTTGGTAGTGCTCCATGCTCCAAAATCATCTTTTCCTCCCTTTGAAAGTCTTCTCCTGAGTCAAAAGATAAAACAGAATGGCAGAAATAAAGCATAATCCATATGCATTTTATGGAATGTGTGCAATCCATAACTCAATAATTCTTATCCTCTAGATTTGGTGATTTCAGCCAGCTAGTAGAAAGAAGGGAATGGATAAATGCACACATGCCCTAGTGGGAGTGACTGATGGATGACTTAGTGCATTAACAAACTGTCCCACATTGAGAATAGACTGGTGGTTGCCAAGGGGGAGCAGGGTAGGAGAGGGTTAGGTTGAGGATTTGCGATTAGCAGATACAAACTGGTGTATATATAGAATGGATGAACAATAAAGTCTTATTGCATAGCACAGGGAACTATATTCAATATCCTGTGATAAACCATAATGGAAAAGAATATGAAAATGTATATGTATGTATAACTGAGTCATTTTGCTGTACAGCAGTAATTAACACAGCATTGTAATTCAACTATACTTCAATTAAAAAAGAAAAAACTGTCTTTGGCATTCTAAGACAATGCATATTAACTAAAGGAATAAATCTCAAATACAGGCAGTTGCAAAGGAGAGTGAGGGGAAATTTGGAGCAGAGGGATCTTTAAATCAAACCAAAAGGGCCATAGTTCACTCTGCAACCCGAGGTCAGGCGTTGTTCTTGGAAACACGTTGATACGATGTTCAGCCAAGAAAACAAGGGAGACATGCTTGTGTCTGGTTAAAGGGCAATTCCAGGCCTTTCTCCCCACCCTCTTGGTTTCTCTTACCTCTAGCAGGGCACTACCTAGCTACCCTCTGCAGGTAGGTTGTTCCAGAAGCAGACAGTTTCCAGGAGAGCCACGAACTGTACAAATTCACATTCAGAGTCCTCACATTTTTGATATTTAAGGCTGTTGACTTGTGGACTAAATGGTTGTCAGAGTCCTTTCACATAGATAGAGTCAAGAACCTTTGGCTCAGGCTCTTAACTCTGTGTAAAGGTGAAAAATTGTTTGGAAGAAAATGTGGCATTTTATTCTCCATCGTGTCAATTGAAAGTTTAGTTTCCATGTCTTTCTGTGTCACTGAAATAATAAATGCAAATCCAACCAGGCAGGCTTTTTTTTCCTTCACTAAAGGGTTCTGCATTAGGAAATGAAAAAATTTGACAGAGTAAATGCAGAGTGAATAATAGGAAGCACGTTGTATCCCCCTTTCCTAAGCCGAGACACAGAGCTCAGTCATTCATCAGGCTGTATGTTGCGACATTTTATGCCATCCTTGGGTCCTTAGGTATCATGACTGCTTGGTGATTTTCAGTGATGGGGCAGACCTACAGAGATAAGACGGAATGTGGCTCTGTTGAATTCAATTTTCACCGCACCCTCACTCATTTAATGCTTTTCATATTTAAAAATCTGAAATATTGGTAACAGAAATTTGATGGGCCTGGTTTCCATCTACAAGGTGTATTGAATGATAGTGAAGAAATATTTTGGCTTAAGACCAATGATTAAATTGGCAAAGAGACCTATTTTTCTGAGTGCCTTTGTATTTAGTGTTGCATTTTAAGTGACTTTGAGATAGAGTTAGTGTTTAAATTACTTATTCTTTAAGGAACAAGTGTAGATATTTTATTATGAAATAGTGAAGAGTTTATCAGTAGTAAGTGACACTTCCTGGGTGCCAGGGTCTAAGTGTTTTGTGTGTATCATATATTGTTCTCACTACAACCCCAGGAATGGCTGCCATTTTTGTCAGTGTTTTTAGATGGGGAAACTGAAGCACAGGGATTTTGGATGTCTTCAACAAGGTCTACCCTGGCTAGAGGTGCTGCTGGGCTGTGGACTAGACAGCACTACTCCACAGTCTTCATGTGCATCCACAGAGCTGTACTGCCTCTGCAGCAACAACGAAAAGGTCTAGAAGAATTCACTGAAACCTGGCAGGACAAGCCCCCTCTAGGATTGCAAGAACTTTTATTTATGATGATAATGTATTCATGTATTAAATGTGATTGAAACTTGTAAAGTTAAAATTGTCAAAGTCCTCAGTCAGGTTATTAATTTCCATAAATTTGTCGCTACTTGAAAAAATTGTCAATTAGACTCTTAAAGCTGGTAAAGAATCTAGGGATTATGTTAAAGAGATTATCTTCTTGTTTTTTCAGATGAGGAAACTGAGGTTATATGACTTGCTTAAGCACATAAAACTAGTTAGTGACAGAGCAGGTCTGCTGATTTTGTGTGTTTTCTATTGCATTTTTGAGACATATCTTATGTGGAGTAATTTGTAGATCTTAAGTGAACAGTTTGAGAATTTTATCAATGCATGTACTCATGTAACCAATTTCAGAACCATATAGATGATTTAGTTCTTGTGATAAAAATCATTTCCATTGCTCCTAAACATTCCCTTGTATTAGGTAACTCTTTGAAAACTTTCCTTGTGTGTATTAGTAAGAATTCAAGTACTTACATTTTATGTGTATCCATACATTTTACCTATCTCAGCAAAGATACATCTTAATGTGTATGTGTGTATACTTCCTTAAAGACAGAAATAGGATTTTCACAAAATCCCATGAGCTTCTTTTTATCCTTTTGCAAACCAGTTTCTAATTGATGAAATTGCTAATTGGTGTTCCTTGTTTTACAATCATTCACTCCAGTTGGTCTATAGCCTGACATAATTATTATTACATACAAAAGAATTCTTCATTTGTTTGATGCTCAAGCTCCCCAGACACACTTAGAGTCAAAGTGTACATGTCTTTTTTTTTTTTTTTTAACTAAGCAGTTTTTGTATTAAAGTCTTGAGAAGGTTTTGTTAAGAATAAGATGTATTGACTAAAGGCAGTGTATCTGAGCATGGGCATCTTTGGTCTGCTGTGCTTTGTGTTAACTAGAAAAGCTTTCCAGCTGAGTTGGTGGTGAATCAACACAATGATAGTCTGTCAGCTTGGCTCCTTGCGTATCCTTCTCTTTCTCTTTCGGTTTACTCTGCAGGCTTGGTGAATGGTGTGTGTATGTGTAGGAGCTGTTGTCTGGCAATGGCACCAGTGTTCATGAGTGATTTTCAAAACCTATTCCATATTCAAAAGTATGGAAAATGTCCTCTAGAGTGAGTGGATCTCAATTCATGTAAGTTTGACATCTAAAATAGTAGTTTTCTTTTTGTACCTTGTTCTACAGAATTATTCTAAAATCCCTAGCAAATGTTCCCAAAGGAAGTAAAGTAGTTTTTATAGCTATACTCATATCAGTAATACTATAATTGAGAAAATTGGAGGTAACAACTCTTCAATAGAAGAATAATTACATCGTAGTGAATATATAGTTACTAAAAATGATATGTGGCCAAGTTTTTACATGGAAATGTTTAAATAAGACAATATTTAAACAAAATGTTTAAATAAGACAAAAATATTAAAGAAGATCCTAAAGTTTCAATTGCTATTTTAAGTACTATAAATAGTAATTTTTACTTATGTGAAAAGTTTATATCTTAGAAGAAATTGCTTATGAAACTTTTATGCATGAAAATAATTAAATTTTTTTTTTTTTAATTTTTTGGCCAGGTCATACAGCATGGCGGATCTTAGTTCCCTGACCAGGGATGGAACCTGTGCTCCTTGTAAGTGGAAGCAAGGAGTCTTAACCACTGTACTGCCAGAGAAGTCCCTGGAAATAATTTTGACTTTAGTGTTTTAAAAACATTAAAAGAGTTTTTATTTTGAAATAATTTAAACTACAGAAAAGTTGCAAGAATGATGTCAGTAACTCTCCCTGACCCTATACCTGTAGTCCCTGATTTTTAACATTTTGTTATATTTGTTTTCTTACTTGCTTTCTCTGTTTCCTTATATATGTACATATTTTTCCTGTATCATTTGAGAGTAGGAGGTACATCATGCCCATTTACTCTCTTAATCTTCAGTGCATTTTTCCTAAAAATATCAATATTCTCTTGTGTACACACAGTATAATTATTAAATTCAGGAAATTTAACATGGATATATAAAACTTTAAACAATGTACAGTCTATATTTCAATTGTCCATTGTCCTAACCTTGTTGTTTTCTAGCATTTGCCCCTCTCCAGTTCCGAATCCAGTCCAAGACCATATAATGTATTTAGTCATGTTGTCTCTTTAGTTTCCTTTAATCTTCCCTACTTTTGTCTTTTATGATATTAGCATATTTGAAGAATATGGACCGGTTGTTTTATATTCCTCAGTTAGAATTTGTCTGATGTTTCTTTGCGATAAGATTCAAATTTCTTCCTGAGGAAATTCAATGTTTGGCTAGAAAACTACAAAAGAAATGTCATATTCCTCTCAGCATGTGGCATCTGGAGTCACATGATGTCTATCTGCTCCTCATTGGTCATGTTAATATTGATCATTTGATTAAAGTATCTGATTTCTGCACAGTATGGTTGCGATTTTCCCCCTTAACAGCTGGTAAGCATTCTGAGGAGAGAAGTGTTATGAGCATAGAGGATAAGTATGCTCCTTATCTTACTCCTGGGACTTCCCTGGTGACTCAGATG
Source organism: Bos taurus (assembly GCF_002263795.3). Taxonomy (NCBI): domain Eukaryota; kingdom Metazoa; phylum Chordata; class Mammalia; order Artiodactyla; family Bovidae; genus Bos; species Bos taurus. Next base: position 29,433,979 of record NC_037344.1, on the reverse strand, counting down.
GTAAAGCGTCTGCCTACAATGCTGGAGACCGGAGTTCAATCCCCGGTCGAGAAGATCTCCTGGAGAAGGAAATGGGAACCCACTCCAGTATTCTTGCCTGGAAAATCCCATGGACGGTGGAACCTGATAGGCTACAGTCCATGGGGTCACAGAGTCGAACAAGACTGAGCAACTTCACTTTCACTTATCCTACTCTTTCCTCTAGACTTAGCATTTGTCTTTTCTTTATAAAAACACATTCCCCAAGACTCACATATACATACCCTTGATGAAGAGGAGAACTTGAGTGATTTTGCTGAGATTATATCTTTGTCTGTGATACTCCCATTCAACCCTATCTAGTTTGTACCACAATTTAAGCCTATCTCAAAATGCTGTCTGTACTTTCCTATTTGTAACTAGATTTAATGTTTTCCTCTTTGACATCCAGGAGCACTTTGTACTTTTCTTGGGGGACATATTAACTTCTACTTTGTGCTTGTAACTAATGATGTACTTCCTCCCTCTCGGTTACCACACAGCTAGTGCCTTGAGGGCATGGACTGTGTCCTAATCTGCAACCTTTACTGGGTTTACAAGAGGCAGTCCATCGGAGACACATGATCAGTGTTTTTTCATGAAATGTGTATTTACTCTTACTACTCACTGCTTCTGATATGCTAGAAATACTCAGTTGCATGTTTCAAGAACTCAGTTTCATCTGTTTAACATCTCTACACCTCCTGTTTAACAACATGTTGCTATTTTGCCCCTGAAGTAAGAATGGAAACCCTTCAATGTCTGTCATTTTTGTATTCTTAGTTCAGGTGTTAAGAAAAGTGTTGTTGAGTGAATGAGTTGCTTCCTAACTGTGTTTTATGTTGTCATCGAAGTCTCTTAATAGGGCACTGGGCCAACTTTTTATGGCTTTAACAAGAAGGTATGATGGGGTCTGCTCTTCCTCTGGGGCATGCTTCTAACACTCATTAAGGATAACTCCATATGGGTATAGACAGGAGAGCAGTTCCCTACCTCAGAACTCCTCTGTGTATAGGCTTTAGAAACTGAAAGTATAACCTGCCAAAATCACAGGAGTTAGGAGCCAAGGTTATTAATTTGTTCACATAGTATTAATTTATTCTGCCAAGACATGTAAGAATAAGCATTAATTTAGTTTGTAAGTTTAATGAATGTTTAGAAGAACTGAAATTCTAAGTAGGTCAATCAAATCTTACGGTACAGCTAACTTGCAATTATACTGGAAAAAGTTGTCCAGACAGATGACACTACACTGCATGTTACTTTATACAGAAAGTGTATAAAATGCATAAAATCCGTCTTTTCTATAGTGTATTTTTTTTAGGTTAAGTTTTTGAAATGGTTGAAGTGGGGCTATGAATCATTCTTCATAGTGGGGCTTTCCTTTATAACATGAACTGGTCTATTATTTTAAAGATAATTTTTAAATTTTACTGTAATTTTAGATTTCCAGGAAAGTTGCAGAGATAGTACAGAGAACACCTCACCCAGTTTTTCTTTATTGTTAACATCACATTTCAGTATGTACATGTGTCACAAATTAGAAATAAATATTGGTATATTATTCTTAACTTAATACTTTATTCAGATTTCACCAGTTTTTCTCTAATGTCCTTTTCTTTATTCTGGGATCCCACAGAGGACACTACATTATGTTTAGTTAACATGTCTCCCTAGCCTCCTCTGGTCTGTGACAATGTCTCAGACTTCTTTTGTCTTTGATGGCCCTGATAGTTTTAGAAGTGTTAGTTGGGTTTTTTTTTTTGACTGTCCCTCAATCTAGATTTCTTCAGTGTTTTTCTCATGGTTAGACAAGGGTTTTGGGGAAGAAGACCACAGAAGAGTAGTGCCACTTTTATTACATCATATTACATATAAGATGTAATATGATGTAATAAGATATCATCTTATTACATATGGTCAACATGACTCATCAGATTGATGTTAACCTTGCCATGGTGGTCAGGTTTATATACTGCAAAGTTACTTTTTACTCCTTTTCAATACTCTACTTTTTGAAGCCAGTCATAAGGGCCAGCCTACTCTAAATGGAGTAATAGGGGGAAAATTAAGTTTCACTTCTTGGAAGGGGAAAATTTTATCATGAATTCTTCTGTAAGGGAGATTTGTCTCTTCTTATTTATTTAATCATTTATTTGTACCAGTATGAACACATTATATTTGCTTTATACTTTGTGTTATAATAAAATACTTTGTTATTTATTTTGTTTTTGAGACAGTTCCAGCTTTGGCCATTGGAAACTCTTTCAGCTAATTCCTGTGTCTCTTTGATATGTACCCATCATTTTTGTTTTTGGAGCATTTCCTTGTTTTCTGGTGCTAAAGGTGCTCTGGGATATCTTGTATGTTGTTGGACCAGCCCTAGAATCAGCCATTTCTACAAGGAGCCATGGTTCATTTTGTAGGAGAATGGTATTAGAAAGCAAAATCTGGTCCAGTTTTTGATCATATAATAATGAATTTTGCAAATGAAAGTGAGGTAGAGAACATATGCCTTGATAACAGCTTTAAGTTACTTTGAATCATATCTCCACCATGAATAGGCTGATCAGCCATCCCAGTTTGCATAGACCTGAGAGGTTTTTCCAGGGATATGGGGCTTCCAATGAGAAAACAAGGGTGAGTTGGCCACCCTAGTCATGGAATTGGTTATGTTCTTTGGTTGCAAGAGACTGAAGTTCAAATAAAGTGACCTCAGTTTAAAAAGGGAATTTAATGACTCATTTAACTGAGAAATGTAAGGATGTATGGATTTCAGGAAGAGCTGGATCCAGGGATCAAATTATTTTGATTAGGCTCCCTCCAACTTCATGTTTCAACTCCACTTCTCTCTGTGTATTGATTCTTTCTTAGACTTTCTGCATATGGTGGGAAAAGTGTGAACTCTCTTTAATGGAGAAGAACAGCTGTTCTCATCTCCTAGAATAGGGATCAAAACTGCAGTGCTTTGAGGGGTGAGGCTTGGTGGAGGACAATAGGGAGTGATGGAAACTTTAAGGGAAGCTCTAGTTATCAATGCTATGTAGGAATGTAAGTTTACTATTGCCGATACTGCTGTTTTTCAAAAGAAGCCAGAAATGTGAAACCCTGATTTTTAAATGTTGGCAACTAATTAAATAACAACAACAACAACAACATTAACACTATTTATACCAAGTAAATACACCTATGTGAAAAATATATTAAAATATGTTTTGGGTTGCCAGTTTATAACCTCTGGCTTCAGAAGTTCATGGCCATTATCTGGCAGCCTAAGGACCTACTTGGGTACATACCTGTGGAAGGTGGCTCACTTAGTGTTCTCATGATACACTTACTGTTTTTGAAAATAGATCCCATTTAACTTAATAATCACTAAATTCATCAAACACTTTCTATGTGTCAGGCATTGTGATAAGCTATTTATACATCTCTTTTAATCCTTAAAGTAACCTATGAAATAGTTACTAGTAGTATTATCACCATAGTCCTCCTACAGATGAAGAAACTGGGAACAGAGAGGATGTGTATTTTCCTCATTGTTTATAACTGGAAGCACCAGGGCAGGTTTAGATCCCTGCTGGGTCTGACTGCTCAGATTCTTTGCTCCATTGCTACATTGCTTCAAATGGCTGCAGAGAAGAGACATCTATGTCTCAGGGTCAGAGAAGGTCTGGGATGGAAAGAACCTTGGAGATAACCTAGTATGTTAACTTCCTTATTTTAAGATGGGGAAATTGAGGCCAAGAGCATGGAGTGATGGCCTCATAGTTTATCAGTGGTGAGCTGGGATAAGTGTAAAGCCCTTTTGATGCTTCATGTAGCTTCTGGATTTGCTAACTGCAAGGACTAAATCCATGGTGGGTTTTACAAAGTATTCTGAAGCCTTGACAAATGATCCCTGCAATTGCTGTTTCTGAATTGACATAATTCTTCATCTCTCATGTTAGGCTTTTCAGAGGGAAGGATATTTTCCTGTCTTTTTAACCAGGAAAGAAGATTACAACAATCATTTTTCTCTAAAGTGATAATTTCATCTATATGCTTAGCCATCACTGTGATTTGAGTACAAGGCCAGAGTGAGATGGGGAAGAAATTTCACAACTGTGATAAATATGTCTTTTAAGGTCTTTCTATCAATTACTAAGAGATACGTCACCAAGATGCCTTGAAAGTTACATTTTGTCTGCATACAAATGATCATAATTGTTCAATTTCAAAAATACTAAATTCCAATGTGTGATTCCTTAAAGGTATATATATATATATATATATATATACACACACATATATATACACATATATATATACATGTGAATTTAACAGATATTTAAAGAAAACCATTTCTTTAATTGAAGTATAATTGATTTCCAATGTTGTATTAATTTCAAGTATACAGCACTGTGATTCAGCCGTACATGCACACATATATATCTGTTCTTTTCCCTAATAGGTTATTACAAAATGTTATACAGAAGGTCCTGTTGATTATCTATTTTACATTATATGTGGGAGTGTGTATATGTTAATCCCAGAGTCTTTCCCACCTGCTTTCTCCTTTGGTAACCATAAGTTTGTTTTCTATGTTGGTCTGTTTCTGTTTTGTAAATAAGTTCATTTGTATCTTTTTTTAAAGATAAGCAATATCATATGATATTTGTCTTTCTCTGTATGGCTTACTTCACTTATTATGATAATCTCTAGGGAGAATGGTAGCATTATTATAGAAATGGGGAAGAGGGAGAGGAACTGGTTTGGAATAATTTCAAATTATTGAGATTGATGAGCTGTCTAGCTATCAAGGGAGACATATGTACATTTGGGTCTGGGGTTCTGGTGTGAGTATAGTTTGCAGATTTAGGCTTGGGAGTCATTTACATGGAAAATAAGAGACAGGCTTAGCTGTTTATTATACTATGCCTGTTATTTTCTTTTTTTTCTTCATTTTTTAAATTGAAGTATACTCAATTTACAATATTCTGTTAGTTTCATGTACAGCAAAATGATCAGTATGTATTTTTTCAGATTATTTTCCATTGTAGGTTATTATAAGATATTGAATATTGTTCCCTGTGTTATACAATAAATGCTTCTGTGTATAGTAGTTAATATCTGTTAATCTCATGCTTCTTATTATCCCTCCCCATGCCCCTTTCCACTTGGTAATCAAGAACTTGTTTTCTATGTCTGTAAATCTGTTTCTGTTTTGTATATAGAATTATTTGTATTACTTTTTAGATTCCACAGATAAGTGATATATATATATATTTTTTATTTATTTATTTTTCTCTGTATGACTTATTTCACTTAGTTCATATTTTCTACATCCATCCATCTTTCTGCAAATGGCAATATTTCAGCCTTTTTGTGGATGAATAATATTCTATTATACCACATCTTCTTAAGCCAATCATCTGTAGATGGGCATTTGGGTTATTTCCATGTCTTGGCTATTGTAAATAGTGTTGCTGTGAATATTCATATGTGTATATCTTTTCAAATTAGAGTTTTTGTGTTTTCCATATGTATGCCCAGAGTGAGATTATTGGATCATATGGTAGCTCTATTTTCAGTTTTTTTAAAGGAATTTCCATACTGTTTTCCATAGTGGCTGTACCAGTTTACATTCCCACCAACCGTGTAGGAGAGTTCCCTTTTCTCCACACTCTCCAACATTTATTATTTGTAGACTTTTTGATGATGGGTATTCTGACTAATGTTAGGTTATACTGTATTCTTGTTGGCCATCTTGGAAACATGTCTGTTTAGGTCTTCTGCCTGTTTTTTGATTGAGCTGTCTGTTTTGTGATATTGAATTGTATGAGCTGTTTGTATATTTTGGAGATTAAGCCCTTGTCAGTCTGCCTCATTTGCAAGTATTTTCTTCCATTCTGTAGGTTGTCTTTTTATTTTGTTGATGGTTTCTTTTTCTGTGCAAGAGTTTTTAAATTTGATTAAGTCCCTTTTGTTTATTTTTGCTTTTATTTCTTTTGCCTTGGGAGACTGATCTAAGAAAATATTGCTACAATTTATATCTGAAAATATTTTGTCTGTATTCTCTCTAGGAGTTTTATGGTGTCATGTCCTATGTTTAGGTCTTTAAACCATTTTGAGTTTATTTTGTATATGTTATGAGGGAGTGTTCTAATTTCATTGATTTGCATGAGGTTATCCAGCTTTTCCACCACCACCTGCTGAAGAGGCTGTCTTTTCTGCATTGTATATTCTTGTCTTCTTTGTTGTGGGTTAATTGAGTGTAGGTATGTGTGTTTATTTTTGGGTTCTCTATTTTGTTCCATTGAAATGGAACTGTTTTTTGTGCCAATACCATGTTGTCTTGCTTATGTAGCTTTGTAGTATTATCTGAAGTCTACTTGGGTTATGCTTCCAGCTTTGTTATTTTTCCTCAGGATTGCTTTGGCAATTCTGGGTCTTTCATGGTTCCATATAAATTTTAGGATAATTTATTCTAGTTCTGTGAAAAATGTTTTGGATATTTTCATAGGGATCACATTAAGTCTGTAGATTGCTTTGGGTAGTGTGGCCATTTTAACAACATTAATTCTTCTAAGCCAAGAACATGGGATATCTTTCCATTTTTTGAAATCATCTTCAATTTCATTCATCAATATTTTATAGTTTTCAGTATATAGGTCTTTCATCTCCTTGGTTAGGTTTATTCCTAGGTATTTATGTGATTTTTAAGCAGCTTTTTTTTTTTTTTTTACTTTCTCTTTCTGGTATTTCATTGTTAGTGTAAAGAAGTACAACAGATTTCTGTATATTAATCTTGTATCCTTACACCTGTTCTTTTCTAATCTGTAGATAAGTTTAAAAAAAAATATATTGTAGCATTCAGTTCTCATCACAGCACCATGAAACTGGGACCCAGAGCGGTTGATTAGTTTGCTCATATTCTCAGAGTTTGTTCATCCCAAAGACCAACTTTTTGCCAGATCTTATTCTGGTGAGAGGCAAAATTTGAAGCATACTGAGTTGAGTTCCCTGTAAGAAAGCTAAGGTTTGACTGCATTGAAAGGAGGCTGAGATGGAATGAAGACAGAATTTGCTGGGATTGCAGAGAAGGGAGGCCAGTGTCCTAACAGGGTTTATTGGTAGGTATGGGTCTTCCCATGGTGCAGAGGAAGAGCCAAGGATGTTGATGGAACAGTGGACATGGGAGAAGACATGGATCCTGGTTCTAAAGCAGCTAGGGAAGGATCTTTTAGGTCTATAGACAACCATGAAGAAGGATGGCAGATAGTAGGGAAGTCAGATGACCTATACCTGAGATTAGGAGAGATTATTAAGTAAAGTTTTAGAAAATAAGATGGTGTGAGAGGAGTGAAGAAAGCATTGTGAGGGAGATCTAGAAGATGCATGTAAGTGAAATGAGATGATTGATAACTAGAGTACATTTGGATAGGGATGAAGATGCTGGTAGCTGGTAGAAAGGAGAGGAAGAGGGATGACAGAAACATTTGAGAGGAGGCTGGAGAGGATGGAAGGTTCTGAAGAAGTCTGGTTGAATTGCTGGCTAAATTACAGTTCTGTGTATAACCTAAAGTGTCTCTAAACCTAATTGCTATAAGTAAACATAGCTCAAGTGTGTCATACTATATAAATATTTTGGAATACAGAATGGAGCTGTTGTACAACAATGCCTGGAATGCTTTCTTTGTATTGACTAATCAAGTAACAATCAACCTGAAAAGGTCAGGAGAGTTCTCTCTTCCTCTCTTTTTAATGGAACAAATGTCATCATACATCAACATTGTTTTAATATTTGTGGTAGCCACATAAATGATTCTGTGCTTGGGAGGAATAACTCTCACACCTTTTGGGGTTAATTTTACTTCCTTTGAAATACTGTAGAACTTTAAACAAGTTCCCATTTTTGGATAACTGCCATGCCAGCTTTTAAAAGTGCTAAATGGTTTTGTGTGTGTTCATGTGTGGATGTGATATTTAATTAGAAAGAAACCTGAAGTCCACCCAACTTTTAGAACAACACTTTTTTTTCCCCTGAATTTCAAGCCCCACTCTATGGTTATAATGGACAAGGTGGTGTTCATGGAATTGCTACAACACAGGATCTGGCATCAGATATCCTGCACATAAGACCAACCTTCCCATATTTTAATGGAGTGACTTGGTGACGCTGCTTAACTTTCTTCAGCTTCAGTTTCTTCATTTGTAAAATAGGAATGGAAGCATCTTGTCCAGAGATTGCACATGAAGATGAAGCTAAGGGAAGGGTAAAATGATCAGCTTCAAGGGTTGGGTGCTTGGAGCTTACCATTATAACTCTCTGTATTGGGGAATTCAGACATGCAACAGTGTGAGAACTTATGGTCCGGGTTATGTCTACTTTCTCATCTGAGTCTCTGAAATTTCCCATAGGTTCTATAACCAAAAATAAAACTGCAGTACTTATTTAAAGGGAAGATACAGGAAGTCTTATGGGCCACTGAGGGAATCGAATCAGATTACTACAAGAATTTTAAGTAGCCTTAGGCACGGCCCTTGAAACTCTGCTTCTGATTCCCTTCTTGAGCTGCAGCAATCCACTGGCTAATCCTTCTTGAGAGACAATGCAGGTTCCTCATCATAATAGTGAGATTAACTCTGATTTAAGAAACTTGTTTTCCTGGCAAGAGCAGAGGTCATGTTCTATTTATAGCAGATCTTTGGACTAATGCTCTCTAACTTTGCCTCTGAACTGATTCATATACACGAGGGATTTTAAGATCGGTTCTGATTTGAAGGTTAGGAAGACAGTTCCAAAGTGGCCTTCTAACTCTTCAACCTTTCCTACTTATCTACATTAGTCTGGAAGTTGTACTAATATTTTTGGATGTAGAAGTTGAGGGATTAGGATATTAGCTTTCATTTTGCTAATTAGACTTGAAATAAGATTATCCTTTTCATGAGGTTGTAGGAATGGATTAGTCCAAAGAATATCTAGACATTTTTTTAGCCCTTAAAGGGTTACCCAGATCCTAACTTATCTCTTCACTTCCCTAACTCTTTTCCTCTCCCCTCCTCTCCCTTACTCTTCTCTTTTCTGTTTTCTTCCTTTCCTTTCTCTTTCCCTGTTCTCACTCATCTATTATCTGTCATCCATCTGTTTATCCATCTATCAGTCTGCCTATCCTCTTTTTCTCTCTATCATGCACCTTTGTCTACCTATATTTTGTTTTAATGGGAATGGGAACAAAGGTGATAAGGAAGCAGTAGTTATCTGAAGTTTCAAATATCACTGGAGTTTGTTTGAAATGTTGCATGAAAGCAGTTCAATTTTACCTGTCTTGTAATGCTCAAAATTCTCCAAGCCAGGCTTCAGCAATATGTGAACCGTGAACTTCCTGATGTTCAAGCTGGTTTTAGAAAAGGCAGAGGAACCAGAGATCAAATTGCCAACATCCGCTGGATCATAGAAAAAGCAAGAGAGTTCCAGAAAAACATCTATTTCTGCTTTATTGACTATGCCAAAGCCTTTGACTGTGTGGATCACAAGAAACTGTGGAAAATTCTGAAAGAGATGGGAATACCAGACCACCTGATCTGCCTCTTGAGAAATCTGTATGCAGGTCAGGAAGCAACAGTTAGAACTGGACATGGAACAACACACTGGTTCCAAATAGGAAAAGGAGTACGTCAAGGCTGTGTATTGTCACCCTGTTTATTTAACTTATATGCAGAGTACATCATGAGAAACGCTGGACTGGAAGAAACACAAACTGGAATCAAGATTGCTGGGAGAAATATCAATAACCTCAGATGTGCAGATGACACCACCCTTATGGCAGAAAGTGAAGAGGAACTCAAAAGCCTCTTGATGAAAGTGAAAGAGGAGAGTGAAAAAGTTGGCTTAAAGCTCAACATTCAGAAAACGAAGATCATGGCATCCAGTCCCACCACTTCATGGGAAATAGATGGGGAAACAGTGGAAACAGTGTCAGACTTTATTTTTCTGGGCTCCAAAATCACTGCAGATGGTGACTGCAGCCATGAAGTGAAAAGACGCTTACTCCTTGGAAGGAAAGTTATGACCAACCTAGATAGCATGTTCAAAAGCAGAGACATTACTTTGCCAACAAAGGTTCGTCTAGTCAAGGCTATGGTTTTTCCTGTGGTCATGTATGGATGTGAGAGTTGGACTGTGAAGAAGGCTGAGCACCAAAGAATTGATGCTTTTGAACTGTGGTGTTGGAGAAGACTCTTGAGAGTCCCTTGGACTGCAAGGAGATCCAGCCAGTCCATTCTGAAGGAGATCAGCCCTGGGATTTCTTTGGAAGGAATGATGCTAAAGCTGAAACTCCAGTACTTTGGCCACCTCATGCGAAGACTTGACTCATTGAAAAAGACTCTGATGCTGGGAGGGATTTGGGGCAGGAGGAAAAGGGGACGACAGAGGATGAGATGGCTGGATGGCATCACCGACTCGATGGACATGAGTCTGAGTGAACTCTGGGAGTTGGTGATGGACAGGGAGGCCTGGCGTGCTGCGATTCATGGGGTGGCAAAGAGTCGGACACGACTGAGCGACTGATCTGATCTGTATCATTTCTTAAAATCATGGTCAAGGAAGAAGAGGACTTTTCTAGAGTCCAAAGAGATACAGTTCAGTGTAATAGGACAAAACAGAGCAAAGGAAACTTGTTGGTTAAAAGCTAGAATTCCTGGTGATAAGAAAACAATTACAATCTCCTTTACCTCTTCAAAAGAAGAGGTACTAGTGACTCCAGCTCCTCACCTGGCCTCATTTTCCAGTTGCCATAAAACTTTCTGCCCTGAGATAGACTACATCCCTTCTGTCTGCACCTCATATCTGTGTAAGCAACCATCAGCCCACCAGTGCTATGTAGGTGATCCACTCAAAACCCTGGTCTCTTAATTGCTTGAACTTCTCAATTCCCGTAATCGCCCCACTCCATTGCAGCCAGTCATTGACACTCCTGTGGTTACACTACATATTTTTGGTAGTGTTACTAATAGCTTCCCCTCCTTCAAAATCTCTGGACAGTAAATTTTGTCCTGCTATCTGATAACCACCTTCTGAACCTCAGTCTCACTCCTACCAGTTCCCTTTGAACTCTTCTTGGATGCCATAGGGACATTCAATCCATTGACCCTAGGCTTTCTAAAAATTTTCTTCTCTTTCATATTGTTGTTTACCTTCTTGCCCAGCTAGTTTCTGTGATTTGGCATTTTAGTCACATCTTTGCAGAAAAGCTGAATTCAATTGTTCTTCTCTCTCTCTAATACTCATTTGAAAAAACCCAACCTTGTGAAACCCAGATATCCTATGCTGTGACCATACCTGAGCAACTGCTGTTTGTAGAGAAAGTTTATACAACTGTGCTGACTGGGCTTGTCTAAATTTATCCACCCTAAATCTGAAAGGGTATCCAATGCTGCCAGACAATGCTATTATAGTTTCCTGGCACATTAACTCTACTACACTCTAGGATGACCTATATTCTCAAACCTCCATACTTTCATCCCATTTATAATCTTAACCAATTAAATGCAGATAACTAATTGCTACCCTATCTCCCTATCACTGAAACTATTAACCTACCTGCATCTGTACCTCCACATATTTTATTTTCCTTCTGTTACACTGGGAGTAGTGTTTCTACTCCTTACATCTGATGTATTACTATGGATAGTTGTTTAAAATTAAACTGCCTTTGGTCCCACATCCCACTTGTATGTTCTGTTTCTCTCTCTTTCTTTATATAATCTTCAAATTATTTGTTTATAAGTGTCTTCATTTCCCATTTTTGTTTTCACAGGTCCATTCCAGGGATACTTTTTGTACCTACCATTCTGCTGAAATTGGTCTGTTTACTACCATCTAATTTGTCAATTATCAATTTAATGGTCAATTTCTATCCTCACCTCATTCAGCCTCTTACTAGCATCTGACACAGGTGACCTCTCTTTCTTTCTCCTCTTTCTTCATCTTCTTTTCATATTTAATGATTTTATTGTTTGTTTCACAAATGAAACGTGGTAGTGAATAATTCTGAAGTGATGACTGTAAATAGGTAATCCTGTTGACAATTGACTTTGACTCCTTCATAGGTGCAGCTTTCCCTTTTTTAAAAAAAAAATCTATTTATTTGGCTACACTGGATGTTAGCTGCAACACTTGGGATCTTTGATCTTTGTTGATGTAAGATCTTTTAGTTGTGGTATATGGGATCTAGTTTCCTAACCAGGGATCAAACCTGGGCCCCCTGCATTGGAGCTTGGAGTCTTAGTCACTGGACCACCAGGGAAGACCCCATCTTTCCCTTTTGAAATTCCTCAGCGATCTCCTGGTAAAGCACACTTGATAATTGAATATGTGACATATTTTGAAGAGTAACTGCTAATTACTGATTGAGTAGATAAATATCTCCTTTCTTCTTGAAACTCTTTCTTCTCTAAACTGCCACATGTTTCTCTGACTTTTTTCCTATCTCATGGGTTGACCTTTTTGGATTTTTGCTGGTTATTGTTTGTTATTCAACCTCTACATTGGAATGCTCCAGCATTGGGAACATCTGATTCTGTCACTTCCTATCTATATGACCTTGAGAAATTTACTGTATTATTTCCCTCATTGAGAAATGAGGGAAAATCATAGTTCCTGCTTCCTAGAGATATTGTAAAGATTGAATGAGTTAATATAGAGAGAGCATATTGAAAGTTGTCTGTTAATTAGTGTTATATATTAATGTGATATATTGGCAGCTGTTATTATTCCCCTCAGTTTTTAATTTGGTGCTAAGGTGAAAGGGGGCTTGCTTTTGGGTCATGGAGCTGGAAAATGCCAATTAATAGCTTTTTTTTCTGCTATGTGGAGAAAGTCAACATGAAAAGAATGAGGCCAACATATAAAAGTAGCCAAGAAGAAGTGAGTGAGTAGTGTAATAGTCAGCATTCTTGGTTGTGAACAGCAGAATCAATTCCAGATAGTCCAGCTAAATTAAACAAAAAATGGATTTATTAAAAAACATTAGGTAGCTGGAGGAATTTCCAGGATTACTGGAAAACATAATTGATATTTCATTGCCATGAAACATTGCAGCCATGAACAATATAGCCAAGAAAAATGGCTAACCTCTTTAAAAAATTATTCTAGAAGAAGCACCATCCCTGTTACCTGCTGCCACTTAACATGCCCCAACCCTGAACCTTATGTCAAAATCTGTGCCACTGATGCCCCAGAAGACTAAGACAACTTGACTACTGATATTGTCGGAAAAATCAACAAATTTCCCAGTGAGAGGCCAACACTGCAAGTCTTGTGTGGCTAAATCTGTTTGGCAAAGCATAGATCATATGTTTTTGGTCTAGCTGCAAAGGAGTCTGGTGAATGTAATTTTTATATCCTACTTTTGAAAGGCAGAATTGACAATGTGGAAAACTATAAAGATATAAGAATGATTTGGGGCAGCCACAAGTGATACATTTCCAACATAGATTTGTGTTGTAGAAAGGGGGATCTGTTGATTTCATGTAAATTCCTTGATTTAGTTGTACCTAAGCCTGCCCTTGGATATTCCTGTTTTGTGAGAAGATAAGTTTTTTCATTTAGTTAGCATAATTACAGTTTTTTGGTTGATTCTATTAATATTTAATGGTTTTATAAGTACAGCTTTTTTTTTTTTTTCCTTCTGATTTAAGCTCCACTATTGCAATATCCTCTCAGTTGGTGTTTTACTCTAGGCTTGCCTTCCCTCCCTTTTGTTCATTTTCTTCTCTGGAGTTTTGAATAGTCTTTCATCAGTGTAAGCCTGTGTCACTCTTCTGGTTAAAACCCTTCCTGACTTTCCATTGCCTTAGATAAAAACATAGTGCTTGCACAGTGTACAGCTCTCTGTAATCTGGCCCTCCTTTAGTTTATCTTTTTGCTGCTTTCTCTGATCACATCTTGGTAGGCTTCATTTCATTCTCTTTCATATCATCTTTCTTTTTCACTTTTATCTGTGTCTTCAGACTGTTTCTGTCTTCCTTACTGAGGACCTAAGCCTGGGATACAGCCTCTCATTTCTGAGAGACTGTTCCAAAGAGGTAAGGAAAGGAAGAGACAGAATATATAGAGGTTTTTGCAAAAACAGTCAAACCAAAATAAAAACCAGGCAGTTGAACATCAAAGGATGACTGCTAATTAAAGAAAAACCAGACACCTCTAGTTAATGAATTTTCTCCTTTTCTGTGTATGGAAAGATACTGTACAAGAGACTGGGCTTTTTGAAGCTATTCTTTTAATATGCACATTAGCTATCTTAAGCCAGTATCCTGTTATCTCAGTCCTGAGTTCCCCTCTGGATGCTAATGAAGATGGCTGCAGTTGCTGAACGGAGAAGGCAATGGCACCTCACTCCAGTACTCTTGCCTGGAGAATCCCATGGATGGAAGAACCTGGAAGGCTGCAGTCCATGGGGTCGCTGAGGGTCGGACACGACCGAGCGGCTTCACTTTCACTTTTCACTTTCATGCATTGGAGAAGGAAATGGCAACCCACTCCAGTGTTCTTGCCTGGAGAATCCCAGGGAAGGGGGAGCCTGGTGGGCTGCCATCTGTGGGGTCGCACAGAGTCAGACACGACTGAAGCAGTCGACTTAGCAGCAGCAGCAGCAGTTGCTGAAGGCTTTTGTCTACAACATCCTTTGTTTACTGTAATGGCAGCAAAAGTCTTTGTTCAAGTCCTTGACCGGCTTCTCACTGGGGTTCTTGAGAGAATTAAATGATGTGTTCTGTAGAGGGTCTTCTGGTACAGTGGTCCCCAACCTTTTTGGCACCAGGGACTGGTTTTGTGGAGGACAGTTTTCCATGACCAGAGTCGGGGTATGGTTTAGGGATAATTCAAGTGCATTATATTTATTATGTACTTTATGTCTATTATTATTACTTTGTGATATATAATGAAATAATTATACAACTCACCATAATGCAAAATCAGTGGGAGCCCTGAGCTTGTTTTTCTTTAACTAGATGGTTCCATCCTAGCTGTGAAGGGAGACAAGTGGTAACTACTCCCCAGTGCTGACATCACTGCCTCAGTTCCACCTTGGATCATCATGCATTAGATTCTCATAAGGAGTGGGCAACCAAGATCCCTCACATGCACAGTTCACAGTAGGATTTGCACTCCTGTGAGAATCTAATGCCGATGCTGATCTGACAGGAGGTAGAGCTCCAGCAGTAATACGAGCAATGGATGTGTGCATGCTAAGTTGCTCAGTCATGTCCAACTCTTTGCAACCCCATGGACTGTAGCCTGCTTGTCTTCTCTGTCCATGGGATTCTCCAAGCAAGAATACTGGAGTGGGTTGCCATTTCCTCCTCCAGGGGATCTTCCTGATCCAGGGATTGAACCTGTGTCACCTGAATCTCTTGCATCGGCAGGTGGATTCTTTACAGTTGAGCTACTTGATCTGACAGGAGATGGAGCTCAGGCAGTAATGCTAGCAGTGGGGAGAAGCTGTAAATACAGATGAAGCTTAGCTTGCTCACAGGCCATCACCTTCTGCTGTGCAGTCTGGTTCCTAACAGGCCACAGACTGGTACTGGTCTGTGGCCCAGGGTTTGGGGACCCCTGTTCTAATATAAAGGTGTACTCAGCTACCTTTTGCATGAGTCACAGTGCCGGGTTCTTCCCTCAGATGATGTCTTTGCTGCCCAAGGCAGGAGTGACTTAAACTCATAGCACGTCTCCTATTTCATTAGATCTATCCCACCTGATATGTCTCAGATGCTGCCATTCTTTCCCCTTCCCTGGAGCTACTGAGCTGCATTGTGTCTTAAAAGGATGGACCATAAAAGCCTTGGTTAAGTTGTCCGTATACCTTTTATGTCTGTACTTATATCAGATTGTAAGCCCCTAGAGGAGCAGAGCCAAGTTGTTAACTCACATTCATGGTTCTAAATTCAGTGCAGTGAGCAGATCGGGTTTATCATCGTCATGATGATGAAGAGGAGCTGGAAGATTTTTCTTCCATTATATCGAGTACAACTACTGAATTTTATAGGCTCCCTCTTAGAATTTTCTGGATGGTCTCCTCTTTTTCACTTGAATACCTTATTCCCCTGAAGTGAAATGCAGGATAGAGAGGTAAATGGTCTGAAAACAAATGCACTGTAATACATTCACTTTGGCTACAAAAATAAAACAACCCAAACCTAGTTTTTCTTGCAGTCTTTAAATCCAGATGGTAGTAAAATTTGACATTTCAATTCTGTTTGTGAAATTCATTTTGTTTTTAAATTGGGAAGAACCATAGAGCTAAAAATTGTCTGAAGTAACTAGGAAGGCCTGGTGAGACCTCTTTAAGAGTGTTATTAATAAGGGCTTCATATTTTAAAGTAAATTTAGAGGCACTGTAAATAGAGACTGCAAATAACTGTAATGATTGTGACTAAGGACCCTGATGTCAGGCGGTAGTGTGCTGCCCCATACCTAAGATGAAAAAGGCGGAGGACAATGAAGGGAAAAGAGAAATTTGGACAAAATTAGAGACAGTTTAGTAGCTAAATGTAGTTAATATTTTTTAGAGTTCTCATTTTTGTTTACAAGTCTCATTCAAAAAGATACGTTGTCACTCTCAACAAGTCTATAAAGTTCTAAAATTTAGATCATGTAAGGTCTCTTTATAAGTATTTATACTGTAAGGATCCAGTTTAATCAGTTAAGCTCAAGATTTAAGGGTCCAGTGTCCAGAGTGTTCAAAACCTGAAAAAAAAAAATGACCCCCTTATCCCTCTGCCCCTCCATTGGCAAGGCTTGTTTCTGACTGGGTCTGATCTATGTATATATATCCCTGGAAGAAATCATAGAAACGAATCAGCAGCTATATGTTATAAGTAGTGTATCAATTAAGTTTGTTTTGGTTGAAAGTGAAGAAAGTTTAACCTAAATGATTTTAATTAAAAAAGGAGTTTAATGGCTTTTTAAACAGTCACAGTGGGGTGACTGGCTTAATTGTTGCTTGACAAAGATGCTCCAGAAATAGTCTTAAGGGCTGTGTCTTACCTCAACTTTTCTCTCTTCCATATATAGATCTCGTTCTTAGAATTATCTACTGGGGCAGAGAATACTTCTCATTTTCAGCAGATGATCAAAAGCCCTGTTTCTGGTTTTCAATGCCTGCACTAGGTCAAATTCTCATCCTTGAATCAGTCACTTTGTGTAAGAGAATTGAATCTGCTGATAACTTAGTTCTGCCATGCCTTGCTCTCAAGTTAAGAGTGGGGACACGTCATTCAAACCATATGGTCTCAAGTTGGTGGGAAGGTAGTTCCTTTAGGGAGTTTCATGATGAATATAGGGGCCAATATGATAGATATCAGCTATAAATAATATTTAACTAAACTACTTGAAATTTTGATGGGATATTTACTGATATTGACTGTTTACTGTGTGGTGGAACATGTGAAGATGAGTACAAAAGGTCTTCTCCTTCAGGTTTCTTATGGGGAAACCTGGGAAACCATCTAACTCTTAAAGTTAGGCTTTATGAGAGCGATGGCTGCTATGAGAGCTTTATGTTTTCTAGCTCTGATATATTGAATTATAAGAGTCCGAGTACCTGACTGCTTTGGTATATTGTAGGGAAGCTACTTTCTCCTCACCTTTTTTCCAGGGAAGCACACATTCTCTGGAAATGGAGAGAACAAGTTTTTTTGTATTCTCTCTTCCTTTTACTAACCACATTCTGCATATAGGCTAAAAGGAGAAAGAGTTATTTCTGGCATTGGACTGAAGGAAATTCCTCTGTGTGTTTATTGCTGCTGTATACATAAACTGAACATTTTGTGTGCAGTGACAGTTATAGTTTCCTCCACTGGCTCTTGTTCATGTTCTTTTCTCTCTGATGATTTCTTCTCTGTTTTCTTCCATGTCTTTTCTCCTCCTCCATAAATGCATAATACATAAATGTGTGTGTGCATGTGTGTATAAACAGTTGATATGAGAATATTTAACAAATGGTATGTCATATTCATTTACTAATTAGAGTGGATCCACCTATAAACAACCAGCACAATTGTAGTGGGACATAAAGCCTGTAAAGAAGCAGAAACCGTATCTCAGATGAGAAAGAGGAGATTCAGAGATATGAAGAAAAGTGTTAGGAAGCCAGTCAAGGGTGAGAGAAGAGAAGAATTATGTTGTGAGTGAGAGAGAGCAAAGTGGAAAGAATGCTCAGTCTCAGAGCTACCTCCAAATTGAGAGACTTTCCTTTTCCCCGAGGGCTATCTGTGCATGTTCCTTTGAAATCCTGTTTCTCTTATTGCTCAATTGATTCTTCCGCTAAACCACCCTCTTCCCTTTAAAATCTATCTGAGGGACTTTGTTAGTAGAAACTAAAGCTAGCTGTCTAGAATGAGTGGAATCATACTATCTATAGTGTTTTTTAAATCGCTGTAACAACTTTGTCTTTCTCTTACCAATAGCAGACACCTCTCAGGTCAATAGATAACAGAACAATGTCATAGCTTTTGTGGCATCTGGTCTTTGTGTTAGATACCTCTATCTCTCATACCTCACATTCTCTCAGCCCCAGTTTTACTACAGCCATTGCACAGGTGTTACCTTACATGTACCTGCTTTACCTACACCAGGTATTTCTGTTTCTGCCCTGGGTTTCTCATATCCTATATGGGAAATCCATGGGGACCCATTTAGCATTTGAGCATGGGCATACTTGAAGTGTGAGGGTGTTAAACTTCATGGGAAAAGCTTCACCAATGGGATATGAGAGTTGGTGGGTAAATGTTCCCTGATTCTATCTCCTGGAGAGGGACACTGTACATAATTCCTTAGAGGCCTCCAGTCAGATCAAGCTTCAATTTCCCATAGTTTCTGGTTTGGAAATACACCTTTATATTGGGTTTTCCTTCTTCCTTGTCCCATTCCTCCTGGTCCCTTACTACCATTCCCTCGGTTCACCTCTCAAAATAAACTACCTGAACTCAAGCCCTTTAGGCTTCTACTTTATGTCCAGACCTAGTCTGAAACAGTTTTGCTTTGCCCTGGATGCATTCTTATTTATTATTTTCTTTTTAATGGACACGTTGATCATTTCCTTTTTTCATTGTTATAATCAATGTTGTAAGGAATGTTCTTATAAATACATCTTTGCATACTTGATGCTTATTTTCATAGAAGAAGATGACTATAAGTTAACTTGCTGAGTCTATTACTGATCAACAGGCACATACATTTTAAAGGCTTTTGATACATACTGGAGCAAAAACATTTGTATTTAACAGTTTCATATGTTTGTCAAAAAAAAAAATTAGCCACTAACCTGAGTGCATAATCTAAATGACTGATTAGATGTTCCATAACTATAAGCTAGCAGCTCAGTTGTGACTGAGGTGGAGAGACTTGCTTCACTTGATCCAAATAAAACTTACTACCAGATTCTTTGGGCTTAACTTTGTCCATCACACTTTGGGTCTTTTTAACACTATGGAGTAATAAGTGGCAAGAGATTAAAAATATTAAAATTTAATCAAGAGGCTCACTTTTAGATATTATAAGATGATTAGGCTAGTGATATTGCCGCTCAAGAAAGCTTTCAAAGACATGAAGACTTTTAATCTCTAATGCTGAAACTTTTAAGTTTACTATAAGAAAATTTTTCTTGAAAGAAAATAAAGGGACACCAACAATTTAGATATCTGTCAGTACCATTGAAAAAGTCACAAGTGACCCTATGTCTCTCTTCCTTGAAGATGCTGTCAGAGTTGACCCAAAGTAAGCCTCCTAAATTCTGAGTCCTTGGAAAAGGTGCCTCTCACCTTTTGCTTTACTGAAGTGAAAATAAAGGGAAAGTTATCAAGTAGGCAAATAAAATGTTGTAAGTGTTGATAGCATATCATTTTAAATGCATTCTTATGACCGGACTACGTTGATTGCTTACATATAGTTTAGAATAATACACATGGAGGTGACTTATAGTTGACAATAGACAGTGATTGTAGGTTCCACAAAGGGGTGCTAAGTAGATGCTTGGTTAGAAGTATAGCTATTTTCACAGAAAAGAAAATCCTACTGACACCATTTTGACTTACAGCACTTCTTCCACTATCTTGACCTGCAATAAGTGTGTTGGGCATTAGCTTCTTAGTCAAGAGTGAAAATATTTGTAATGACATTGGTTCTCTGGGAAAACTAAAGTCTATTTACTTTATGTTGATTTAAAATAGCTTTTCCATGAACTTAATTCACATAAATGAAGAATTACTTGCCCTGCAAATCTTTTCTCTTTGTATAAATTTATAGGATATGTGGTTTAAAATATTAATACAGTTTAAAATTGCTTCTGAGTACTATTCCTGTTGATTAAATTTGGACAGAAGAGGTGGAGCCAGAACTTAGAAGCTGAGATATGACAGGAGTTTGAGATAGGCTATGTGGAGCCATTTGAAGCTTTTGAGACTTGAACTAATCAGAACAAATCAGGAAATTCAAAACTATAATCTGACCAGGATGTACAATTTAGGTTGAAAGAAAGTTGGGGGATCAGTTAAAAAACTGGCTTAGGTGATAAAGGCCTGAGCTCATTGTGCTGGCTCTAGAGGCAAACATAAATGAGGTAAAGGAATAAAAGAATCATTTGAAAGGATGCAGTGTGCTGAATAGTAGAGGGACTGGGGAAAAATGGTCAGAAGGACTATAACTTTGTGTTTGAGTGACTAAGGGCAAGGACCTTGGCTTTTCCACCACTATGTCTTTAGTGTCTAATCAGTGCTTGGCACAGAGTAGATAAATATTTTCTAAAAGAGTGAAGGGCATTTATATCACCAAAAACGAGATGAAATTATCCATATGACCTTCTCAAATTAATTCCTCACTTGGTATTTGTGAATCACCCAAGTGGGACCCAGTGCAAATATTTACCAACCATATAATGTGCACTTTTTCTTCCACCAGCAGATGTGATTTGGCAGATTTGTTTTGTAACATGTACATCATGTTAGCTTTTCAACTTCCTCTAGGAGTGAATTTTAGTCTCTCTAAGGGGTAATGCTTATATGACTCTTTCATCTTTGGAACAACAAAATGATTTTCTGGTAGACCTGGCTGTTTATTTACTTCCTCATGAAGTCATGAAGAGCAACATGTTTCATTAGTATTTGCTTGTTTTGCATGGTATACGGAAACTGGAAGGAAAGGATTGACTTGCAGGGAAGAAGCCTATGGGGCCAGAGTTTATGACTACAATATCACTCGTTAAACAAGGGTTATGGAATGGAAGGATGTTCTAGAAAGCTAAAGTCCTATCCTCAAGAAACTCAGGTAGAGGAGGCCAAAATAGTATGGTAGAAACAACCTATGCAGAAAATAAAGAAATCTCAAGTGACAAGTCTCAAAGACCCTTTCCTGCCTCTTATTTTCTTCATATGTTAGAAAAGAGAGTCTTGGGTTAGGTACTGTTAGATTTCTTCCAGCCCTAAAGTCTACTATTCTTTTTCTAACCTTCAGTGCATTGATAAAAATATCTGTTCTTCACTGTGGCTTCTGTTCAACTTCCTTCTGAGTACTTATCCCATGTTCCATGTTCCTTTTAGCACTTGCTTTAAGCCCTTAACAAACATTTTCACTTATGGAACATTTTCACTATGTTCCGTAGCTTGTTATCATGACAGCAACTCCTGCTCATTTTGTTAAGATTTGATTACTTAGTCTAAGTCAGACAACACAGCAGTTGTGTTTGGAACAGCTAGTTTGATAGGGTTGTAAAAGGTATCCAGAAATTTATTAAGAGCTGCCTCAGACACAAATCAGTTTGTCTGCCCTTAGCTACTGTTTATAACCTGCATATTTACACTCTCACCACATTTCTCCCTGAGCCACATTATTCCACTGAGGATTTGGGAACTGCGGTTGGCCCTTTCAACTCTAGTCCATCTCTTGAACCAACTTTCTTACCTAATGCCACATGGCACATTGTCCTATCATAAGCGTTATTAAGAGAAAGCAGGTTTCTTGTTAGGTGGCATCTCCTACTTGCTGTAAGAGAAGGTCTGAGTTCTTTCTCATATTCTTGATTCAACGGATTTATTATCACATCACTATCTATTCTGTTTTTTGAAAGACTACTATATCTCTGAAAAAATTCCTAAATAAATATGCATAGTATTGTTGACCTCAGATTTCTTCATATTTATTAGATTTGAATGGCAGAAGTTAACAAGGATGGCATAGATTTCCATTGACAATGTAGTACAGTGTCTATGGGGGATTGATTCCAGGACCCCACAGATACCAAAATCTGTGGTTATTCAAGTCACTTATGTAAAATGGTTTAGTATTTACATGTGACTTACACATATCCTCCTATATATTTTATTATTTATTTGTTTACCTTTTTTTCTTTCTTTTTTTTTTTTTACTGTGTTGTGTGACTTGTGAGATCTTACTTCCCTGACCTGGGATTGAACCTGGGCCCCCCTGCAGTACAAGTATGGAGGTCTAACCAGTGGACTGCCAGGGAATTCCCTCATCTTATATATTTTAACGGAGAAGGCGATTGCACCCTACTCCAGTACTCTTGCCTGGAAAATCCCATGGACGGAGGAGCCTGGTAGGCTGCAGTCCATGGGGTTGCAAAGAGTCGGACACGACTGAGCAACTTCACTTTGACTTTTCATTTTCATGCATTGGAGAAGGAAATGGCAACCCACTCCAGTGTTCTTGCCTGGAGAATCCCAGGAAAGGGGGAGTCTGGTGGGCTGCCGTCTATGGGGTTGCACAGAGTTGGACACAACTGAAGCGACTTAGCATATATTTTAAATCATCTCTGAATTACTTATAACACCTAATACAATGTAAATGCTGTATAAGTAGTTGCTGGCACATGGAAAATTAAATTTTGTGTTTTAGAACTTTCTGGAATTTGGAGGAAATATTTTGATATGCAGTTGGTTGAAACCACAGATGCCGAACCAGTGAATATAGAGGGCCTACTGTACTGGTCATAATTTATTTGTAAAGATTGAATAGAGATGCAGGGTTTCAATAGAACTTTCAACCTTTGCCAATAAATGCAATGGTGTTGACTCCCTTTAAAAAGGTATTTTTTTAAAAAAAGACATGAAAATAGCATACAAGTGCTTAAAGGTACCAAGGACCCAAGGGGAAGTGTTACTCCTTTCTCTTTGGTTGTTGTTTGGATGTTCAAGTCACTGTGTGGGATTAGTAGCTGTCTTATTTGTTGTTGTTCAGTTGCTCAGTTTTGCCTGACTCTTTGCGACCCCATGGACTGCAGCATGCCAGGCTTCCCTGTCATTCACCATCTCCTGGAGCTTGCTCAAACCCATGTCCATCAAATCAGTGATGCCATCCAACCATCTCATCCTCTGTTGTTCCCTTCTCCTGCCTTCAATCTTTCCCAGCCTCAGGTTCTTTTCTAAGGAGTTGGCTCTTCACATCAGGTGGCCAAAGTACTGGAGCTTCAGCTTCAGCATCAGTCCTTCCAGTGAATATTCAGGATTGATTTTCTTCAGGATTGACTGACTTGATCTCCTTGTAGTCCAAAGGACTCATGTAAGCTGTCTCATTTATGGAGTTCCAGTGGGGACTGTTGCTAATGAATCCCTCATTCTAATAAGAGACCAACTAAGGCTTTCAATTTAGGAGCTTGTTTCTTAGGGGAACTAATTTACACCTTGATAAATTTCACATAGGGAAGTGGAGGCTTGGAGAATGCTATATTCACATACATGGCATGGGCTTTTAAAATATCTAGACAAAAATAAGTCTTATTAAGACTGGATTCCTTAAAGAGTGCCTGCTTTGGTAACTGTGTAGTCTAATAGAGCCCACACAGCCCAATTGTCTGTGATTGGAGATTTCTTTACTGTCTAGTCTCATTCAAGTTCACATGCTGCTGAGGGCTACCCTTTCATGAACCACTGCTCCTCTGGGTGTCATGCACTTAGGAGTTTCCTAGGATATCCCTTAAGACGCATTTCATATGGAATTCAGCATGTTTTGGGGCATGAGTGGGTATCTATCTAGTTAGATGTTTCAAGGATCACGTGTCAGCCTTTGTCAATAGTGTATTTTCACTTAGCATGGCTGACACATGGTTTTCATTAGTATGATATTGATTAGTTAATGAGTATTGGCTCAGCTTCCATGTGTTTCTCTGGTATTAATTACCATGTGGTTCTTCCAGGTCTATTTTAGTTGTTTACAAAAAAAAAAAAATCACCTGCACCACTATTTCCCTCTGAACCTGAGCCCAAGGGATCCTGGGAGAGAGAGATTAACCTGGGAGAGGCCAAGAGGATCATTTCCCTTTCTCTAGTCTGTTCCAAGTTTGTTACTATGACACGAAATCAGTGCCCTGCTCCTGTAATTATTGCTGTAACTGTCCTAACTCTCTGTATGGCAATGTGAAATTGATGAAGATAGGATCCAATGAAATTCAGAAAAATAGAGCCATAAAGGTTAATGTTTTAAGATACTATTAATATGTCACTACATATTTCAAAATAGCAACGTCTAGAAGATTTCCTTACTTTGAAGTTTTATATAGATGTTGAAAGTAACTGGTGGCCCAACTGATATAGATTGCTAAAAGACAATTGCATAAGCTCTCCAAGGGTTCTGAAATCCCTGAGAAGCTGGTGAGAATGCAAGTTGAGTAGCTTAGAGAAGAGTTTAGGTTAGTTTCCTGTTCTTGCTCCATGTGGCCTGGGGAATAAAAGACTGTGAGTTTTTTTATTACTGATTCCAGTCTGTGCATTTGCTCATAGTCCAGTCTTTAGCACTGAGGCTTAATCGACTGATATCTGTGAGATATTTGCCTCTCTGTGAAGATTTCAGTCAAAATTGGAAGTGGATGTGCAACACTATGGTTCTCTTTCTACTGGATTATATATATTTATATGTATGTGTGTGTGTGTGTGTGTGTGTGTATATATATATATGTCTGTATCTTTCTTAGCAGATAAATTCTTTCTGAGGGATCAGATATTTTTGTCTTATTGTGTTGATGAGAGAGAAGTTACAGAGTCTGTCTTTTCCTTAAATAATTAAAAATTTTTTAATTTATTTATATTTTTGGCTGTTCTGGGTCTTTGTTGTTGTGTGTGGGTTTTTTCTAGTTGTAGTGAGCAGGGGCTATTCTAGTTGTGGTGTGTAGGCTTCTCATTTCAGTGACTTCTCTTGTGGAGTGCAGGCTCTAAGTGCATGGGCTTCAGCAGTGTCAGCCTTCAGGCTCAGTGGTTTCAGTGTGTAGGCTCTAGAGTGTGGGCTCAGTGGTTCTGGTGTACAGGCTTAGTTGCCCTGAGGCATGTGGGATCCTCCCAGACCAGGGATTGAACTTATGTCCAACTGCATTGGCAAGTGGACACTCTACCACTGCACCACCAAGGAAGTCCCTAGAGCCTGATTTTGGTAGCAGTCCTTCTTTTCTTGTAGTCCCCCGTGTGGGTAGTCCCATAAAATATTTTGAGTAACAAAAATTCTCCTGGACAACAGTGGCTTGACGTGTCCAACTCTTTGCGGACCTTATGGACTATAGCTTGCCAGGCTCCTCTGTCCATGAAATTCTCTAGGCAAAATACTGGAGGGGGTTGCCATTTCCTTCTCGAGGGGATCTTCCTGACCCAAGGATCAAATCTGCGTCTCCTGTGTTTGAAAAGTGGATTCTTTACCACTAGCACCACCTGGGAAGCCCTATAATTATGATTATGTAAATATTATTCACATTTATCTGAGTCATGAAAACATTTACTTCTCTATACAACTTTTTGTGGGGTTTTTTGGGAATCAGTAATTTCCATGTTTACAAATTCATTGAGTTTTTTCTGTGCTTACATTGTTGTTGTTCAGTTGCTAGGTTGTGTCTGACTCTTTGCAACCCTATGGACTGCAGCATGCCAGGCTTCCGTGTCCTTCACAATCTACTGGAATTTGCTCAGATTCATGTCCACTGAGTCAGTGATGCTATCTAACATATCATCCTGTGCCGCCCTCTTCTCCTTTTGCCTTCAATCTTTCCCAGCCTCAGGGTCTTTTCTAATGAGTCGGCTCTTCACATCAGGTGACCAAAGTATTGGAGGTTCATCCTCATCAAGAGGCTCTTTAGTTCCTCTTCATTTTCTGCCATTAGAGTGTATCATCTGCCTATCTGAGATTGTTGATATTTCTCCTGGCAGTCTTGATTACAGCTTTTGATTCATCCAATCCTTCCAGTGAATATTCAGGATTGATTTCCTTTAGGATTGACTGGTTTGATCTCTTTGGTGTCCAAGGGACTCTCAAGAATCTTCTCCAGCACTACAATTCGAGGTCATCAATTCTTCAGCACTCAGCCTTCTTTATGATACATTTCTCACATTTGTACATGACTGCTGGAAAAACCACAGCTTTGACTTGATGGACCTTTGTTGGCAAAGTGATGTCTCTGCTTTTAATACTCTGTCTAGGTTTGTCATAGCTTTTCTTCCAGGGAACAAGCTTCTTTTAATTCATGGCTACAGTCACCATCCACAGTGATTTTGGAGCCCAAGAAAATAAAATCTGTCACTGCTTGCACTTTTTCTCTATCTATTTGCCATGAAGTGATGGGACTGGATGCCATGATCATAGTATTTTGAATGTTGAGTTTTAAGCCAGCTTTTTCAGTCTCCTTTTTCACCCTCATCAAGAGGCTCTTTAGTTCCTCTTCATTTTCTACCATTAGAGCGTATCATCTGCCTATCTGAGGTTGCTGATATTTCTCCTGGCAATCTTGTTTACAGCTTGTGATTCATCCAAGCATTTTTCATGATGTACTCTGCATATAAGTTAAATAAACAGGGTGACAACATACAGCCTTGTCATACTCCTTTCCCTATTTTTAAGCAGTCAGTTGTTCCGTGTAAGGTTCTAACTGTTGCTTCTTGACCCACATAGAGGTTTCTCAGGAGACAGGTAAGATGGTCTGACATTCCTACCTCTTTAAGAATTTTCCAGTTTGTTGATCCACACAGTCAAAGGCTTTAGCATAGTCAGTGAAGCAGAAGTAGATATTTTTCTGGAATTCCCTTGCTTTCTCTAATATCCAACAGATGTTGGCCATTTCATCTCTGGTTCCTCTGCCTTTTCTAAGTCCAACTTGTACATATGGAAGTTTTCGGTTCACTTACTGTTGAAACCTAGCTTGAAGGATTTTGAGCATAAGCTTGTTGTTTCTGTTCAGTTTTTCAGTCTTGTCTGACTCTTTGCAATCTCATCCTCTGTTGCTCCCTTCTTCTCCAGCCCTCAATCTTTCCCAGCATCAGGGTCTTTAACAGTGAGTTGGCTTTTTGCATCAGGCGGCCAAAGTACTGGAGCTTCAGTTTCAGCATCAGTCCTTCCAATAAGTATAACCTTGCTAGCATGCAAATTGAGGGCAATTGTGTGGTAGTTTGTACGTTCTTTGGCACTGCCCTTCCTTGGGATTGGAATGAAAGACCTTTTTCAGTCCTGTGGCCACTGCCAAGTTTTCCAAATTTGTTGATATATTGAGTGTTGCACTTTAACAGGATCATCAT
This sequence comes from Bos taurus, assembly GCF_002263795.3. Classification (NCBI taxonomy): domain Eukaryota; kingdom Metazoa; phylum Chordata; class Mammalia; order Artiodactyla; family Bovidae; genus Bos; species Bos taurus. Next base: position 29,406,418 of record NC_037344.1, on the reverse strand, counting down.
ATAGGATTTTAGATAGCTCAGCTGGAATTCCATCACCTACAATAGCCTTGTTTGTAATAATGCTTCCTAAGGCCCGCTTGACTTCAAACTCTAAGATGTCAGACGCTAGGTGAGTGATGACACCATTGTGGTTATCTGGGTCATTAAGACCTTTTTTGTTTAGTTCTTCTGTGTATTCTTGCTGCCTCTTTTTAATCTCTTCTGCTCCTGTTAGGTCCTTACCATTTCTGTCCTTTATTATGCCCATCCTTGCGTGAAATGTTCCCTTGATATCTCTAATTTTCTTGAAGAGACCTCTAGTCTTTTCTATGCTATTGTTTTTCTCTACTTCTTTGCATTGTTCCTTTAAGAAAGTCTTCTTTCCTTGTTATTCTCTGGAACTCTGCATTCAGTTTGGTGTTTCTTTCCCTTGCTCCCTTGCTTTTCTTCTCTCCTTTTCTCAGCTGTGTAAAGCCTCCTCAGATGACATCACTTTGCATTTCTGTGCTTATATTAGGGGGCAGCAAACTATACCTCATGTGCCAAATTCAACTCACTACCTGTTTTTGTAAAAATTTCACTAAAATCATACCTATATGTTTACATACTGTTTATGTCTGCTTTCACCCTGCAATAGCAGAGTTAAATAGTATACCAGCCTCCATCCCCTGAAAAACCTGAAACATTTACTCTTTGGCTCTTATAGGAAAAGTTTGCCTGTATTCAGTTTATATAGTTTAGCCTCAAACTCTGCAGATTTGCAGAGTACCTGCTCTAAATATATCCAGAAACAACAGATACTCTATTAACTTCTTGGAGCAGTCTCTTCTGGAACTTTCTAATTTGGTTTCTGATCTTTCAACCTAGACTAGTTTCCCCTGGCCTGCTACACAGCTGTCTGTCTGGTGTTACCCATTATCACCTGTTTGGGGATTCCCTTTGCTGTCTTCTGTGTCAGATCCCTTGTTAAGAAGGAGTCTTAGACTTCCCTGGTGGTCCAATGTTTTGGAATCTGCCTGCCAATGAAGGAGACATGGGTTCAGTCCCTGTTCTGGGAAGATTCCACATGCCATGGAGCAGCTAAACCTGTATGCTGCAACCACTGAGCCTGCGAGCCACAACTGCTGAGCTCACATACCACGGTTCTTGAGCCCACATGCTGCAACTGCTTAAGCCCGTGTACCCTATAGCCCATACTCCACAACAAGAGAAGCCATCACAATGAGAAGCATGCACTTTGCAGCCAGACAATAGTCCCTGCTCGCCGCAACTAGAGAACACCCATGTGTAGCAATGAAGACCCAGTGCAGACAAAATAAAAATAAATTTATTAGTTTTTAAAAAAGAAAGTCTTAAAAGATGTGAAATGTGACATGAAAAGCAAAATACATGTGTTGGGGCAAGTAAAACTCCAGAGCTTTAGAATGTATTCAAACTTAAATTGTTATCAACTTAAACTAGACTGTTATAAATATAAGTTGTTATGTGTAAGTCTCATGATAACCACCAAGCAAAAACCTATAGCAGATACACAAAAGGTAGTGAGAAAAGCATCTAAACATGCCACTAAAGAAAATTGTCAAAATATAAAGAAAGAAAGAGAAGAAGAAAAGAACAGAGGAGCTACAAACAGCCAGAAAGCAGTGAACAAAATGGTATTAAGTACATACCTTGCAACAATGACTTTAAATGTAAATAGACTGAATTCTCCAATCAAAAGACATAGAATGGCTGAATGGATTAAAAACAAGACCCATTTATATGCTGCTATGAGAGGCTCGCTTCAGATGTAAAGATATCACAGATTAAAAGGAAAGAAATGGAAAAAATAGTTCATGCAAATGGAAGCCCAAAGAAAGCTGGGATAGCTATACTTATATCAAACAAAATAGGCTTTAACACAAAGATTGTAATAAGAGAAACAGAAGGGCATTACATATTGATAAAGGGATCAATGCAACAGGAAGATATAACATTTGTAAATATTTATGCACCCAATGTAGAAGAACCTAAATATATAAAGAAAAATATTAACAGACTTGAAGGGAAAATTAGCAATATAGTAATAGTAGGGGACTGTAAAGCCCCACTTATATCAATGGATAGGTCGTCCTGACAGAAAATCAGTAAGGAACTATCAGCTGTAAATTACACATTAAACCAGGTAGACTGAACAGATATATACAGGACATTCCACCCAAGAATCCCTGAATATACAATCTTCTCTACTGCGTATGGAACGTTCTTTAGGCTAAATCATATATTAGGTCACAAGTCAATACTTAATAAATTGAAGAAGATTTCAATCATATCAAGTCTTTCCCAACCACAATGGTATGAAGCTAGAAATCAATTATAAGAAGAAATCTGCAAAATTAAAAAAAATATTTGGGGATTAAACAGCATGCTTCTGAACAACCAATGAATCAACAAAGAAATAAAAAGCAAAATTAAAAAAATATATATCTTGATACAAACAAAAATGTAAATACAACATGCCAAAAATTAGGGGATGCAGCAAAAACAGTTCTAACAGGGAAGTTTATAATGATAAGTCCCTACCTCAAGAAACAAGAAAAATCTTAAATAGACAACATAACTATACTTCAAGAAACTAGGAAAATAAGAACAAATGAAGCCCAAAATTAATAGAAGGAAGGAAGTAACAAAGATAAGAGCATAAATAAATGAAACAGCCTAAAAAGGCAATAGGAAAGATGAGTGAAACTAAGATTCTGTAAAAAGATAAACAAAATTAAAAAAACATTTAGCTTGACTCATCAAGAAAAAGAGCCGATTCAAGTATAAAATCAGAAATGAAAAATTACAGCTGATACTGCAGAAATAAAAGGATCATAAAAGATTACTCCTTCCTGAGAAAAAGGTGTGTGGAATAATTTTTTGAAAGATTATGTAGTCAGGGTTTTGCCCTGGCAGTGTATTTGAAGGCAGACCTTCTTAATTAGATGGGTGTATAAAATAACTTTGTAGAATTTTAGAGAAATATATGCCCAGGCTTGCCTTGGAAAAGACAGAAATCATTCTGTCATTTTTGAAATTGCACCCAAGTACTGTGTTTCAGACTCTTTTGTTGACTATGAGGGCTACTCCATTTCTTCTAAAGGATTCTTGCCCAAAGTAGTAGATATAATGGTTATCTGAATTAAATTTGCCCTTTCTGGTCCATTTTAGTTCACTGATTCCTAAAATGTTGATGTTCATTCTTGCCATCTCCTGTTTGACCACTTCCAATTTACCTTGATGCATAGACCTAACATTCCAGGTTCCTATGCAATATTGTTCTTTACAGCGTTGGACTTAACTTCCAACACTAGTCACATCCACAACTGGGCATTGTTTTCACTTTGGCTCCACCTCTTCATTCTTTCTGGAGTTATTTCTCCACTCTTCTCCAGTAGCATATTGGGTACCTACCGACCTGGGAAGTTCATCTTTCAATGTCATATCTTTTTGCCTTAATGACCCAGATAACCATGATGGTGTGATCACTTACCTAGAGCCAGATATCCTGGAATGCGAAGTCAAGTGGGCCTTAGGAAGCATCACTACGAACAAAGCTAGTGGAGGTGATGGAATTCCAGTTGAGCTTTTTCAAATCCTGGAAGATGATGCTGTGAAAGTGCTGTGCTCAATATGCCAGCAAATTTGGAAAACTCAGCAGTGGCCACACGACTGGAAAAGATCAGTTTTCATTCCAATCCCAAAGAAAGGCAATGTCAAAGAATGTTCTAACTACCACACAGTTGCACTTATCTCACACACTAGCAAAGTAATGCTCAAAATTCTCCAAGTGAAGCTTCAATAGTACATGAACCAAGAACTTCCAGATGTTCAAGCTGGATTTAGAAAAGGCAGAGGAACCAAAGATCGAATTGCCAACATCTGCTGAATCATAGAAAAAGCAAAAGAGTCCCAGAAAAACATCTACTTCTGCTTTATTGACTATGCCAAAGCCTTTGTGTGGATCACAACAAACTGGAAAATTCTTAAAGAGATGGGAATACCAGACCACCTTACTGGCCTCCTAAGAAATCTGTATGCAGGTCAAGAAGCAAAAGTTAGAACCAAACATGGAACAACAGACTGGTTCCAAATTGGGAAAGGAATACGTCAAGGCTGTATATTGTCACATTGCTTATTTAACTTATGTGCAGAGTACATCATGAGAAATACTGGGTTGGATGAAGCACAAGCTGGAATCAAGACTTCTGGGAGAAATATCAATAACCTCAGATATGTAGATGACACCACCCTTATGGCAGAAAGTGAAGAGGAACTAAAGAGCCTCTTTAGTTGCTGAAAGTGAAAGAGGAGAGTGAAAAAGCTGGCTTAAAACTTGATATTCAAAAAATGAAGATCATGTCATCTAGTCCCATCACTTCGTGGCAAATAGATGGTGAAACAATGGAAACCATGACAGACTTTCTTTTTTTGGGCTCCAAAATCAGTGCAGTGGTGACTGCAGTCATGAAAGTAAAAGATGTTTGCTTCTTGCAAGAAAAGCTGTGACCAACCTAGACAGCATATTAAAAAAATAGAGACATTACTTAACAACAAAGGTCCATCTAGTCATAGTCAAAGCTATGGTTTTTCCAGTAGTCATGTATGGATGTGAGAGTTGGACCATAAAGGAGACTGAGCGCCAAAGAAATGATGCTTTTGAACTGTGGTGTTGGAGAAGACTCTTGAGAGTCCTTTGGACTGCAAGGAGATCAAACAAGTCAATCCTAAAGGAAATCAATCCTGGGATGTTCACTGGAAGGACTGATGCTGAAGCTGAATCTCCAATACTTTGGCCATCTAATGCGAAGAACTGACTCATTTGAAAAGACCCTGATGCTGGGAAAGGTTGAAGGCAGGAGGAGGAGGGGACAACAGAGGATGAGATGGTTGGATGGCATCACCTACTTAATGGACATGAGTTTGAGCAAGCTCTGGGTATTGGTGATGGACATGGAAGCCTGGCATGCTGCAGTCCATGGGGTCACAAAGAGTTGGACATGACAGAGGGACGGAACTGAACTGACGCCCAGGCTTCAGCCCTAGAGTTTTTGACTGATAAATAACTGCATTTGGCTCTGTATCTGGGGTTTGATACTCAGTATGTATATTTTGAAAAAGCCCTCGGGAGTAATTCTGAGAAACATCTCTGAAAAAGAGCCATTACTTTAGGGAAGCAACTCTAGAGTATAGTCTCAGGAGTGTGGAATCATGGAGTAGTGTGGAAAAAGTAGTCTTTGAAATCAAACTTGAGTTCAGTTACTCCTCTTCAATTATCATAGTTGGTTGCTCTGTGATCTTGGGCACATGTTAAATGGGAATAATGATGATGAACTTACTTGGGGTTTTGTGAGGTTAAATATTAAAATGCTCACCAAAGTGCCAAGCAGCACAGTAAGTCCTAAATTTCCTCCTCCCAACCCCTGAATGTGATATTGAGAAAATAGGTCAGGGTTAGTGTTTTTTTGATTTTAAAGGAACGGGTAAACCATAGCCTGTGTTGTATCAGAAGAGCATAAGTATCAGGTAAATGCTCTGGTGTGAGTCTTTCATTCTTCACATTCTCACAGCTCTTGGAAGCTTGATTTATATTATATTGACCTGTATTTAGATCTTTTGTCACTCAATAATTGCTCTTTAAATAGTTCTGATGGACATTTTGCCTATCCAGTCAGATGACAGATTACACAAAGGTAAGTGTACTCGGAGTAATCCATAGTGCCTAGAACAGGGTTCTGTGCATTAAAAATTTATTTCCTCAAATGATAACAACCTAACATTTACCCACTTTTCTGATTGATTGAGGAGACAGAACATGAATAAAACAGAGCTTAGGAATTTAGGAGAATGTGATTACCAACTCAAATATCCAGCATGTTTCTCAGCAGTTATATGGATGACAACATAATGATACCGATTTACTGGTGTGTGCATGCATATCGGTTGCTTTAAAAACCACTTAGGAAGATAATTGCAGTAAATTCTTTATTTCTACTTACTGTTGACTATTCATCCCTTTACTGTTCTGGGTGACGATATTGGCATATGTAAAATTGCAGTATGTGAAACATGCATGGTTTTCATTTTATTCATAAGATTCTTCAGGGAAAGAACCTTTCATTAGTAAATTTCATATTTCCGATACCTAGAATAGTGTATGACACACAATAAGCATTCAACATAAATTCTGTTGATAAAACCATTTATATGTACATAATACTGAGTAATGACAGAGGCCAGTAATTCTTTGTGATTCTAAGCATTTCATCATTTTCAAAACAGAACATTAGTTCTCAGACTTTAGGGAATCTGCAGTCTTTTGGGCATTTAATCATAGATATCTATAATCATTTTACATTACCAAAAGTGTTATGAATTGGGGATTTATGTTATTTGACTTTATAGCATTGCTACTTTTTAATTCAGTACACTAAATATTCACCAAATATCATCTGTTTTCAGGATTCCTTGAAATTCTATTGTAATGGCAACTTTATTTAAATTTAAGTTAAAAAAATAATAAATTGAGGCTGACATTTGATAATTCAAGCAGTTTACAAATAATTGTATTGATAAGTGTACTTTTAAAGTATTATTACTGTGGACTATCTTAGAACTGTACTACATTTTAAAAATTATTTAGTTGCCAAATGATTTTTTCATTGTAAAATTAATGTAATATAAAAGTCTCATTTTAGCCATTTCTAAGTGTATAATTCACTGACATTTAGGACACTCAGTGTCATGCAGCTATCACCACTATCTAGCTTTAGATGTTTTCATCACTCCTAAAGTAAATGGGAGATATTAAGCAGTCACTCCCATTCTACTCTCCCCACAGCCCCTCGCAACTAATCTGTTTTCTGCCTACTCTAGATATTTCATATAAATGGAATCATACAATGTGTTGCCTTTTATGATTGGCTTCTTCTTTAACATAATATCTTCCAGGTTCATCAATTTTGTAGCATTTATCAGTGCTCCATTCCTTTTTAAGGCTGAATAATATTTCATTGTGTATATAGACTACATTTTTTTAATCCATTTATTTGTTGATGGACATCTGTGTTTTTCCCACCCTTTGGTGTGAATAGTGCTACCATAAACATTTGTGTATAAGGCTCTGTTTGAGTCTTTTTTTGATACTTTTGGGTATATACTTCAGAGTAAAATTGATGAATCATATGATAATTCTATGTCTGACTTACATCTGGTGAACTGCCAAAAAGTGTCACCATTTTATATTCCCACCAGCAATGTACGAGAGTTCAAATTTCTCCATATCCTCATCAACACTTGTTATTTTTTAAAAATATAGCCGCCTTACAAATGACTTGAAACTTTGTTATAAATTCTTATCCTTCCATGGGGCATATTTGCAACCCTCCATCGGAGAAGGCAATGGCACCCCACTCCAGTACTCTTGCCTGGAAAATCCCATGGACGGAGGACCCTGGTAGGCTGCAGTCCATGGGGTTGCTAAGAGTCGGACATGACTGAGCAACTTCACTTTGACTTTTCACTTTCATGCATTGGAGAAGGAAATGGCAACCCACTCCAGTGTTCTTGCCTGGAGAATCCCAGGGATGGGGGAGCCTGGTGGGCTGCCATCTATGGGATTGCACAGAGTCGGACACGACTGAAGCTACGCAACAACATTGTATATTTTCTGGGACACCTTTGAGTTTTGGTCCATTGCAGAGTTAAGGACACTTGTCCCTTGGGGAGAATGAGTGTGCTTTTTGTGATTTTGTGGTTAATGCTATTGATAACAGGGCTCTTTGTCCAGTCAGCACTGTGTTGTTTAGATGCCCAAGAGTGTCAGACTTGGAGTGTTGCTATTGATTGCTCTGAACAGTTTTCATCTTTGTAGGGAAAATTTGCAGGTTTATGGCTAGAGCAAGGACTCCTCTTGGTGCTATTTTTGCCACATCCAGATAAATCTATTGCAACAAATACAGGATAAGTAATCATTCTTACTATTTTGATGTCAGAAAGAGTACATTAGTAATAATTTATCTCTTCTGCTGAAAAGAAGCAGTGTTTTCCTCTGTTAGAAAATTATTTTAAAATGTTGACAAGTTTAAGAGTTTTACTTTCTATTTTTTAACATTTTCTCTTTTGAGAGACAAGTTTACACAATAAAATATGCAAGGAGTTGTATCAGTTCAGTTCAGTCGCTCAGTCATGTCCAACTCTTTGCGACCCCATGAATTGCAGCACGTCAGGCCTCCCTGTCCATCACCAACTCCCAGAGTTCACTCAAACTCATGTCCATCGAGTCAGTGATGCTATCCAGCCATCTCATCCTCTGTCGTCCCCTTCTCCTCCTGCCCCCAATCCCTCCCAGCATCAGGGTCTTTTCCAGTGAGTCAGTTCTTCCCATCAGGTGACCAAAGTATTGGAGTTTCAGCTTCAGTATCAGTCCTTGCAATGAATACCCAAGACTGATTTCTTTAGGATGGACTGGTTGGATCTCCTTGCAGTCCGAGGGACTCTCAAGAGTCTTCTCCAACACCACAGTTCAAAAGCATCAATTCTTTGGTGCTCAGTTTTCTTCACAGTCCAACTCTCACATCCATACATGACTACTGGAAAAACCATGGCCTTGTATATATATATAGATGGACCTTTGTTGACAAAGTAATTAGGTTGCTATTAACTTTCTCATGTACTTTTCTAAAGAACCTATTAGGTAGAAACACAAACGTGAAAAATTTTAACACTACCTGTTACATTATTTGGAAAGAAATTTTAGCTTCGTTTAGAGAAAAACAGTTAATAATAATTTAAGCTTCTCAAAAGATATATCTTCAAGATGCTAATAGCTCACCTAAGTGGTACAGAAACCATTAGTAAAAATAAGAAAATTAATGAAAGACCAATAAAGAATAAAAGACAAAGGCAAACTATATCTCATAGTTTCTAGTATGTGAACATAGAATTTTAGGAAGCTCTATTGTTACAAAGACATGCATAATAGGCTTTCAATAAGTGTAGAATTGATTTGAATAATGTAGGATAGAGAAAATGCTATAAACTGAACTAAAATATTTAACTTAATGAGCCAGACAATCCAAAGAGGAAGCTTCATTTGTTTCTATCTCCAAAGGAGCTCAACTTTTCTGTTTACTGATCATTCAGCAGTGTTTATTTAGTACCTTCTACATGTCAGGCACAGAGATGAAGCAGCGAGAGGAGATGATGAGAAGGCAGGGAATGAGAGGAATGTAAACAAAGATGTGCAGTCATAGAAGTTGTACAGAGGTCAGGAGCAGATAGGAGAAAGAACTGACAAAGTAACTGACGTTAACACTGACAAAGTAATGGTGGCCTGTTAGAGAAGATTAACAAAGGAGATGACTATAGATCAGTTTTGAAGGTAAATTCTGGTTTAACAGAAAAACTATGCGCGAGGAAATTCTTAGTAGCTAGAAATGGGCTGATGTGGAGGCATGAAACAATACAGTATGATCAGGAATTACAAATAATTTGGCATTAGTGGTTCTGAAAGTATAAAGTTTGAGGAGGAATTGTGAAATATAAGCCCAGAAAGATATTCAAGGCCTAGGTCTTGGAGGTTTTATAATCCATGATAAAGGGCATTAAATTTATCCACCATGTAGTGATGCGCCATTCAGTTGCTTTGAACAGACAACTGGCAACTGAGATTTGGGATTCTTAATGAGATTTTGTATGGAGCAGCATTTCTCCTAGGACCGCAATGTTACCATCTTCTGCAATACTTTTTAAAAATTCAGAGGCCTGAATTGCACTGAATTGAATCAGAATTTCCGGGGGAAACCTTTGGAATCAGCATGTGCCTTCCACCTTTTAGTTTCAAGCTCACTCTTTCTCAAAGTAGGATTGAGGGAGTGGGCACGACTAAATGCAGGAAGATCATCTTGCAGGTAATGTGATTATCCAGGTGAGAAGGTTTGAGACAGCCACAATGGGGATGGAAGGATTAAGAGAAGATTATGAACTTGAGAGATATTTTGCTGATAAAATAAAATGCAGTTGGTGATTAGACTGAGTGAAAAGGAGGGTTTCATTCAGGTTTCTAGAATAATTGGGTCATGCACAAATAGCTATTATTAATATTTTAATAAATCATAATTTTCCTTTAAATATATGATTTAAAAATTTTATGCAGTCTTAAATTTGATTTGTTGTGTTTTTTGGGGGGGTGGGTAGAGGGTGCCAACTGTTTTGTTGCCATTGAGTTTTATGGTAGAAATAAATGAAAAAAAGTCAATTTATTGATATCTGTTACAGTCAACTTACCAGGAAAATATTTATTTAGTTTTAATGCCCCAAATACCTACATGCCCCTTTGAATAAAGCAAACAGATTTAGTTCTGATATTTTTGAGAGGACTTATACTTACAAGAACTTCCAGATGTTCAAGTTGGTTTTAGAAAAGGCAGAGGAACCAGAGACCAAATTGCCAACATCCGCTGGATCATGGAAAAAGCAAGAGAGTTCCAGAAAAACATCTGTTTCTGCTTTATTGACCATGCCAAAACCTTTGACTGTGTGGATCACAATAAACTGTGGAAAATTCTGAAAGAGATGGGAATACCAGACCACCTGACCTGCCTCTTGGAAATCTGTATGCAGGTCAGGAAGCAACAGTTAGAACTGGACATGGAACAACAGACTGGTTCCAAATAGGAAAAGGAGTACGTCAAGGCTATATATTGTCACCCTGCTTATTTAACTTACATGCAGAGTACGTCATGAGAAACGCTGGGCTGGAAGAAGCACAAGCTGGAATCAAGATTGCTGGGAGAAATATCAATAACCTCAGATATGCAGATGACACCACCCTTATGGCAGAAAGTGAAGAGGAACTCAAAAGCCTCTTGATGAAAGTGAAAGAGGAGAGTGAAAAAGTTGGCTTAAAGCTCAACATTCAGAAAACAAAGATCATGGCATCTGGTCCCATCACTTCATGGGAAATAGATGGGGAAGCAGTGTCAGACTTTATTTTTTTGGGCTCCAAAATCACTGCAGATGGTGATTGCAGCCATGAAATTAAAAGACGCTTACTCCTTGGAAGGAAAGTTATGACTAACCTAGATAGCATATTGAAAAGCAGAGATATTACTTTGCCAACAAAGGTCTGTCTAGTCAAGGCTATGGTTTTTCCTGTGGTCATGTATGGATGTGAAAGTTGGACTGTGAAGAAAGCTGAGCACCGAAGAATTGATGCTTTTGAACTGTGGTGTTGGAGAAGACTCTTGAGAGTCCCTCGGACTGCAAGGAGATCCAACCAGTCCATCCTAAAGGAGATCAGTCCTGGGTGTTCATTGGAAGGACTGTTGCTGAAGCTGAAACTCCAATAATTTGGCCACCTCATGCGAAGAGTTGACTCATTGGAAAAGACTCTGATGCTGGGAGGGATTGGGGGCAGGAGGAGAAGGGGATGACAGAGGATAAGATGGCTGGATGGCATCACTGACTCGATGGACATGAGTTTGAGTGAACTCTGGGAGATGGTGATGGACAGGGAGGCCTGGCGTGCTGTGATTTGTAGGGTCGAAAAGAGTCGGACATGACTGAGAGGCTGAACTGAATTGAACTGATACTTACAAGATGTAAGGTCTAACTCATCACACAGCCAAAGCCCTTGAAAGTCTGAGCAGTGAGCTGGAATGGGTTTTTTGTTTTTGTTTTTTTTTCTCCTCACAGTTTAATAGATTTCTCTATTAACTGATTTTTTAAACTGATTTTTCAAGTTTGGCAAAACCCAACAAAACTCTCAAGTATGTACATTTTTTCTCTGTTGTTCTTTTTTTCTATCTCTTCATTTCTAATTATGTCCTGAAGAAGAGATTCCTTACATACTACTTGTGTCTATTGTTGTTAACTAACTCTTAACTGATGTATTGATAGATAGGAAGCAAAGCTATAATTCTTTAGGAGTGTGCTAGAGAGTATAGTGATCACTCACTGCTTTGCTTTCATATATTTCCCAGCTGTCTGTGCAATTAGGTTGGCCATGTGACTGATTCTGTACAGCAGAATGTGAGTGGAAATGAGGTACTCCACTTGTAGGGTCTTCCCTTGTGGCTCAGCTGTTAAAGAATCTGCCTGCAATGTGGGAGACCTGGGTTTGACCCCTGGGTTGGAAAGATTCCCTCTGGAGAAGGGAACGGCTAAATTTCATAGGTAACTATTAAGGACATTTAAGTCACAAATGAATGGAGCTAATGACAGACTGATAGGCATGGGGGTGACTCTTTTGGTTTAGCCTTAAAACATCAAGAAGTCTACCCTTCTTGAGCTTTGTATTGTATTGAATGATATTGTATTGAAATCAGAATTTGTCTCTTACTTGTTTGGTCCTGCTTCCATTGTGTTTTCAGTTTTTTGACTTGCAAAATGGGGTGACTAATACCCATGTAATAGGATTGTTGTCAGTATTAAAGAGATGCCATATGTAAAATGTCTAGACCAGCGCCTAGCACATAGCAGGTGCCAGAGCCATCCTGGGAGAGCATCAGAGATGCAGTCCCATAATTAACTTTGTAAATTTCTGATGTGATTCACAGATGGGTGTTATTTACATTAGTGGCAATTAGTAGTTTTAAAATTCCTATCTAAAAATGGAATTTTCCAAATTCCAATGACAGAGGGCTCTGACTCACCTGCCCAAGTGGGTGCATAGATAAGAGCACAAATCAGTGGCAACTATTGTATTTTCCTGTTGCCTTTTAAAAGGAGATGAGGGCAACATTGCCATTGTGAGGACTGATTATTCTCCAGGCTTGGGCCAGAAAGTCTGAATCTTCATGGCTAGGCTTGTTAGCTAGGCAATGCTGTACAACTGTTTGGATTGATGCCAGTCTAACTGATTTGTTCTAAAGGCTAGAAAAATTCAGTTGAGCCATGGGCATAACTACAGTTCTAATCATGTTTATCCTCAAATTGTTTCTTTGTATAAACAATAGCAGGAAGAGTGTTAAATGGGGGTGGAGTGGTAGATTTCAGAAAACTTAAGATCTGATCTCCATAGTTCTCAGTTTCACTGCTGTGTTCTCAGCTTTACTGCTGTGTGACAATGAAAGCTTTCCAGTTTCATTTGTCACTTTTGAAATGAGAGCTTGGACTGGGGTATCTTTAAGGATCCTTTAGGATCTAAGGATCTTTTCTGTAACCTATTATAAACCAGACATAATTGAAGTTCCATAGGGCTCAGTCTCTGTGCAAGGATAATTCAAAGAAATGATGTGGTATCCAAAAAATAATTATATATTTTGCCACCATGTGCCATGTGGGGTCTTATTTTCTTGATCAGGGATTGGACTTTTTGGGCACACTGTGGCTTGATTGCTCACTTGTTGTTTTTTCTCTGTACTTGTTGTCAACTCTACATAACACGTAACCAGAAGGGAGTGTTGTTTCTGAGGAAGGCCTAGGGTTTAGAGGACAAACTGCTAATTAATTTCTTGCAGATTGACACAAATTCCACTTGTCTCATTTGTGCTGTAACCACTATAAGGCTATACTCACATTAGTTTTGTTTTCACTTCTACCTAAGGGGAGCGGGGCTCAATAGTATCTCTGGGATGGTGTGGGTGTGTCCAGGCAGGATAGGCCTGCCCTTGCCTGCAGCTGCAGGCCCCTGCCTGATAAGGCCATAAACTCACTGGAAAGTCATCTCCATGCATTTTAAAAATTTCATGTGACCCACTGTTAAGTTTGTTGTTTTACTGAATTTTATACTGATGAAAATCAATTAAAGAATAAATATTTATTAAGCACCTGCTGTTGGGAAGATCCCCTGTAGGGGGACACAGAAACCCACTCCAGGATTCTTGCCTGGAGAACCCCATAGACAGAGGAATGGCCCATAGGGTCGCAAAGAGTTGGACGTGACTGAAGCAACTTAGCACTCACATGTATCAAAATAATGCCCTATAAGTATTCTGTGTAATAGTGGCTTCCTGGGTGGCTCAGATGGTAAAGAATTTGCCTGTAATGTGGGAGACTCTGGGTTCGATTCCTGGGTCAGGAAGAGTCCCTGGAGAAGGGAATGGCTCCCCACTCCAGTATTTTTGCCTAGAAAATTCCATGGGCAGAGGAGCTGGTGGGCTACAGTCCATGGGGCCGCAAAGAGCTGGGCATGATTAAGTGACTAATACTTTCATTTACACTTATTCTATGTAATACATGGTCACTAGCCTCATACAGTTTTTAAATGGAAAGTATATATAAGCACATAGAACAATATCATATTAGACCTAAAACTTTTAGGGAAACTTGATTTTTTTTCTTAAGGGAAAATATCTTTGTAATAGGTTGATTGTAATAATATATTGATTACTATAAAATATTTTGTAATATATAGAAGTATGAAGGAGAAAATATGAGATGAAAAATTTTTTTAAAAATTTAATTTTTTGGCTCACCATGTGGCATGTGGGATCTTAGTTCCCTCACGAGGGATCAAACCCACATCCCCTTCAGTGGAAGCATGGAGTCTTAACCACTGAACCACCAGAGAAGTCCCAGAAAGATGAAAAATTCTGCTTCCTAGAAATATCTACTGTTAAGAGTTTAGATGAACATTCTTTGAGCCATCTTGGTATGCCATACACTCACACATATACATGCATAATTCTACATAAATGGACTTATAACATATTTGCTATTTGTAACCTGCCTTTTTTGACTCAGAAGTACAACAGGAAATGCTTCACTATCAATAAATGTATACTGGCATCATTATACTCATAGAAGACACCATAATTTATTTAACCAATCTTTTATTAATGAAAACTTAAATCATTTCCAGTTCTTTAGAATATTATAAATAATCATTGCATATTTATCCAGTTATGCCCTTACATAAATTACCTGGAGATGGAATTGCTATGTCAAAGAATATGAGCATCTAGACTTTTGATATATAATGCCACTCTTCCCTCAAAAACCAAACCCTTGATTCAGATACTGTTAGCCCCTTGGCCCACTCTGGAGACCCCTCAAATGGAGCAGGTTTACAGCCTCTTGTGTGTCTCTGCCAAGGTCATTCTCTAGCTTCCACAGTCAGGGAGGCAAGAAGTGCCAGGGAGTTAATGTGACTCCTAACTGATAAAGAATTGGTGGATAAATGCCCCAGTTTCTTGCCCTTTGGTGGGACTCTTTTGAGATGTGTTCTACACAGTCCTTGGAGGAATTCAGTCTGTTGCCTGTACTGAAATCTTGCTCATTAACTCACTTGTTTGCTTTCCTCCCTTACTGCATGACTTCCTCACCGCTTATCTTGGCTTCCTGGGATTTATACTCAAATCCTTCCTTGCCTTAGGGTCTACTTTTGGGGAAACCCAAATGAAGACATCTTTCGTATTTCAGATGAAAAGTGTAGTAGGCACGATAATGGGCCCCCAAAGATGCCTACATCTTAGTTCTTGGAACCTGTGAAAATGTTTACCTTACATGGGATTCTGAAGATTGAATCACATATAAAGAACCTTGAGATGGGAAGATTATCCTGGATTACCAGAGTGGCCTCAGTGTAATCATCAGTTCAGTTCACTCACTCAGTCGTGTCCGACTCTTTGCGACCCCATGGACTGTAGCACTCCAGGCCTCCCTGTCCATCACCAACTCCCAGAGTTTACTCAAAAACATCAGTAATCATAAGAGTCCTTAAAAGTGACAGAAGGAGGCAGAAGAGGAGAGTCAGAAGGAAAAAGTGACAGAAGGAGACAGAAGAGGAGAGTCAGAAGGAAATGTGAAGAATAGTCAGGGAGATGCAGCATTATTGCCTTTGAAGACAGAGGTAGGGAACCATGAGCCAAGAGCTGTGGGTGGCCTCTCAAAGCTGGAAGAGACAAGGAAATGGACTTACCTTTAGAGCCTCCAGAATGGAATCAGCCCTACTGGGTTAGCAGACCAAGGGGCAGACCAAGATGGTAAGGTTCGTGCAGGGTATGAAGGGATGGAGTATAAGGTCAGGCCACTCAAGATGTTTGTTCTCTTGCTCTCTGTACATCCCCTGCCTCCTTCACTGGTACCCTGAGCATGTGACTAACCTTTCTCTGTATTAATACTTGCCCCAGGCCCCAACTAGTGACTGTTGTTATCAAAGGGGCGGTGATGGGCATGCCCCTCTACTGGTTAGATGGCAACTAATGAGCCCACCTGATGCTAGTTCCCCAGCCCTGTACCTGGTAATCCCCCTCACCCCACATAGTGAGGACTGCCACCTCGTCCTGCCTGCCTGCCTGCCGTGTGCCACACACAGGACCTTGCTTCAGATACGTTAAGCACTCTCATAACTAAACCATTGATGTCTCTGTATCTGACTTCAGGCTCCCTTTTCAGTCTTGAAGTCTGGCAAGCACTGGGCTTGTAGGCCTGTGGGGTGCAACCCAGTAGGACCCATGTTAGACTTCTAACCTACGAAATTAT
Source organism: Bos taurus (assembly GCF_002263795.3). NCBI lineage: Eukaryota > Metazoa > Chordata > Mammalia > Artiodactyla > Bovidae > Bos > Bos taurus. The sequence goes on along the minus strand of NC_037344.1, from coordinate 29,389,990 downwards.
AATATAATAAATTTGTGCCAAGTTTGTGTAATCTGTTATGGCAGCAGTAGAAAACTAATAAAAAAAAAGTTAAATAATACAAGGCAACTGATGCCAGAAGCATCCTGTGGCAGTGCTTATAGTCCCAAAGGAAAGGCGTGAACAATGAGGCTTGGAGAAGGAGGAAATTGTGAAATGCATTCCTTCCTCTTGAGCAGTCATGGTTTGCCTACGGGTAAGTTTAGGATAGATGACTCAGTGACCACCAAACATAGGCCTGGGCCCAGAAACTCTCCCAGCAAGCTAAGGGTTTGTGTGAGTTTAAATTTACTTGGAAATTCTATCAAGTTCAGAAACTTTCATGTGTGTGAAAACTACCTGGGAAAATAAAAGTTAAAGAAAGGTCATCTGGGGAATTTGTTTAAAATGCAGATTTTGGATCTTATTTACCAGAGGTGCTGATTCAAAGGTTTGGAATAGGGCCCAGGGATTAACATAACATAAAACTAGATTATTCTGACACATATTGCTTTAGGGACTCTCCTATTAGAAACCTTTGCTCCTTGGTGGCTGGGGATGGGGTCTCCACGGCGCCTGCTTTCTCAGGCAGGTTGTGGAGGGAAGAGCAGAAGAGAAGGAAATCGCTAGAAATTATCTACTGTTGTATCATGTGCCGGAATCCTACTTTAGTTTCTGTTTGGGAGAGTCAGTCACAACAGTAATTAGAGTTAACTGAAGCCTGATATTAATAAATGGAGGTGGCCTGTGTCACCAGAGACAGAGTATCTGGGTTGCTGGACCCCTGAGGATCTTTTGATCTTGTGGTTGGTTTGCCTGCAGTAGCATTTCCTCATTTGGCTAATGGGCATATCATTTCCAGATGACCTTGGAGAGCCAGGGCAGTTCTTACTCACTGGAAGAAGTGTACTCAAACATTTGGAACATTCTAAGGATTACAGATGTGCCCAAGGGTGTCTTGGCTCTCCTCTAATTAGGGCTGTGGAGGTCACTCAGAAAGAATTCTTGCATTTGCCTCATGCCTTTTTGAAGGAGGGTCTGTGCTTGTCTAGCTCCAAGCAGCTCTCTGAAATGTCAGGAGATAAGAAATGCCTCTCAGCACGAAGGCTTCCAGACACATATGTGACAAGAAATTTGGCATCAGCTTTACAAGTGTCAGATGTCTAGGATAAAGCAATATGGGTATAGTATTTCTAGTGCTATTTTGGTGCCTTGTGCATGAGCCTGCAGCATTAGAAAAACTGCTTTTCAGCTTTGGGTGATAGCCTTACTGGTCTCTCAGCATGCACGTCTGAAAGTACAGTTGGGTCACAAACTGGTAATGGGATGCAGCAAGTCACCCACAGTCATGGTACCAAGCTTCAAGGGAGTGCCTTTGAGGGAACCAGACATTCCTCAGCCTGTGATGACTTGGGTGATACAGCCAGAGCCTTGCATCACATGATGCCTTAAAAGCATTAATCAACTTTTGCAACACCCGCGTGAAGTTGGTAAACACTTATCCTTGCTTTTCAGACAGAAAACTAAAGCATGGAGGGGTCCAGCAGACAGGGTCACAGAGTTAGTTGGTTTTCTTACCTTATTGTTTAATGATAACAGGTGAATAATTTGAGAGCAAGTTTCTACTTTATATAATTCAGGGAATATGTCTCTTGGTGAGAGAACATTTTTGGCGGTTGTGACTCTGTAGAAGACTTGAAGCTCTCAGTCTGGCTCTTCATTGGTTAGGAGCAAATGCCTGGGGCACTTGACTTAACGACTGTCATAAGTGGTGTGAAAATATGTGTAAGAAAAAACAAAATATGGTAATGTAGTGAGGTTGTTACAGCAATAATATCCAAATAGGAATATTGTATATAAAGTCTAGGTGGTAATATAGCCCTCACTCCCAAGGTACTTGACACTGGCTCTTCTTTTAATTTTATTTCTATTTATTTATTTTTTAATGTTCAGTGATAAGCTGTGGATACCATAGTTTAGGAAAGTTAGAAAGTTAGAAAGTTACAGTGGTGACTCCCCCGAATGATTCAAATGTGGAAAAAGAAGGCCTGTGAGAAAAGATGAAGGCATTGCCCTTAACTTCTAGAAAGAAGGTTGATGGAAAGTTATGTGGTCTATAAATATATCACAAGGTATTATTTTTAAAGGCAATTTAATTGTCTGTGGATGACAGAAGTTGAAAAAAGTGGGTATATCCCAGAGCATGAAAAATTTAAAGGGTCATAAGAAATACTTTTCTGGTGTGAAAGATGGTTAAAAACCAGAATGCTGCTGCTGCTAAGTCACTTCAGTTGTGTCCGACTCTGTGCGACCCTAGAGACGGCAGCCCACCAGGCTCCCCTGTCCCTAGGATTCTCCAGGCAAGAACACTGGAGTGGGTTGCCATTTCCTTCTCCAATGCAGGAAAGTGAAAAGTGAAAGTGAAGTCGCTCAGTCGTGTCCGACTCCTAGCGACCCCATGGACTGCAGCCTACCAGGCTCCTCTGTCCATGGGATTTACCAGGCAAGAGAACTGGAGTGGGGTGCCATTGCCTTCTCCAAAAAAACCAGAATAGGCTACCCAAAAAAGAACTTCTCTTTTCTTAAGGTCTCATATAAATAGTCTAAATCAGCAGGCGTGGCTAGTTAGCAGGGTTAATGGCTTCACATGATAGCCCATGTATCCTGAGTGGGCTGCCTAGTTAGTGATGGTAATGGAGTTTGTTTTTTTCTGAACTTTTTTGTTTGAAATAATTTTAGACTTATAGAACAGTTGCAGAAGTACTATGTAGAGTTCCCATATTATCCTTTACCCAGCTTTTCCTAATGTTAATATTTTATACCACCATGGTACAATTATCACAACTAAGAAGTTAATATCACTACAAAATGGATATCCAAAATTAATATCCAAAAATGGATAGGGACTTTTGAGAGGATGCAGAATAGTTAAGGCTATGGATAACCACATATCCTTCAACAGAAGAAATTACTTTGTTTGATATGTCGGAACTCCACATGAGACTTTGTTTATGCAAGTGATCCTATTGCAAAAAATTAAAAACCTCTAGGAAGAGAGGTAGTTAGACTGACCTCTCCTAGGAAGATTTTGTGCTTTTTATAATTATTTCACTTGTTAAATAATTAATTACAGCGTAAATGTGTTTGGTAATGACATTTATTCCTATAACTCAATGTTACAGATTCTTTTTACTGTTTTTTCTTAATTTCTTCAGGCTTGTCTTGCCTCAGGCAGAATCTTTATACTTGCTTTCTCCCCAGCATCAAAAATGATTCCCAACCCAGAGTCTGTGCTTAATTAATATTTGTTCATTGAAACAAATTGGCATGCTCACGCTTTTCTCATTTTTTCACATATTGTTGCTCTTGTTGTTCAGTCGCTCAGTTGTGTCTGACTCTTTGTGACCCCATGGACTGCTGCATGCCAGGCCTCCCTGTCCTTCACCATCTACTGGAGCTTTCCCAAACTCATGTCCATCGAGTTGGTGATGCCATCCACCATCTTATCCTCTGTCGTCCCCTTATCTTCCTTCCTTCAATCTGTCCCAGCATCAGGGTCTTTTCTAATGAGTTGGCTCTTCGAATCAGGTGGCCAAAGTATTGGAGCTTCAACTTCAGCTTCAGCATCAGTCCTTCCAGTGAATGTCCCAGGATTGATTTCCTTTAGGATTGACTGGTTTGATCTCCTTGCAGTCCAAGGGACTCTTAAGAGTCTTCTCCAATACCGCAGTTCAAAAGCATCAATTCTTTGGTGCTCAGCCTTCTTTGTGGTCCAACTCTTCCATCCATATGTGACTACTAGAAAAACTGTAGCTTTGACTAGATGAACCTTTGTCAGTAAAGTAACGTTTCTGGTTTTTAATATGCTGTCTAGATTGGTCATAGCTTTTCTTGCAAGGAGCAAATGTCTTTTAATTTCATGGCTGCAGTTACCATCTGCAGTGATTTTGGAGCCCAAGAAAATAAAATCTGTCACAGTTTCCATTGTTTCCCCATCTATTTGCCCTGATGGGACTGGATGTCATGATCTTCATTTTTTGAATGTTGAGTTTTAAGCCAACTTTTTCCTTCTCCTCTTTCACTTTCATCAAGAGGCTCTTTAGTTCCTCTTTGCTTTCTGCCATAAGGGTGGTGTCATCTGCATATCTGAGGTTATTGATATTTCTCCCAGAAGTCTTGATTCCAGCTTGTGCATCATCCAGTGTGGCATTTCACATGATATACTCTGCATATAGGATCTTCCCTGGTGGCACAGATGGTAAAGTGTCTGCCTACAATGCGGGAGACCTGGGTTTAATCCCTGGGTCAGGAAGATCTCCTGGAGAAGGAAATGGCAACCCACTTCAGTATTCTTGCCTGGAAAATCCCATGGACGGAGGAACCTGGTTAGACTACAGTCCAAAGAGTCGGACACGACTGAGCGACTTCACTCACTCACTCTGCATAAGTAAGCAAGGTGACAGTATACAGCCTTGATGCACTCCTTTCCCAATTTGGAATCAGTCTGTTGTTCCATGTCCAGTTCTAACTGTTGTTTCTTGACCTGCATACAGGTTTCACAGGAGGCAGGTTAAGTGGTCTGGTATTCCCATCTCTTTAAGAATATTCCACAGTTGGTGGTGATCCACATAGTCAAAGGCTTTGGCATAGTCAATGAGGCAGAAGTAGATGTTTTTCTGGATTTCTCTTCCCTTTTCTGTGATCCAGTGGATGTTGACAATTTGACCTCTGGTTCCTCTGCCTTTTTAAAATCCAGTTTGAACATCTGGAAGCTCTCAGTTCATGTACTGTTGAAGCCTAGCTTGCAGAATTTTGAGTATTACCTAGCTAGCATGTGAAATGAATGCAATTGTATGGTATTTTCAACATTCTTTGGCATTGCCCTTTGGGATTGGAATGAAAATTGGCCTTTTCCAGTTGTGTGACCACTGCTGAGTTTTCCAAATTTGCTGGCATATTGAGTGCAGCACTTTCACAGCATCAGTATTTGGAATAACTCAGCTGGAATTTCATCACCTCCACTAGCTTTGTTTGTAGTGATGTTTCCTAAGGCCCACTTGACTTCACATTCCAGGATATCTGGCTCTAGGTGATGATCACAGCATGGTGGTTATCTGGATCATTAAGATCTTTTTTGTCTGGTTCTTGTGTGTATTCTTGCTACCTCTTCTTAATATCTTCTGCTTCTGTTAGGTCCATATCATTTTTGTCCTTATTGTGCCCATTTTTGCATGAAATGTTCCCTTGGTATCTCTAATTTTCTTGAAGAGATCTCTAGTCTTTCCCATTCTATTGTTTTCCTCTAATTCTTTGCATTAATCACTGAGGAAGGCTTTCTTAGCTCTCCTTGTTATTCTTTGAAACTCTGCATTCAAATGGGTATATCTTTCCTTTTCTCCTTTGCCTTTAGCTTCTCTTCTTTTCTCAGCTGTTTGTAAGTCCTCATCGGACAACCATTTTGCCTTCTTGCATTTCTTTTTCTCAGGGATGGTTTTGATCACTGCCTCCTGTACAATGTTATGAACCTTCGTCCATAGCTCTTCAGAGACTGTGCCTATTGGAGCTAATCCCTTGAATCTATTTGTCACTTCTACTGTATAATTCTTTGGAAGTTGATTTTGGTCATACCTTAATGGTCTAGTGGTTTTCCTTACTTTATTCAATTTAAGTCTGAATTTTGCAATAAGGAGTTGATGATATGAGCCACAGTCAACTCCCAGTTTTGTTTTTGCTGATTGTATAGAGCTTCTCCATCTTCAGCTGCAAAGAATATAATCAATCTGATTTTGGTATTGACCATCTGATGACGTCCATGTGTAGAGTCATCTCTTGTGTTATTGGAAGAGGGTGTTTGCTATGACCAGTGTGTCCTCTTGGCAAAATTATGTTAGTCTTTGCCCTGCTTCATTTTGAACTCCAAGGCCAAACTTGCCTGTTAGTCCAGGTATCTCTTGACTTCCTACTTTTGCATTCCAGTCCACTATGATGAAAACGCCATCTTTTTTTCGTGTTAGTTCTAGAAGGTCTTGTAGGTCTTCATTGAACCATTCACCTTCAGCTTCTTTGACATTGGTTGGGGCATAGACTTGGATTACTGTGATATTGACTGTGAGGACTTGGATTACTGTGAAATTGACTGTGAGGGCTACTCCTTTTCTTCTAAGGGATTCTTGCCCACAGTAGTAGACATAGTGGTCATCTGAATTAAATTTGCCTGTTCGGGTTCACTGATTCCTAAAATGTTGGTGTTAATTATTGCCATCTCCTGTTTGACCACTTCCAAATTTACCTTGATTCATGGACCTAACATTCCAGGTTCCTGTGGATTATTGTTCTTCACAGCATCATATTTTACTTTCACCACCAGACACATCACCAACTGGGCATTGTTTCCACTTTGGCTCAGCCTCTTCATTCCTTTTGGAGCTATTTCTCCACTCTTCTCTAGTAGCATATTGGGCACCTACCTACCTGGGGAGTTCATCTTTCAGTGTCATAGCTTTTTGCCTTTTCATATAGTTCACATGACTTGCTTCTTATTCAAATATCTGGTCTTCCCAATTGGCTCAGATGGTAAAGAATCTGCCTGCAGTGCAGGAGAGCCAGTTTCGATCCCTGGGTTGGGAAGATCCCCTGGAGAAGGGAATGGCAACCTACTCCAGTATTCTTTCCTGGAGAATTCCATGGGCAGAGGAGCCTGGCAGGCTACAGTCCATGGGGTCATGAAGAGTTGGACACTATTGAGCAACTAACACTTCACCTCACATCACCAACCTGGGGAGTTCATCTTTCACTGTCATATCTTTTTGCCTTTTCATACTGTTCACATAAGTTGCTCCTTAGTCAAATATCTGGTCAGGCCTTTCTTGACCACCCTAACTAAAATAGCACTCCTCTGTCTCTCTTACTCTCTCTTTATGTTCTGTGTTATTATTTTCTTTTTATTCAAAGTACTTTTCACTACCTAAAAGATATTTTGTTTGTTATAAATTGTATGATATTTCTCCTACTGGTAGTAAGCTGTTTGAGTACACTGACCTTGTCTTTTTTTTAACTGAATCCCTATGCCTAGAACAGTATCGGGTAGGTGAGTTTACATGAAACACTCTTTAAGGTGAATAAATGAATGCAGACATGGTCACCTGTACTTTGTACTTTGAAGATACAAATAGTCAACTTTAGAAAGCTTCACTTAAGCATCTTTGAATTTACAGTTTGCATATATGAAAACAAAGAGTTCGACTATTTTTCAATCAGATCATTGTACTTCTAATTTTCCCTATGCCTCTTACTGATGTTGAAAAATTATTTCTTATTTTAATCTTAAATAGCAATACTGCAGCTGGTAACCCCATAGGCACATTTTTGAGAGAAAATGGATAAATTCTGTGAAACCCTTTGAGCTCCAAGAGAGATGATAACTACATTCAAGATATTTGTATTGTCATTATTAATTAGTGTTATGCAAAAGTGAAAGAATCACACAGCCCAATCAGTGTCATGGGATTCAGACTACCCACCAGATTAATAGGAGCTCAGATCCTATTAAATGAATTAAAATCATTCAAAATATTATACAAGTGAGCATCCCACCATATGGCAACTGAATTATTTTTTAGGTCCAGCATCATCTGTACACAGAAAGATTCACTTGTTATCTGTCTATATGGATGTGAGTGAAGCACTTAATATATATTTGCTTTTTTTTTTTTTTAAGCATTCTTTGTGCACAAAGGAAAAAAACCTTCATGGTGACAATATTGTGCAAGGTTTGAAAGGGCAGTTTAGGGCAGCCCAGTCTGGAGCTCTTTGCTTTCTTTCGTCATTTGGCATTTGTATGGTTTAAGAGCTGGATAGAGGCGTCCTATCCTATACTGAGTGTAGTAGTCAGAATAATGGCCTCCAAAGTTGTCATGTCCTAATCCTTGGAACCTGTGAATATGTTAGGTTACATAGCAACAGGAAATTAAGGTTCTTATAAAATTAATATTGCTTATCAGCTGACCTTAAAATGGGGAAATTATTTTGAATGATTTGAGTGAGCCCACGGTAATCTGCCTGCAATGCAGGAGACCTGGGTTCGATCTCTAGGTCAGGAAGGTCCCCTAGAGGAGGAAATGACAACCCACTCCAGTATTCTTGCCTGGGAAATCCCATGGATAGAGGAGCCTGGCAGGCTATAGTCCATGGGGTCGCAAGAGTTGGAGCTGATTTAGCAACTAAACCACCACTAATGTAATCACAGCATCCTTAAAAGTGAAAGAGGAAGGCAGAAGATAGTGTTGAGTGTGGTCATGTGAGAAACAATGACCATTTTTGACTTTGAAGTGGAAGAGTATCATGAGCCAAACTCTAGGGCAGCCTCTAGAAGCTAGAAAAGGCAAGAAAGTGGATTCTCCCCTAGAGCCTCCAGAAAGGAATGCAGCCTTGGTTTTAGCCCAACCCTGGTTTTAATAGTTGATGAGACTCTAATTAAAGTACAGAATAAAGATGGCAATAGGACTCACCTATTTCTGACTTCCAGAACTGTAAGATAACAGATTTGTGATTTTTAAGTCACTAAATTTGTTGTAATTTGTTAAAGAGTAGCAATAGGAAACTAATGTACAAGACTCATTCATATCCCCTTGAGACCCCCCTTTGGACCTACCCAGAATTATCTGCCTTTCCTATTGTATTTCTGCTCTTTTGCTTCAGTGAGATTGGTTTCCTCATTCATGATACACGCATTCTCACTCCTTAGCTCACTTCCAAACTCATTTGTATGTGGGTTTCTATAATTGAGAAAGAATTTCTCCCTCTTGCTAGGATGAATCTGTGTGAACCTGGCTTATTCTTCCCTTGAACTACTAGATCAACCTTGATGGCCCTAAATCTTCAGGTGCCCAGATGTTAAAAGTTTAAACAAGATGAATTGAATTTCTGTCATGTGCCAGTACTGTTGTCATGAAGATGAAAAAGATTATAAGGCTTATTTTTAGGGACACACATGTTGACTAGCTGAAGAGAGATACACAGAAGCAATTAGGAAACAGCATGCCATATTCTTTAACTGAGATATGTTTGGAGTACTAAAGGAATGAAGGGAAAGGAATGACTAACTGCTTAATAGGGTAGATACAACGGTCACAGATTGGATTTCAACAAAACTTCTCAGGTGAGGGAATGTGTGGGCTCACATGAACGATGAGGCAGCAAACATATCCAAGGCCTCTGCTTCATTTATGAAATAGGCATATTCCATAAATATCAAACAAAATGTAAGATTATTTTGCTTTACTTTGGAAATAATAGTTGGCAAGTTCTAACTAAAGTACAGAATAAAGATGGCAACCTGATCCCCAGAGACAGATCTGGAGCCTGGCAGTGCTTTCAGGGGGCACCAGTAGAGCCTAGCCAGTTTAGCAGTCCTTGAATCTTTGTGTGTGCAGGCAGAGCAAGATTAATGTGGGCAAAGAAAGTGATTCCAACAACATTAACATACTGATTGCAGTTAAGTGCACTGCTTGTTCAACAAGTCTTCAGTAGACTAAAAAATATTTAATTAAACTAATGGGAAATGGAAAACATCTCTCATTCATGATATTATAAAAATATGTTTCTCATGTCTTCAGCTAGTAGTTCCGTGTTTTTGATTCTCAAATATTTCTATCCCTAGTCATTAATTCTCACTTTTACTCTAGTCCCTGATTGAAAACCCTTACTGGACATTTCTAATTAGAAGTTCTGTCATTACATCAATGTTTATATACCTAAAACCAAATTAATATTATCTAAGAGCCTGTAATCTTTCCCCAAATCTCAATTTCTTTTGTAGGTATCACTAATATTATAATCCTCAAGATTTTCTAAATTGAGAATGAGTTATAACAAAAACAGAGAAGGCAATGGCACCCCACTCCAGTACTCTTGCCTGGAAAATCCCATGGATGGAGGAGCCTGGAAGGCTGCAATCTGTGGGGTCGCTGAGGGTCGGACACGACTGAGCGACTTCACTTTCACTTTTCACTTTTATGCATTGGAGAAGGAAATGGCAACCCACTCCAGTGTTCTTGCCTGGAGAATCCCAGGGACGGGGGAGCCTGGTAGGTTGCTGTCTATGGGGTCACACAGAGTTGGACACGACTGAAGCAACTTAGCAGCAGCAGTATAACAAAAAATTCTGGAATAGTTGTCAGAATTTTGGGGTTTTAGTTTAGATCCTTCCACTCACATACATACTTTTGGTTCATTCACATAACCTTCAGGATCTGTTTCCTCATGGGCAGAATGAAGGACCTGGACTGGAAGCTAGGTGACTCACTCATGTTTTAACAAATATATTTTCAGCATCGACAATGTGTTGGTCAATCATTAACAGAACCTGCTGTGGGGATATGATTGACTGAGCTGGGCACAGATCCCAGCTTCATAGACCTGTTCTCTGAAAGACCTGCATCAGTCTTTCACTGTGTCCATTGATTCTGTCCTCAGGGTACCTCTGGGTGGGCTCTTGCTTCTGTCTCACTTTAGTCAGAGAGGGCTCTTACCATCTCGTGCTGAGGTGTCTGCCAGAGCACTTTCTTTGTCTCTTTGCATTCTCCCCACACTAACCCATGCAGCACAGTGTACTCTTAACAGATGACCCTCCTCCTCAAGAGTCTGATACCTCCTATTGCTTCTTATCAGTGATGTCTTATTTTTTAGACTATTGTCAAAGGTCCCTGTAGTTTGTCCTTGAGTGTGTGCTCAGTCACTATGTTGTGTCTGACTATTTGTGACTTAGTGGACTACAGCCCACCAGGCCCCTCTGTCCATGGTATTTCCTAGGCAAGATTACTAGAGTGGGTTGCCATTTCCTTCTCCAGGGGATTTTCCCTACTCAGGGATTGAACCTGGGGCTCTTGCATTGCAGGCAGATTCTTTACCACTGAGTCACCTGAGAAAGTCCGTATGTAGTTTGTCCTTAATTTATGTCTAATTTTATCTCTCTTGTTCAACATGAAACTTATTTTTTGTCAGGCCAATCTCCTCATTATTCTTTGCCAATCACAGCTCACACATACATCTCTGCACTTGGTGAGTCTCCCCCCTGAGACATTTCCTCTCACCTCACCTCTTGACTAATGGTGCTCCCTCAAGGCTCAGTGAAAGTCCCAAATTCTCTAGCAAGTCTTCCCCAGAATCCACAAGCCACCATTTCCATTCTCTCATTTATTTTCCAAGATCCTTAGTGTATATTTTTTGTATTTTGGACATTTGGCTACAGAATGTTATAGCCTCCTCATGTGTAGGTCCTCAGCATGATAATATGCTTGGGAACTCTTTAAGCACAGGGACAGTCAGATGTTTTCTGTGGCCCAGCCCAGTTCAGGAACATAAGAGTCAAGGTTAAGACTGTTGTTGTTCAGTCACCAAGTCATGTCTGACTCTTTGTGATCCCATGGGCTGCAGCATGCCAGGCCTCCCTGTCCCTTACCATCTCCCAGGTTTGCCCAAGTTCATGTCCATTGAATCGGTGATACCATCCAACCATCTCATCCTCTGTTGCCCTCTTCTCCTTCTGCCTTCAGTCTTTCTCAGCGTCAGGGTCTTTTCCAATGTCATCTGTTCACATCAGGTGGCCAAAGTATTGGAGCTTCAGGTTCAGCATCGGGTTAAGACTATGAACTTGTAAATCTGGTGGCCTGAGTTCTTAAGATGGCTTCACATTTTCCTGGCTGTGTGACCACAGGTGACTTACTTATCCTCTCTGAGTTTCTGTTTTCTTATTTGCAAAACTGGGACAACCATATTACCTGCCTCAGTTATTTACCAGTTAATGTGAGTAAAGGGTTTAGAACAGATCTTGGACTATAGTGAATGCTCAAGACGTTTTAGCTATTATTATTTCATTGAATTATTATTAGAATTAAATGGAATAACTTATGTAAAACCCTCAGCATAGTGCCCACCTTGTAGTAAGTATTCAATTAAAATTAACTTTTGTTGTTATTATTCTTTTTAGCAGATGAGGGGGCTTTGTGGAAAAGAAAATGGCTATAGTCAAAATTGTTGTCAAATATTTAAAATTTATGAGGTACCATTATAATCTCTATTTTTTAAAGACGAGGAAACTGAGGTTTAATGAGGTTAAGTAACTTGACAAGGTCACACACCTAGAAAGTGATGAAGCAGATTAAACATCTGGGAAGCCCAGCGGCAGAATCTGTACCTTTTAAACCAATATTCTTATGTTCCTGGTCCTGGACTAGGCAATTTAGGGGAAATTTTGATTGTTAGTGAAAATAAACATGAAATTTGGGTTTTCAGTTTGGATTTTCCTATTTCCCATCCTGGCCTTACCACTTATCTGGGCAAGATATTTTATCCTTCAGAGGTTATGTTTCCTTATCTGTAAGATGGAGATGGTAATATCTCTTTCATATGATTGCAGTGGGAACTAAAGAAGTAACATAAGTAAAGATCTTCCAGCATAAGACCTGCACTTTAATAGGTATTCAGGATATTTTGGACTCCTTTCTCTCCCTTTTGAAAATTTTAGCTAAAGTTGTACATTTTAGTGCTTTTAATTAGTCTGTGATATGAATTAGAATGCAGCATAGCAACCAGATAAGCAGCCCATGAGACTCAGCTTCTGTTGCCCTGACTTTGTGTTATAAATAACCAAACATGGCTGGTATTCTTGACATGTGAACACATGGGCACAACTTATCCATGACCATTGTCCAGGCAGCGTCCCTAACTAGATGGAGTTCTTTCTACAAGTTGTGGCACGTTCCAGCAGGGAAAGCCTTTTGCCCAGCAGGTGGGGGTGAGTAAAGAATTTGAGACTGCCAATATAGTCTCAGTTGGGAATGCTCGGGTGTGCATATGAGGAGCAGAGAATGCTGGCACTTTGAGCAAGCATTTCAGTAAACCTTTTGAAGGTCATGTCCCTCTTTGATGAGTATGCCATGGGAATTTTCCAAGGATTGTTTTACTTTAGTCTTTGGACTGAGTTGGTGGTCACACAATCTGTGGTTGAAAATAGCTTCAGTAATTAGGATAGAGAGAACATTAATGTCCCAAGATGCTAATAAAGCCAGCTACTAAGAATTCATGGGTAGGAATTCCCTTCCCAAACTTGATTCCTGAGCACAAGTTATATGAAACATTTCAACAGCAAGTAAGAGAAAACATTAGTCTCTTGCATATGTTGTAACCTTCAAGTAGGCATTACAGAGGCTACACTTTCCTTTTCTTCCTTTTAAAAATTTAATCAAGACGTGTTACCTTACACAGAGTAGATGATCCCCTGTGACTTCACTGCTCTCTCTCTCTCAGGAACAACTGCTGGCTGGCACAGTAAGCAAAGACAGCACCTTGGGTTTCCATGTGCTTCCCTGTTCTGTTTCCCATCTGATCTCTCATTTCAAGGATCCTCCATAACAGAAGCCTATCTCATTTCATGGGATTAATTTAGGAATAAAATCACTTCCTAAATATATCCTGCATAATACTTTGCATCAACATATTTGAAATATTTCACATCTGTGATAGAATGAAAGCAGTTGATCATTAAGAATAAAACCCTCAACATTTCTACAGATGTGGTGATTTTTATCACAGAGACTATATTAAGCAAGTAGTGCTCTAAATGTAGATTGTCTGTGTTCAAATTCTGGCTCTACTGCTTATTAGATGTATTGTCTTAGGTGGGCTGTTTAACCTATCTGAGCCTCATAAGGCTATCATGAGGATAAAATGAGATAATACATGTAAAGCCATAGTGCAGTGCCTCTCAATAAACATCAGCTATTTTAAGTACTGTTAATATCAGTATTACAGTAGTCTGCAAGGTTGGACTCTCCAAGAGGTAAATAAGATGGTACTTAAAAAGCTCCTTAGTACTTGAAATTGACTAAGCATATCCTTTTGAAGAAACTTGCTTACCTATAAAGAAAATGGTTGGATGAAGAAGAATGGGATTATTTTTCTGCCATTTAAATCGGTAGGGGAACCACAAGGGGGGAAAGGAGTAGGAGAAATTGGTTGATGGTATTGTCATCTCTTTTAGTCTCTCAATTTGTCATCCAATAAAAAGATGGCATCATAAAAGAGAAAAATTCATGTTAGATTTGCTCAAGCACCTGCTTCTTCACAAAGCCTCTGAGGATTCCATTTGTTTGTCCATCATTCATGCATCCATCCAGCTAAATATTTATTGGGAGGAGAAGGGGACAATGGAGGATGAGATGGTTGGATGGCATCATTGACTCAATGAGAGGCATGTAAAGATTTAGGAAAGGTCTTGCTGGGATTTAGCCTCCTAAAGTATCAAAGATGGCACCTCCTGATGGGTGAGGACTCAGAAGGTATCACAGAGGAGGGTGTCATTGAGCACAGAGCTGTAGGTTGACTGTTGAGTGATGGCCCGAATTCTCCAACATACGCAGCCCTAGTGAGTATTTCATGCCAGAGGCTAAAAGGAGCAGTGCAGGCCTCGTCATAGGTCCTTTGCTTGCTTCTCCAAACAAGGGTCTCCAAACCCAGTTCAGAAAGTCAGTGTCAGGAAGGACGGAACGATTTAGAGCTTTTCTCTGCAAACAAGCTGGGAAGAGCCATTGTTCCAAAGTCTGAGATAAAAGAACGGCTGGATTCCTGCTGGGAGGTTACCAATGCCTGGAGATCATGTCTGATTATTTTTGGGAAAGCACATCTTTGTTGACTTCAAAATAAACTTCAAAGGTGATAATCCAATAGTTGTGTCATTGGCTGCACCCTTATGAGCTACGGACAAACACTGAAACAGGCAGGAATCAGGCAACTTTCCAGACCACAGATTAAACCTGTGAGTGTGCTGCTGATTTCAGTGTTATTACTGCACCAATAAAAAGCTCTCAAGTTTTCTGAAGCATGAGAGGCACAATGGATAAAACAGGGGCTTTGGACAACTACTTTCATTCCTTTATGTAGATGAATTAATTTTGGTAAATAACTTCTATGAGCCTATAAAAGCAGTGAGAACATTTACTTTAGTGGTTGTGAATATTAAACTGTATGATATGGCCCAGAATAATGCCTGACAAAAATCACTGCAGACAGTGACTGCAGCCATGAAATTAAAAAAATGCTTGCTCCTTGGAAGGAAAGATATGACACACTTAGACAGAGAGACATCACTTTGCCAAAAAACATCTGTCTAGTCAAAGCTATGGTTTTTCCAGTAGTCATGTGTGGATGGGAGAGGTAGACCATAAAGAAGACTGAGCACTGCAGAATCAATGCTTTTGAATTGTAGTGTTGGAGAAGACTCTTGAGAGTCCCTTGGGCATCAAGGAGATCAAACAAGTCAATCCTAAAGGAAATCAACCCTGAATATTCATTGGAAGGACTGATGCTGAAGCTCCAATTCTTTGGTAACCTAATACAAAGAGCCGACTCATTAGAAAAGACCCTAATGATGGGAAAGATTGAAGGCAAAAGGAGAAGAGGGCGACAGAGGATAAGATGGTTAGATAGCATCACTGACTCAATGGACATGAGTTTGAGCAAACTCTGGGAGAGAAGGACAAGGGAGCCTGGTGTGCTGCAGTCTATGGGGTTGCAAAGATTTGGACATGACTTAGCAACTGAACAGCAACAACACAATGCCTGGCAAAAAAAAAGAAAAAAGGATTTACTTCTAGATTTTCCTTGTCAGATATAGCAGCCAGCCGTTAAGTAATTCTCCAATGATTCATTCTCAAGGTATAACAATAGTGAACATTTATTGAATGTTTGCTATGTATCAGATACTATACTGGCTGCTTTACAATGTTATCTCATTCACTCCTTATAATAAGCCATTGAGTTAACAGTATTATCCCTATTTTATAGATAAGGAAACTGAGCCTTAGAGAGGTTCAGTTGTTTACCTAAGTTCACAGGTTTACCTAAGTATTAGAGCTAGGATCCTCTGCTGGGCAGTCTGACTCTGGGGCACATGTATCCAGCCATGATATCATGACATACACGGACTTGATAAGTGCAGATACCTAGAGCTTGTGGCATTCTCTCCTGCGCTGTGAGGATGGCTGTGGTCTGCCATCAAGAGAGCCCTGAAGGGAACATGCTACCATTCTGGGGTCTGGTGGTTAGGGTTATGAACATTAGGCAAAGACTTAGAATTTCCATAGACTGGCAAGGAAGGGACTGTATTATGTGATTTGAAGTGTAGTGTGAATGGTGGGCAGAGTAAAGGTCATAGGAGGACGGTTTACTATCACAACAGTAGCAGCTGCCGTGTAACTAGAAAGGCTAGGGAAGGGTAGTGGTGTTGAGGTCCTTCACTATTCAAATCCATGAGGTAATGGCGTCACACTATCGTCCATGATGTCTCGTGTGTACGCACAGGATGATGAACTTTAGATCGTACGGTTTTTATCACTCCAATTGTTTTTAACAATATGAATATTTTCTCCTTCTGACTATATGAATGGATTGGTGAGGATGTTGGGTCTGGGAACTCAAGGAGGCTGTTTTACTCTCTCTGTGTAGTCTGAAGTTGTCACAAACGTCTCAAAGTGGTTGCTTTGATTGAAACTTCTTTCTCAAACTTTTCTTATCACTTTGTAGTCCTAGCCTTTAGTTTGAGAAAAGAGATTCAGTTTGTTTCTTTTCCTGAACTAGAGATGATTATAGTTGTATTCAATGAATCAAGGATGTAACTAATCAGACAGATATTAATACTGCCCAATATTGGGTAGGATATGAAGGAACTGGAAGCCATAATCCTGTCCTCAGGGATATTTTAATTTCAATTAAAGAGAAAACCAAACACCACTAGTAAAGCTTAATTGCAGTTTTAAGGATTAAGATTACATATATCTAGCAAAGTGGAGTTAATGAAACACTTTATGAGGAAACTCATGAAATTTTACTGGAAAAATTATTTCAGCATTTACAGGTCTGAATACTTGACATTTGGATGTGAGCCTAACTGAATACTTATGAACAGAGAATGATGATTAATAACTATTTCTCCAAAGAAGGTTGAAATGTTTAGGAGGGATGAAACAAGGCTCTTTTAAAATTCAGCACATTTACTAATAGACGAGGGAATAGGTAATACGGAGCACAAATAGTAATGGAAACCTTATGCATGATAAAGAAGAGCAAATGGTGCTGGGTTGCCTCTGTGTCAGCTCAGGGAAGTCATTTGATATCTTTGAACTCAGGTAAGAAATTTTTAAAAAAATTACTGAAAGATTATTATTTTCCATGCATTTGCTAAGAGATTTACATATGCCATGTCATTTGGTTCTTACTATAATCCTATGAGGCCTTCCCAGGTGGCTCTAGTGGTAAAGAACCTGCCTGCCCATACAGGATACGTAAGAGATGCAGGTTTGATCCCTGGGTGGGGAAAATCCCCTGGTGAAGGCAATGACAACCCACTCCAGTATTCTTGCCTGAAGAATCCCATGGACAGAGGAGCCTGGTGGGCTACAGTCCATAGGGTTGCAAAGAGTCAGACACAACTGAAGCGACTTAGCATGCATGTGAGTGCACACACACACACACACACACAGATAATCCAGTGAGGCAGATACTGTTATAGTCCGCATTTTGAAATGAAAGCTCAGAGAGGTTAAGTAAGCTGCCCAAATTTGCACAGCTACTAATTGACAAATCCAGAGTTCAAACCCTGGAGTCTTTGACTCTGAAGCTGTTTTTGACCATTCCTCCCATATATTTTATGAGGATGGTGATTGGGAGTAATGTAGGATTATTACATTCAGCAAACCTCAGTGATAGGGTTCTACAGTTGTGAATATTGAGGATTTAATGTGATTTATCTGGAGGTGACTGAAGCTGTTTCTCTGGCCATCATTAACTGCTTCGCAAACACCCCACAGTTGCAGGTGTTAGAGTTGATGCTTTAAGCTCAGCCAGATGTGGTGAGTAGAGGAGACTCAGATCCAGAAGTGGGATCTGGTGAGGGACTATGATGATGCAGTAATGGGCTGTTTAGTCAACCATCTTTTCTCCTGGGTGCTGTGGTCTGTTCAACTCAGATGGATTAACTCTTTGGCCAGAAGTACTTCTCAGCCTCTGGTATTTCTTAACTCAATAGAATATTTTGCAAGCTTCAAAAGTAGACATATAATCACCATATCTCAAAATCAGTTCCCTCCTTCAGAGGCTACTGGTTTGTTTACTTTTGGATTCTGTGGATTAAGTACTGGAGCAAATAATTCTTAAAACATTTTTTTTTCTTTCATTCAGTGTTTTACTCTCTCTCTCTCTGCCCTTTTGATTCTTTGATCATACCCTGTAACCTACTCCTTTCCTCCTTCTCATTCTGACCTTCTTTCCTGGTGACCTCTGAGAAATAGTGTTGAGTGATTTTGTCAGCACCATCTCATAACCCAGAGGCCTGTACTGAGTTGATTCCTCACAGCTTCTTGAGTGGAGACGTTCGGGAAAAGCTAAATATAGCATTCTGGTCTTTGACTGGGGCTTCCGATCTACACACTTGAAACCAGCAGTCCCTGGGCACTGTGGTTCTCGCTGGTATTCAGGCCTGAATACAAATCAGACCTCCATGTTCTTCAAGAAGTGTCAGCATTCATGAAAGTTGAATATAAGTGAGCTACTCTTATTTTTATAAATTCATTTAAATAATATAATTTATTATCATAAATTTACATGTTACTCTACTGCAAATTAAGCTCTACCAGGCTTAGCTCCAAGCACAAAGTATATCCCTTGTGAATATGATCGTTTTCATAGAGACTTTTAGGAGGGACATAGATTGTATTTTATATTTTAAGAAGTCATTTATTTTCAGAGAATTCTGGGACCCAACCACTGTGATTATTTGTCCAGTCTTCCCAAGATCCCACAAAGCAGGCAATGTTGGGCTAGATGGGATAGTACACTCCATTTATTTATTCACTGCATATTTATTGAATACCTCCCTGTTCCAGGCGCTGCTGTGTGTTAGAGCTGTGGGGAGAGTGGAAATGAACTGGGATTGCTGCCTTGACTGTAGAATGTGTCACTTGACGCCACACCAGAGAGCCCAGGTGGTCAGAAGTAAAACCGCTTAGCAATGGACACAAGGGAAAATGTCTTCTGATGAAGTGGCTGATTTGACATTGAAGAGAGATTTATGACTGAAGCAAAACAGGGCCTGCTGACACTCCTGCTGATTTAGGGCCTCCTACCTAGGGTTGCCTGCCCAGGGTAGCCTCCTATCCTTTAGAACTGGGGGTTATTTTAGGTGCCACCAACTCCAGGGCCACAAGAGGGTGCTTTCCTCCTTTCAGGTTATGCCTTTTAGAAATGCAACTCTTCACACGTCTTAAAGCCAAGTTTCCTGGGTCTTGGCAAATTCGGTCTATTCACAGACTTGATTCTAGGGAAAGAGAAAGGTGTAGGTTTGGAAGTGTATGTTTATTTATCTAATATCTTTTTTCCACTGAACTGTGAGCTCTAGGACCAGGTCTTGTGTTTTTGCTCATCCTTCTTTTCCTATGTCTGGATTAAATTCTGGCACATAAAAGGCCCTTAGTGAATATCTGTGAGTTTAAAAACCTGATCTCACTTCAAGTCTCACTTCTCAGTGGTTTTCAACTTTTCTGTGTATCAGAATCACCCAAGGTCAGCTGGCCCAGGGATTCTCATTCAGTAGTCTGGGATAGGATTGGGAATGTGATTCCAGAAAGGTCTGTGGTATTCTGATTTGAGGACTGCTGTCCAGTTTTTCCTGCCCTGTACATAGAAATTTCATCTTGTTCCTCTGGACTTTGGGGCCTGTGGTTCTTCAGCTGCTTGAGTCTGGGCAACACATTTCTTTTTCTTAAACTTTTTATTTTGTGTTGGGGTATAGCCAATTAACAATGTTGTGATAGTTTCAGGCGAACAGTGAAGGGACTCAGCTATACATATGCATATGCAGCCATACATATCCATTCTCCCCCAGACTCCCTTCCCATCCAGGCTGCCACGTAACATTGAGCAGAATTCCATGTGCTATACAGTGGGTCCTTAGTTGGTTACCCATTTTGAATATAGCAGCACATTCCTCTCTCTTTAGCATGCCTCCGATATCCCTTCAGTATGACCAAATCTCCTCCCCATTCTCCTCTTCCTGTTCCTCTTCTCATGAGCATCTCTTCCTGTCATCCCATTCTATAAGAGAAGGAGATGTTCCAAGAAGCCTGCACCTGCTGATCCAGGGAGGCCACCTGGGAAGACACATAAATCATAAGATCTTGGTTGCCACCCACAGGGTCAGCCTCTTTTGAAGGCTGGTGTTCAGGGCCATCACTGATGGATAATACCAACTTCAATTACACTTAAACATACACACTGATGCTGGAATAGATACCACCCTAAAGTATATGAGAGTCCTTCCCTTATAACAGAGGCTGATAACATGGCTGAGATCTTCTGAGATCTTTTTTCTATGTTTTTGAGAAAAAATATATATGTATCATGATGAGTTTGGAGGAGAGTAAGTTTTTTTTTTTTTTAAACTTGAAAAACTTATTTGAAAAATACATGGGCTGGAGGAAGCACAAGCTGGAATCAAGATTGCCGGGAGAAATATCAATAACCTCAGATATGCAGATGACACCATCTTTATGGCAGAAAGTGAAGAGGAACTAAAAACCTCTTGATGAAAGTGAAGGAGAATGAAAAAGTTGGCTTAAAGCTCAACATTCAGAAAACGAAGATCACGGCATCTGGTCCCATCACTTCATGGGAAATAGATGGGGAAACAGTAGAAACAGTGTCAGACTTTATTTTTCTGGGCTCCAAAATCACTGCAGATGGTAATTGCAGCCATGAAATTAAGACGCTTACTCCTTGGAAGGAAAGTTATGACCAACCTAGATCAGTTCAGTTCAGTCGCTCAGTCATGTCTGACTCTTTGCGACCCCATGAAACATAGCACGCCAGGCCTCCCTGTCCATCACCAACTCCCGGAGTTCACTCAGACTCACGTCTATTGAGTCAGTGATGCCATCCAGCCATATCATCCTCTGTCGTCCCCTTCTCCTCCTACCCTCAATCCCTCCCAGCATCAGAGTCTTTTCCAATGAGGCAACTCTTCGCATGAGGTGGCCAAAGTACTGGAGTTTCAGCTTTAGCATCCTTCCTTCCAATGAACACCCAGGACTGATCTCCTTTAGAATGGACTGGTTGGATCTCCTTGCAGTCTAAGGGACTCTCAAGAGTCTTCTCCAACACCACAGTTCAAAAGCATCAATTCTTTGGTGCTCAGCTTTTTTCACAGTCCAACCCTTACATCCATACATGACCACTGGAAAAACCATAGCCTTGACTAGATGGACCTTTGTTGGCAAAGTAATGTCTCTACTTTTTAATATGCTGTCTAGGTTGGTCATAATGTTTCTTCCAAGGAGTAAGCGTCTTTTAATTTCATGGCTGCAGTCACCATCTGCAGTGATTTTGGAGCCCCAAAAGATAAAGTCTGACACTGTTTCCACTGTTTCCCCATCTATTTCCCGTGAAGTGATGGGACCGGATGCCATGATCTTCGTTTTCTGAATGTTGAGCTTTAAGCCAACTTTTTCACTCTCCTCTTTCACTTTCATCAAGAGGCTTTTGAGTTCCTCTTCACTTTCTGCCATAAGGGTGGTGTCATCTGCATATCTGAGGTTATTGATATTTCTCCCAGTAATCTTGATTCCAGCTTGTGCTTCTTCCAGCCCAGCGTTTCTCATGATGTACTCTGCATATAAGTTAAATAAGCAGGGTGACAATATACAGCCTTGACGTACTCCTTTTCCTATTTGGAACCAGTCTGTTGTTCCATGTCCAGTTCTAACTTTTGCTTCCTGACCTGCATATAGATTTCTCAAGAGGCAGGTCAGGTGGTCTGGTATTCCTGTCCCTTGAAGAATTTTCCACAGTTTATTGTGATCCACATAATCAAAGGCTTTGGCATAGTCAATAAAGCAGAAATAGATGTTTTTCTGGAACTCTCTTGCTTTTTTGATGATCCGGTGTATGTTAGCAATTTGATCTCTGATTCCTCTGCCTTTTCCAAAACCAGATTTAACATCTGGAAGTTCATGGTTCACATACTGCTGAAGCCTGGCTTGGAGAATTTTGAGCATTACTTTACTAACGTGTGAGATGAGTCCAACTGTGCGGTAGTTTGAGCATTCTTTGGCATTGCCTTTCTTTGGGATTGGAATGAAAACTGACCTTTTCCAGTCCTGTGGCCACTGCTGAGTTTTCCAAATGTGCTGGCATATTGAGTGCAGCACTTTCACAGCATCATCTTTCAGGATTTGAAATAGCTCAACTGGAATTCCATCACCTCCACTAGCTTTGTTCCTAGTGATGCTTTCTAAGGCCCACTTGACTTCACATTCCAGGATGTCTGGCTCTAGGTGAGTGATCATGCCATCGTGATTATCTTGGTCATGAAGATCTTTTTTGTATAGTTCTTCTGTGTATTCTTGCCACCTCTTCTTAATATCTTCTGCTTCTGTTAGGTCCCTACCATTTCTGTCCTTTATCGAGTCCATCTTTGCATGAAATGTTCCCGTGGTATCTCTAATTTTCTTGAAGAGATCTCTAGTCTTTCCCATTTTGTTGTTTTCCTCTATTTCTTTGCATTGATTGCTGAGGAAGGCTTTCTTATCTCTTCTTGCTATTCTTTGGATCTCTGCATTCAGATGCTTATATCTTTCCTTTTCTCCTTTGCTTTTCACTTCTCTTCTTTTCACAGTTATTTGTAAGGCCTCCCAGACAGCCATTTTGCTTTTTTGCATTTCTTTTCCATGGGGATGGTCTTGATCCCTGTCTCTTGTACAATGTCACAAACCTCTGTCCATAGTTCATCAGGCACTCTTATCTATCAGATCTAGTCCCTTAAATCTATTTCTCACTCCCACTGTATAATATAAGAAATTTGATTTAGGTCATACCTGAATGGTCTAGTGGTTTTCCCTACTTTCTTCAATTTAAGTCTGAATTTGGCCATAAGGAGCTCATGATCTGAGCCACAGTCAGCTCCCAGTCTTGTTTTTGCTGACTGTATAGAGCTTCTCCATCTTTGGCTGCAAAGAATATAATCAGTCTGATTTCAGTGTTGACCATCTGGTGATGTCCATGTGTAGAGTCTTCTCTTGTGTTGTTGGAAGAGGGTGTTTGCTATGACCAGTGCATTTTCTTGGCAAAACTCTATTAGCCTTTGCCCTGCTTCATTCTGTACTCCAAGGCCAAATTTGCCTGTTACTCCAGGTGTTTCTTGACTTCCTCCTTTTGCATTCCAGTCCCCTATAATGAAAAGGACATCTTTTTGGAGTGTTAGTTCTAAAAGGTCATGTAAGTCTTCAGAGAACCATTCAACTTTCAACTTCAGCTTCTTCAGTGTTAATGGTTGGGGCATAGACTTGGATTACTCTGATATTGAATGGTTTGCCTTGGAAATGAACAGAGATCATTCTGTCATTTTTGAGATTGCATCCAAGTACTGCATTTCAGACTCTTTTGTTGACCATGATGGCTACACCTTGGATGAGGAGTATCTCCTCACTGCAGCCCCTCCTGACCTTGAACGTGGAGTAGCTCCTCTAGGCCCTCCTATGCCCATGCAGTCACCGCTCCTTGGACATAGTGTTGCTCCTCTTGGCCGCCGCCCCACCAACCTAGATAGCATATTGAAAAGCAGAGACATTACTTTGCCAACAAAGGTCCGTCTAGTCAAGGCTATGGTTTTTCCAGTGGTCATGTATGGATGTGAGAGTTGGACTGTGAAAAAAGCTGAGCACCAAAGAATTGATGCTTTTGAACTGTGGTGTTGGAGAAGACTCTTGAGAGTCCCTTAGACTGCAAGGAGATCCAACCAGTCCATTCTAAAGGAGATCAGTCCTGGGTGTTCATTGGAAGGACTGATGCTAAAGCTGAAACTCCAATACTTTGGCCATCTCATGTGAAGAGTTGACTTACTGGAAAAGACCCTGATGCTGAGAAGGATTGGGGGCAGGAGGAGAAGGGGACAACAGAAGATGAGATGGTTGGATGGTATTACCGACTCGATGGACATGAGTTTGAGTGAACTCCAGGAGTTGGTGATGGACAGGGAGGCCTGGCTTGCTGCGATTCGTGGGGTCACAAAGAGTTGGACATGACTGAGCGACTGAACTGAACTGAACTGAATGACAGAGAAGCAATTAACCTTTTTTTTTTTTCCTGTTTGTCTGATTTTTTTATTATTATTTTAAAAAGTGGAAAACCAAAAGTATAATTTTCATTCAATAAATATCATTTGATCCTTAAGCAGCTTTGTTGCAGAAAGTGAAGTCCATGATTTTAGATTATTTTCGGTTTAGAATCAGTTTTCACACAGTTTCAATAATTGCAGCAATTTCCTTGAATTGTCTGTAGAAATTCTGAAACTGTGGGATTGTCATTTCAAAGGACTTGTTCTTCACTTGGCCTGAATGATCTGCCACTTTGAGCATCACTGCAACATAAGGATACTTAAGAGATCTGCAACTGTCGGAGCTCACAGCCATACCCAGCTTCCACTCAAAATCTATGAGCTGGCTGGTGACCTTGGACTTAGCATCCAACTGCTGCTCACTGGACTCCTCCATAGCACGGTTCAGGGCTCCCACCATCCGCAATTAACCTTTTTAATATAGAATAAGAAATTATGCTTCAATAAAAAACCATTTTTTATACACAGTTAACAATGTTGAACCTCGTTCATAATTAATGGAACAGTTAAATGAGGTCTTATTTTCCCCCATCAAGTTGACAAAGATTAATAACAATATTAATCGTAAAAGAGGAGTCTTTTTGTTATATGGTTTGGCATTGCTAGAGTAGCACAGGTAGTACAAAGAGCTTGGGCCTTGGAGGCAGATGGCCCTATGTTGCTGCTGCTGCTGCTAAGTCGCCTCAGTCGTGTCCAACTCTGTGCGACCCCAGAGACGGCACCCACCAGGCTCCCCCGTCCCTGGGATTCTCCAGGCAAGAACACTGGAGCAGGTTGCCATTTTCTTCTACAATGCATGAAAGTGAAAAGTGAAAGTGAAGTCGCTCAGTCGTGTCTGATTCCTACCGACCCCATGGACTGCAGCCTGCCAGGCTCCTCCGTCCGTGGGATTTTCCAGGCAAGAGTACTGGAGTGGGTTGCCATTGCCTTCTCTGAGATGGCCCTATACAAACCCCTAAACCTGAATGTCTACCTCATTTGGTGTATTTATGGACAAATCAGTTAACTTCTTTGAGTCTTAACTTCCTTATCTACAAGGCTGGAGAGTGATCTTGACTTTGTAAGGGTTCAGAACAAGGGTACCCCAGATTTTGCACTTTTGCATAAACATTATTTTGAGAGGCAATTGAGACTCTCTATAGGTTCAAGAGAAACTACTGCCTCTCCCTTTACTACTTAGAAGAATTTAAATTGGGTATTTATCCCAGAAAAGTTATTATTGAAGATAAATTTTTATCAAAACAGACCCATCTATAGGCCAGACAAACATCTAATCACCAAATTTCAGGCCCCCAGCCCATTCTTTAGCTCAGGATGGCACATATACCTCATTTTACCTTTCTGTCTTTGACCTTCTCATGTACATGGGGTTCCTGTACTAATGAAATTAAATTAGATTTTCTCCTGTTAATTTGTTTCATGTCAATTTAATTATTAGACCAACCAAAAGGGCCTAAGAAACATAGAGGAAAATTTTTCTTCTTTCCCAACAACTTCACAGAGTTTTAAAATAGCCCAGCTCTGGGCACAGTTGCTTTTAGTTAGTTAAAAGTCATCAGCTTATATTCAAATGTCACTATAAGCAATAGAGTTTGACACTTGTATTTGAAATTTTATTTTAAGGATATTGTAGAGGAAGTTGTTTTGTCCATCATGCAGTGTTCCTCTCCACTGGAGAAATTCTTATTTGGTCTTAATATCAAGAAGTTTCACTTCTCCTGCTGTGCTTTAATCTTATGGATTTGGTGATTTGTATACCTGACTGGTTTTCCGTCTTTGAACTAGCTGCTAGAAAGCCTGGAGCCGAATGTGTGGTCCATCAGTTTCATACATCATTATGGTGTACAATCTCAGCCTCATACCTGGCTCCATTTATACACTGTCATTGTTTTGTTCTGTTTTTTAGATTTGCTCTCACTTTTCATTTATGTTATTGTGTTTTAAGTACTCTAAGGTGCTTTTTTAGCCTTTCTGAAAAGCGACAGGATAAAAAAGTCATTACTAAAAAAGAAGTAAACACATGTAAAGCAGTTTTCACAGTGCCTGGCCAATAGTCGGTATATAAAATAAAAGTTAATTTTATATTTTCTTATAAACAAGTCTAATTATCATTTGTAGACACAGATTGGCCCCTTGTGGAATATATTAGAAAGGATGTGGCAAAGTGATTTTTTACCATAGACAAGTATCCCAAACTGGAAAGGTGTTACCACACTAGGTAATGGAAAGTATAACTCTAAAGCAAGCTGAGAGCCCAAATGGTCAAATCTCTGCATGGAATCCCCTCTAAGTAAGCCCAGCCTAGACCACAAATTATTCAAAAGTGATTTCAGTCTTTACTTGGGTCTCTCAAAGGACACGAAAGGGGCACTTGTTCTTATCCGTCAGCTGCATGTCATAAAATGTGGCTTCTTTTCCTTTCTAGTTTTCTTTCACTCACTACTACCCAATGTATCCACTGACAACCAGATTTACCCTCTCTTACACCCACCTCCCAACTCTTTATTGTGTAGACTGACCAAGCTTCTCTGATTAGAGTTTTCCTTTTTTTCTTACACCTCTCTGGACTTCTTTCCCGCTACTCATCTCTGATTCTGTATCATAAAAGATTGATGAACTAGGCTGACAAAGACAATTCTTCTGCTTGCAGGTGGGTTGGAGAATTCTCACCTGTTAATAAATCTTCTCTGTCACCTAGGAAATAAAGGGTGATTAATGTGTGATACAGTCCATGGGGTCTCAAAGAGTTGGACACAATTGAGAGACTAAGCACGCACACACACACACACAATGTGTGATAGAAGAAGAGAGCACTTTGGAATGTGTCTCTAGCTCAGGAATACATTCAGGCATGTTGGGGCAAAGGTCAGGGCTTAATTCTTCTGGTCCTGCCTTTACCAAGGCTTCCCTTGAGTAAGGGACTTTATGACATCTGTAACTTGGAGGTAGAGTCATGATGCCCTTATGTTGGATGGAGTTGAAGCTGTTGGTGCAGAGTACAGGAATAATTTGTTGTTTAGCTGCAAAGTTGTATCTGACTCTTTACAACCCCATGGACTGTAGCATACCAGGCTCCTCTGTCCATGGAGTTTCCAAGGCAAAAATACTGGAGTGAGTTGCCATTTCCTTCTACAGGGGATCTTCCCAACCCAGGAATCTAACCTGTGTCTCCTGCATTGGCAGGCAAATTCTTTATTGCTGAGTCACCAGGAAAGCCCAAGAGGATAATGATGGGGGCAAATGATCTGTCCTCTTGGTTTCCTGTGGACTGTGGGAATGGCCATCTAGGCTTGCCTCCCTCTGAGTGGGGTAAGCTGAGAGGACACAGTCTTAAATTCATTATACCCAGTTTGCTAATGCAAAATGAGGCAGCCATACACTAGTTACTTTCTTGCTCTTGTAAACCTATATGCTTATTTATCTTTCACATCAGCTTCAGAGTACCTAAAGTCTCTGATGTAAGGTTCACAGTAGAAGAGAACTAGAATGAGAGCTAGGCCAAGTCAAAAACTTGAGCCACAGAAATATTGACCCAGTACTGTGGTTAATTAGTTAATATGATTCCCTTCACATTCTTTTCTTCAGTGACTGTTTATTGAAAGCCAACTTGCCAGTTCTTCTAAATACTGAGAACATTAAGATGATAGACCAATGGCCCCTGGTGTTTAGGAGCCATAGTGTAAGGGAGGCTGACCTAAGAAGGATAATCAGAAACATGGTGTTCAGTGCCACAGTTGAGCTATAAATGAAATGTCTTGAGAACCCAGAAGAGGGAGAGAGACTAACTTCAGAGAGTCAAAGAGGAGGAAACACTGGAGTTGGGGTTTAAGGATAAGAAGTCATTTGCTAGGGCTTCCCTGGTAGCTCAGTCAGTAAAGTATCTGGCTGCAATACTGGAGACCTCGGTTCGATTCTTGGGTCAGGAAGATCCTCTGGAGAAGGGATAGGCTACCCACTCCAGTATTCTTGGGCTTCCCTGGTGGCTCAGCTGGTAAAGAATCTGCCTGCAATGTGGGAGATCTGGGTTTGATCCCTGAGTTGGGAAGATCCCTTGAAAAAGGGAAAGGCTACCCACTCCAGTATTCTGGCCTGGAGAAGTCCATGGACTGTATAGTCCATGGGGTCGCAGCGAGTTGGACATGACTGAGTGACTTTCACACACACACACACACACACACAGGCATGTGTTCATTTGCCTCAATTATATTTACCTGATTTTAGTTTGATCACATGACCTTATTAATATTAGAAAACACTGTCTAGCCGAATGCAGTCTTAGCATTTGGTCTTTTGATTCTGCAGTTAATGATAGACCAGAGTGGAATTCCTGGAATGTTCTGAGCTAAAGAATTTGAAAGATGTCATACATAGAGACAAACCACATCCTTAGGGCTTAGCAGATAAATGCCCTGGGACTTTGTTAATAAGGATTATGGGAGACTTTCTCTTGGGCCACCCAGTATTTACTTCCTGTGGCAGTAACACCGTGTAAAATATATGCCGATCAGATGGGAAACGATGGTCACTTGAAGCGTGAATGGGGAGCTCCAGATCCAGGACGAGTGGACAGAAGTTGCTGTTGCTTGGGATGTTGGGAATGATGGGGGCTCAGCACATACACGGGGGATTTCCTTCCAGAAGGAGTAAGGTTATTGGGTCACAGCTTGAAACTGGAGGTCTTGCTGAGCACTTGCTTCAGAATCACCAGCAGCAAGGGCAGCAGGGTGGCACTCTCTCTCTGTGGCTTTCCTTAGCACTGCAACATATTTCTTTCCATTCTTTAGAAATAAATTCTGATTTACGGCTTTGTATTTCTTTAGTGTCTGTTATAAAAGTGACCATTAAATACAGAGTTTTAGTGACTAAAACAGTTGGAGACCACAGCCAGACTGACAGCTTTAGGAGAGCGTTTATTTTCCATTTTTTTTTCCCCTCCAGCCTGGCTTTAGCTTTAAATTAGATTGTAATAATCATAACAAAGCTCCTCCCTATCCTTAGTTGAAAGCACATTGCAGACCTGGACTCTTTCTGGGACTTTATTTATGGCAGAATCCCATACTGTTTTAGAACTTTTATCTTCCAGGTTGTGCAGCATTTTATGGGTCTCTGTTTTCTATAGCATTTCAGAAACCAGTTCAAAACAATATGAATTTTCTAGGGTGCTAGAAGGATCTTTAGGAAAAGCAAATCTCCCCCGCCTCCCCAACCCTGCCTCATTGTCTGCATTGATGTGGCTCTCATTGTGTTAATCCTGGAATACACAGTAAAGTAGGTTAGTTAAGCTGTTGGTTCTGGAGCCTTATTATCTGGGTATATTTCTCAACCTAGCCGTGTACTCACTGTGTGACCTTAGACCCCTTACTAAACAATTCTGTGTAGCAATTTTCCCAGCTGTGAATACAGAACAATGGTAGTGTCAACCTCAGAGGAAGGTTGGGAAGATTTATCAAGTTAAAGTACTTAGAGCACTTAGAACAGTTCTTTGCAGCCGCAAGTGCTTAAAAAATGTTAGCTGTTGTTATTAGCTCAGAAGCTCATGAAGTTATCTATAATGGATGAATGATATTGAATGGTCTAATAGTCATCAAATAATTCCACTCTGGTTGGTCTGCATGTACATGCTTGTTAATGGTATGGTTAGGAGATTTTAAACTCTAAACAACTATATTCAATTGGCAACTACTTAGAATTATAATTTCCTAGTAGCTTAGAGCATTGAGTTTGTACAAGCTGAGCTCTTCTTGAGAGTATTGGGATTGGAGTCAGACTGTCTAGTCAAATACCAGTTCTATTACTTATGTAGCCTCTTGATGGTTTGGTTCCCTCATCTGTATAATGGAGATAATTTCTCACAAGATTGTTGTAAGGATAATGAATATAAATGTTTGGACCATGTTCCAAATATTCACAACAGTTGTCGAGGGGGAAGAGAGGAGGGATTGATGGCTCATGGGTCAGGTTTATTTATGACAAGTTCCCTGGTAACAAGTGATCGGAGCTCGGGATTTGTTCAGGGTGGCAGGCATCTGACAGCAAAGGGGAAAACACTAAGTCCTTTAAAACTTCAGGAATGTTGAGAGACATTACAAAACTCAGAAGGGCAAATGGCAGTTTGTTGCTGTCAGTATTATAAGCGTAAGGGTGGACACTTCAGTTCAGATGAATCATTCTGGATGTGTCCTGTCTCGTCCAAGAATTCCACTTGCATAAGATGGGGTGACATCAGCAGAGAAAAGAAAGCAAAGGACCCAGTCTTTCTTCTTACTCCTGGAAATAGTGACAGTGGCAGTGCTGTCTTGGGGTTTATTCACTGTTACAAAGTTCTCAAACTGTAATGGGTGTAAAACTCAAATATGGAACTTGTTTGAAGGCCGTCTTTCAGAGTCTCATCCACAGAAGTTCAATAGACTGTCGGCGTAGCCTGGGAATCAGCTTGTTTTCAGACTCTAGGTGTTTTTGACGCAGGTGGTTAGACTACATTCCGAGAAAGATGCCTCTGGTGAGACTGGGCAGAGTAAATTCCCCTGCAGAAGGTGACTGCCCGTGCTTTGGCGTTTTCCCCAGCATGATGGTTTGCTTCTGGAACTCAGAAACAAAAAATCCAGTTTTGCTTTATTTTGAGCCAAAGCACTGTTTAATAACTGATGTTGTTTGTTAATTGTTTCTCACAACACTGCATGGATGACAATATTAATTCTATTCGACACAAGAGGAATCAGGGACACAAGGAAGATTTCTTTAAGGGTGCAATGTGGTTTGGTGCAAGCATGAATTATGGGCAAACATTATACGGGTCCTTCAATTTGTCCCCAGCCATCTGGGTATTGCTAAACACATCTGTTCCTTCTCCTGGAGAGGATGTTCCAGTGCTGCCACACGATTTAAATTATGTCAAGAGAGAGGGTTCCATTTGTCCACTTCTCTGGTGCGTAGGGACGACTCCCCGGAGCCTTGGTTCGCCAGGACTGGTGTTTATTCAGTGCCTGGGTACTTAACTCTGAATTTTGATTTGGGCATTTGCCAGGCATGATATTCTGCCAAGGCCTTCCCAGTCTGTTCTCTGCTGTTTTGCTCCTGAAGATTTACAGCTAATGAAGGGATAAAGAAAGGTCACGGCAGAGGCGGCAGCATGTGGTAGTGACTCATGGTCTGGGCCTGGTGAGGAGCCAGTTTGGGTGGAACGCTCCACTAGCTGCCGCGCTTGTTTTCACGTGGCTCTCTGCCACGGCCCTGCAGGAAGCAGTTTCTCGCCTGTTGCCGGTCAGAGGGAAGGCCTGGCCATTCTCTCCATCCCTGTTGTTATGAACTCAGCTGAAGCCAATGAAGCCTGGTGGCCACTTGACAAAGAATCTTGTGGAGTAGGAGTTCAGGAGACAGTGGGATGGGCCACTCCTGGGAGGGGTCAGGTCTTCAAGATCAGCCACAGATACCTGCCAGGGGCACTTTGGCTGTAGGACTGAAGGGAGTCAGAGATGCTGGGACTGGCAAGCAGGGTTTCTCAACCTTGGCACTACTGACATTTTGGACCAAATAATTCTTTGTTGTGGGGAGGTGAGCTGTGCTGCACATGGTAGATGGCTAGCAGCACCCCTGGCTGCTACCCACTAGATGTCAGTGGCACACCCCATGCTTCCCCTTTGCCCCCAATTAATGCAACCAGTAAAGTCTCTGGACATTGCCAAGTGTCCCCTGGAAGCAAAATAACCCCTGATTGAGAACCACTGTGGTCTCAAATCCCAGGCATGGGACCAGTGTTAAGAAGATCCACTTTCCATTCTGTTTTCCTCATCCTTTTTCATTATCATCCCTAAAATTTATTGAGCACTCACCATGGGACACATAGTCAATTTAGCATTTGTTATCTCATTTAATCCACACATCCCAGGATGAAGAAATTCTTATTGTTCCCATTTTGTGAAAAAGAAAACTGAAGTTTATAAAAATAACTTGCCCAAGGTCACACAGCTGGTAGTTGGGGCTTAAGCACAGGTTTAGGTCCTCTTCCTCACCCTGTTGCCATATGTAAGGGAACTATAATATGTGGGAAATGCTGAGATGCAGGGTAAAAGCTGACATGCAGCATAAAAAGGGGGCTGCCGACCGGAGGCAGGACCTCTACTTCAGGACTGGCATTCAGGATTATAAACTGTAAGCTCTGTGGAGATAATTAAGAGCTTAGATAAACTTGACTGCTATGTAGTTGATTCAGATAGAGATCCAGCTACTGGAGGCAGGTCGGGGCTTGATCACAGCTGAGCCTCTGCCTGTTCCCAGCTGTTGTCTCCTGTCCGTGTCACTCCATCCCTGAGATGTGACACCTGATGGGATCCCAGTGTGCCTTTTTCATTTCAGATACTGTCCATAGGACCATGATATCCCACCCCAAACCCCAGGCCTTCCTTCTGCTTGAATTACTCCTGCTTCTGTTTAGCTGCAGCTGCCAAGTACTGGGGGCATATCTGCTGAGTAACCGACACATGAGGTTGCCCATCACCTCTGGTGCACTAAAGATTCTATGACATGGCAACTGAAGCTGATGTGATCTCTGGTCTATGTAAAATAGTTGTAGTTTGTGGGAATTGATGACTCCGAATTGAATACTAATAGTTAGAGACAACTTTGGGAAGGTTTGCTGGGCAACAGTTGAGATTTTTAAAGGGAGGGTCAGGGCTTCTGGGGGTGTGCTTTCCTCAGTATTAGGGGCACCAGGTGGAGGTGTGGAAGATGTTACTTGAAACCCAAGTGAGCCTCTTCAGTGGGCCTTTTAAGTATATTTTACACTTAGTGGGGCAGAAGAGATTTTGGAATGCACAGTTGTTTTGTAGTCTGCGTGACACCTAGAACCAAATGGCCTTTGACATTATCAGACAGCACTTGCTTCAACTACATGGACTTCTGCCCACATCCAGTGAGCATGTAAACTCGTGTGTGATGTGAAAGCTGTGAGTATCTTTGCAGAGGGAGAGTTCCAGCTGACTTGCAGAGGGCTTACCTGAGGCCAGCAGTAGTGTAAGGGGTTCTTTTTATTTTTGGCTGCACTGGGTCTTCGTTGCTTTTTTTCTGCAGGCTTTCTGTAGTTGCAGCGAGCGGGGCTACTCTTAGTTGGGGTGTGCAGTCTTCTCATTGCAGTGGCTGCTCTTGCCGCGGAGCACAGGCTGTAGGCACGTGGGCTTCAGTAGTTGCATCATGTGGGCTCAGTAGTTGCTGACTCATGGGCTCTAGAGCTCAGGCTCAGTAGTTTTGGCTCACAGACTTAGTTGCTCCGCAGCATGTGGAATCTTCCCAGAACAGGGATCAAACCAGTTTCCCCCTGCATGGCAAGATGGATTCTTATCCACTGAGCCACCAGGGAGTCCTGTTTGGGGACTTCTGCTGCCCTTGTGCCTGATGGATATTGATGTCCTGCCAAGCTTCCTCCATGTGTTAAAGTATATCTTGAACAGTCACCACACAGGCTTCAGCATTCCTGCAAGACTGAAATCATCTCTGCGATTGCCCTGTGTTCTAAATTCCCTCTGCCCTTCCCTGGTGGTCGGTCGTGCCCTTTCTAGAGGATATTGGGGTTGATACTTGCTGGTTTAGTGAGGTATCATTTGAGTATAGCAAGGCTGCTCACAGGAAACTTTTTTGCTTTTGCTCACTGTCTTGTTACCTTTAACATATCTTTTAAATATTAGAAAAATAATACAAGTTTATTAAAGACAAATTAGAAAATGCAAATAAACAACAAAGGAAAAGAAAAATCACCTTTTAATCTTATAACTCAGATATAGCCTCTGTTAACATTTTGGATATGTTCTCATGTTTTTGTTTTGCTTTTTACAAAGGGAGGAATTAGAAGAAATTGCCATAAGACTTGTGGCATATTCTTAGTAGAATATTCAAAATGATGCTTAAATAAAATCTTGATTTCTTGGCAATGGGCCCTGATAATTTTTGACAACATACATGGTTTTAGGAATCTAAATAAGAAATGCTATATATTTTTCTCCTTGCTGATAAAGGGTGTATCTACAGGAGATAGTGTATGTGCATGTGTGTGTGTGTGTGTGTGTGTGCATGTATGTATGTAAATGGAATGTCTGTGGCTCCTGAAAAAGAAATTCTGTTGCTGGATTTGCTGACTCACTGCCAAGGCCTGCTGCAGGCAGGGAACAGATTCTGAGTTATTCAAGCCAAACATTTGGCCCTCATGGTTTATTGGCCACTGTGACAGACTTCTCCTCACACCTCACCTCCTCACGTCTTCCTTGTTGGCACGTGGACATATCTGGCATTTTGTTCATTTTGCCTCCTCATCCCCTCCTATTTCTTTCAGTTCCTCTTTAGCATTTCTCAAATTTATATCAGTACCACCACAGTTCCCTAGTGCACAATGTTAGAAATACCCAGACACTTCCTTCCTGAGGTCACTGCAGGAAATCACTGTCTCTTTCTAGGACCCTGTCTGTGCTCGCTGTGCCTTTGCAGGGCTCCTGATGTAATGGAGGGGTGGAAGACTGATCTTCATTTGTTCCCAGTCACTCATGAAGTGGTTCTCTGTTTCCTTTCCCAGCCCAAAGTAGACCAGGGCATCAAATGAGCCCTACGTGTTGTCACACCCTGAGGTGCACAGCCTTGGTGAGATGAGGGAGAGCAACTGTACAGCCTCACTGGATGATTCCTTGCAACACTGAGTAGAAGATAGTTTTATACTGACTGGTATGACCAGTAATGCTGTCACTGAGAGGATGCATCTTAGGATCATAGTTTTAAAAAGTTAAAAAAAGAAGTGTTTAGCTCTAGTTGGCAAAGGAACAAGGTACAGGGAATGATACTGTAGCTTGCCTGTCTTAACGGATCATGAGGTACGAAGGAGACTGGAATGACATGGGCTTTATAGGAAAAACTTGTTTTTGCGCTCTGTAGTGTTTTTCCCCCTCCCACAACCAGTTTTTTGGTTTGCTGTTGGATAATTTTGGAAAAGATCCTCAGCTAAAACAAGGCTATCAATAATTGCTTTCTAAGTCCTAATAATTGTCATTCTAAATTTTCATTCTATATGACAGATCATATAGTCACTCATTTATACCTTACAAAACTTCCATGGGAGGATCAATCACCTCTATTTTACAGACATGGAAACAGAGTATATACTTTAAGAAACCTACCCAAGGTCACATAACTGGTCACCACAGCACCAGCATTCGGGCCAGGAGTCTGACTTCAGAGACTACACTCTGCTCCACCTCCTCTTGCAATAAATCAGGTGGTAAGACTCTGAGTTCCAGACAGAGCCTTACTGTGTTATCTCAGGCGAGTTAGTCACCTCTCTGGGCCTCAGTTTCTTCATTTAGCTAAAATATCCTGTGATGCTATGGATGCGTTTATGCCATTCTCCTCCACAACCCTTCAGTTCTTGGAATGCAGGTAGAGAGAGAAATGCAATTTGCTTCAGAAGAAATCCAGACTTGGTTTTGCATCCTGTGCTTCCTTTGGTCTTGATTCCATTTCATTTGCAGGAGAGAGCTGCTATTCTACAGTGGTGGGAGGGGAGGTCTTTGTTATAAGCAGAGACGATTCCCTTGGGGCAGCTAATCTCATTGGACTAATTCTACTGTTATGAAGAAAGGTTCACTATAACTTTCACAAGAAAAGATTTGAGAGAGGGCAGTCCACAGAAATGGAAACGATTCTTCAGTTAGGAAGTGCAGTATTCCATGTTTTCAAGAAAATTTTTTACTCCACAGACCCGGGACATATTTAAAAGGAGAGACAATATGGTTCTAAGGATGAAGCAGTGAATTTGCTGAGGGAAATGCCTTTTTCCTGCTGATTTGCCACATGTTTCCCATAAGTCATTTGACCATTTTAGGCTTCTGTGTCTTTGGTGAGCTTGCTATGGTAAGGCCTGAAGAATCACCTCTACAAATACTGACTTCTGATGGTCTCATTCAACCTCAGGAAGTTACGTGTCTCAGCATCTAATCTGTCTGTAAGTCTGCCAGGGGTCCTGTTGCCCTGGTCCCTACTAGTTGAGCAGCGTTTTCTGACTCCTGTGGTAGTCTGAGTTAATCCCAGCAGTATGGGGATGGGAGGGTGTGCAGAGAGCCTGCTCCTAGTAGGAAAGCTGCTACAGACTGGATCCCCCCATGGTTCTTGTCCTGTCTGATGATGGCCTCAACTGAGATTGAGCTCTCTGTGTGACAATGGTGATAGCAAACATGGCAAATGGGAAAAAGCTTTTGACTTTGTAATGAGTCACCATAATCAATAAAATAGCTTACTTTGTGACATGATGTGTGGGGGACTATGCGTACATTTGTAAAACTAGTTCTGTTCTAGCTTTTACACTAAACTTAAGACTGACTTTCTAATTCTTTATCTCCTGGAACAAAATCCATCCCTCTTCCCCTTTTACCATGAATATCATTCCCATTACCTATCGTCATGGCCTAGTTTTTAGGGGAAAAAATTAAGCCTCAATTTCTTCTCTCATTCTTTTTACAGTGTCTTTGTTTTCTAACTTTTGTTCTGTGCACTGCAAGACTCACTCTTGTCTCTGCTTCTGACCTTTATAAGAATGTCTAAAGACTCAACTTCCATTAGGTGAGATTATCATTCCATAAATGTCTAGGCAATGTGCCTAGGAGGAGAGTAAATCTTTGCCCTGACATTGGAGAAGCTGAGCACAGATACTGTGCTGAGGTGGGGTGGCAGGGGATTGTGCTAGAAGGGAAGATTCGCGTCAGATTGAGAAAAATCCCCTATGTCACACTGAAGGGGGTAGATTTTAAGCTATAAACAGCAAGAAGTTCACAGAAGGTTTAAACAGATCACACGCACATGCACACACACACACATACATCCCACACCACATGGACTCAAGACTTGTTTGATTAGGTTTATAGTTCAATACAAACATTTGATAAGCACCAATTTTGCATCAGGCTCTGTAACAGGTGCTTGGGGTACAAAGATGCAGAAAGCATCATTCTTGCTTTCAGGGAGGAGTCAGAACTATATCATGACATAACAGTATAAGAGAAGTTCAGATTAAGTGCTTAGTCATTTATGCTGAGGAGGACAATTTTTAAGATTTAAATAAAAATACCTGTGATATTGGTGTGGGAAGAGTAGAAATCGGCAAAGTATTAACTGTAAATTTCCATGCAGTGTTGGTTGTCTTCATTATCATGATGTCTCCTGCCAGTTTTAGTCCTTTTGATTTGTGAAACCTGGTATTTCACACTTTAGGAAATCCTACCCAGTAGATTTCTTTCTAGGATTCAGTAGGTAACATCTATTTGAACAGAAAAAAACAAAATGAGAATACCAAGGGAAGAAATCATTTGGTGCCTGGCCAGATTTGCTTTGTATACCATGAGCCCTTGCCTGTTTCCAAATGTTCTGGGTAGACTGTTTGGAGATTGTCCAGCTGAGACTTCTTATGAATAAAAAATGTTGCTATAATTAACGTCTTGCAGACTCAAGTTACCTTTTCCCAATAATTCACTTGTTATTTATGCTTAGAGACATATATAATATCAAATTACCTAAGTGGAGAGGAGGAGGGTGAGAAAGAAAACCAAGCTCTGTTGTAAGGATCAGTTGTCAGAATACTGCTGACTTCATAAACCACTTGGGCTTTTTTTTCCCCAGGCAACACTTGATGTATTTATAGCCTTGAAATTTGGTTACCTATCACTTAGCTTATATGTGAGTCACCCTTGAAATATATGCACTGAGACCAGATGTACTAATTGCAAAGGTAGAGCACAGGTGGGAGAGCCCTGTTAAGACCCCTGTTTTAACAACAGTGGCAAATTGTGGGGAAAAGATCATTTATCATTAAATGACATTAAGACTCAATGGCAGAGCTTTTGAGTCTGGATTTAGAGAGCTATTCAGCTTTGCTCCTGTCAAGCTGGGCTCCCTGTCTTGGAGTCACAGGTTTCTAGTTTGATGTGCTATGCTTGCTTCATGGAGTGAGAACCTCAGGGAGAGGATAGTGGTGGGGAGGATGGTAAGGGAGCAAAGTCACTTGTGGCAACTTAATTTGGCTTCAGAAATGACATTCTGACATAGCTGTTAAGAATTGCTTTGCATTTATTTATATTTAAACTTCCAGATTATTCTTTTCCTGGAATGATTTTCCATTCCAGACTCTTACCTGGTGAAATCTGATCCATCTCTCAAAATCCATCTCAAAAGTGACTTCCTTCATGGAAACACAGGTCTTACATTTTCTTTCAAGCATGTACTAGCATATTACGTTCAAGCTGAAGGTATTATATTTAGGAGGAAGAAAACTTCAAGTTAAAAGTGAACACATTGTCTGGTATTTAACAAAGGTATATTTAAGGTTATTTCATTGATTATTTCTAAAGCTTTCTTCTGTGACTTGTGAAATTGTGGTTTCCACCTAGCCTTACGAGGAATAAATTAGTTACATTCAGGACAGATGGCATATTTTCCTCTCCCTGTGCTTGTCCTTATACAGAAAAAAAAAAAGAACCAGATGTTGGGGAATTTTTTTAAATGAAGTTGTGTATTCAGGAGCCATCCAGACCTGGAAAATCATTCACTCTGCTCTGAATTTGGATGCAGTGTTTTATCTCTCGACTTGACTGAGTGATTCATTTCAGTTGTGGAGACCTACCTTCAAAATGTTTTGGCAGCAGAGAAACTGAAAGCCAGATAAATTATTAAATTACAAACAGTGAGCCCCAGTTATTAAAATCAAACCTAACACAAACTAATGTTTTCATGCTGTTTAATAGATTCGCTCCTTTTGAAGGTTGAATGACAGCTAAATGTACCTAACAGCTACAGAGGGAAAACTCCCCCTTGGCGTTTGAGACTTTTGTGGAGCTAGAGTCATATCTGGGCACAGGGAGGGTGAAATCCCTGCAGCCAGTGCTGATCACAGTTGCTGGCAGATCTTGGTAACCATGCTTCGGAAGCTGCTGGCAATCATTGGGAGGGATGTGGAATTACGTGTGTGTGTTAGTTGCTCAGTCATGTCCAACTCTTTATGACCCCATGGGCTGTAGCCCACCAGGCTCCTCTGTCTAAGGAATTCTCCAGACAAGAATGCTTCAGTGGGTTGCCATTCCCTTCTCCAGGGGGATCTTCCTGATCCAGGGATTGAACCCTTGTCTCCCCCATTGCAGGCAGATTTTTACTGTCTGAGCCACCAGGGAAGCCCGTGGAATTACAACATGCCCAACTCTAGGGCTTTTCAATTGGAAAGATTCAGCCACATTCAGTCAGACAAAACATCCATTGTACTCTCCTCCGCCTTAATTCCTTCATTGTATACACAAAGACTTCATTTAAGAATGGCTGAAACTTGAGCTGTCATTCATTCATTTATTCATTCAAGAGAAAGTTATTGAATGCATATTATATTCTGCGTACTGTGTGAAGTGTAAAGAAATAAATAGGATCTTTTCTTACCAACCTCCTATCCTGTCCAGGCTGGTGTGGGATGAATTGTTCTTGGTGAGTTTATAGGAGGTCCTGGAGATTAGCAGCTTTTCTAAGTTGCTCATGTATCATTTTAAAAACAATTTAAAAATATAAGAAAACCACTAACATGGTTTAAACTAAAAAAAATAAAAGTGTGAAAGAGTTACTATTGCGAAATTGCACCATCACGCTCCTAACTTCTCAGAAACCGACACCTTTAACTATTTCTGCTTTTAGTTTGTTTGATGTTTCATATCTCTAAAAGCACACTTACTATATGTTTGTTTATTTTTGGCAGCATTGCATGCTTGCGGGATCTTATTTCCCAAACCAGGGATCAGACCTTCATCCTCAGCAGTGAAAGTGCAATATCCTGACCATTGGACCACTGTGGAATTTCCCCTACATGTTTGTTTAGTCATCGGCTATAGACATTTTATAATGATACCCTAGCAAAATTACTGCTGAGAGAAGTTAGAAGGTAAAGGAAGTGTTTTTAAAAAAGGCAGGGAGGTATGGATAGCCTCACCTTACAAAGTAAATGGTCAAGAAATTAAGTTGATTGTTGACTGACCAAGAAAAAGATTTAAGTACGTTATTTTGAGTTACAAAAGTAACCTTTACAAGAACTAAAAATAGTAATAGAATAACATTACAAAAATAAAGAAAGATGAATGAACCAGAGTCTCACCTACCCTTTTATCAGGAATCAGCCTAAATTTACACTTATAATGTCAATCCTAAAGAAGACTTTCTGCTCTTGAAGGACTGGGGTTTTTCGTTGATTTGTTTATGCAGGAAGAGAGATGGCTCTTTTATGCAGACTTTCTTTACACCTCACCTTTTGTGCCTCCAAGTGGGTTTGCCCCTCTTAGAGGAGTTTTGAGTTTTCATTTCACCTTAACTTGGAGCAAGTAAATCACTCGATAACCTTGTGCTTCTTCTTGTTGTAGTTTCCTCCTCAAGGATTTTGCATCCCTGGGCTGGAATGGAATCAGGCAGAGCCACAAGGTTTGTCTTTGATAAGCTTGAATCTTTTCCACAGAGGAAAATATCTGCTTTGATGCTCATTTTTGGGGGGCCTGAATCAATGTGTTTGGGATTATGGCTGGATTTTGGGTTGCAGAAACAAGACTTGACCTGTTTTATTCAAAATTATAATGAATATTTTTAGATCATATCTGATGAAGAAAACATTCAAAATATGCATACTCGTGTAGAAATTACTTCAGACCAAATGTTAATTGATGGATCCATTCATTCCATACAGCTAATCTTTATTGAATGCTTAATACTAGGAACTGATAATAAGAAAGAATAAGATACTTTCTCCAAGAGGAAGCCATAGCAGCTGTGGAGGCAGTGAATTACGTATACAGAGAATGATTAGTACTATACCTGTTTGCTTTGCATTAGAGAACTTCAGCATAGCTCTGTAGCCAAAGGTTTTTATATCCAATGCTACCTGCCTGCTAAGTTGCTTCAGTCGTGTCCAACTCTTTAAGACCCTGTGGACTGTATCCTCTGTCCATAGAGTTCTCCTGGCAAGAATACTAGAGTGGGTTGCCATTCCTTTCTCCAGGGGATCGTCCCAATCCAGGGACTGAACCCGAGTTTTGCAGGCAGATTCTTTACCGTTTGAGCCATCAGGAAAGCTCTTTATTTCCAATATTTCCCTATAAACAGGAGTTTAAAAAAAATGACCAATGTGATATGTTTGCAAAGTGTAGGTTTGTTCATTTAGGTAGACTAGACCATTTCACAGCATGTGATTGTTTTGATCTATCACTATGTGTCCTACATTCCAAAAGAGACTAAAATGGATTGGCTTGTGTTTCCCACACTGGCAGCTTAGAGGTACTACTGATACTGTACATTGTTGGTTTGAAATGTCAAAGAGACATTTTTCAGTTTAGAATTTAACCAATCATTCTTTATTTTTGCTATAAGTGAAAGTAAAAGTTGCTCAGTTGTGTCTGACTCTTTGTGACCCCATGGACTATACACAGTCCATGGAATTCTCAGGCCAGAGTACTGGAGTGGGTAGCCGTTCCCTTCTCCAGGAAATCTTCCCAACCCAGGGATCAAACCCAGGTCTCCCG
This sequence comes from Bos taurus, assembly GCF_002263795.3. Classification (NCBI taxonomy): domain Eukaryota; kingdom Metazoa; phylum Chordata; class Mammalia; order Artiodactyla; family Bovidae; genus Bos; species Bos taurus. The sequence goes on along the minus strand of NC_037344.1, from coordinate 29,348,221 downwards.
CATTGCAGGTAGATTCCTTACCAGCTGAGCCACTAGGGAATCCCAAGAGCTAAATATATACTACATTGTACACTTTTAGATCTTCCCTCCTTTCTGAAAACAAAACCAAACCCTGCTTTTTATTAATTAGCATGATAATCTTTCCAAAGGTGACTAGGAAATTGTTTTAGGTTAGTTCCTATTTAGTGTAGTTTCCTGAATGAATATCTGTTTTGCAGTGTGAGATCTACCTGTTTCTTATTAGAAGCCCAAGTGAGAATTCAGTGTGTGTGTATGTGTGTTAGTGAGTGTGCATGTGTGTCTATGTGTGGTGGTGATGGTGATGGTGGAGACATTACTTTGAAATACATCAGTATAACTCCTTATCCTTAATCATTATTATTCATTTGGTTCCTCTTACAATATGAATAGGAGAACAACATTTATAGATCACTGAAAACATTTTACTAGAAGAAAGGGTACAAATTAGCCTACTTGAATCACTAGCTTTGCAGAGGAGAATGAGCAGAAGATATATTTAATCTTTCATCAAAGACTTTTTTTGAAATTACTAATATACAGTTTCACTCAGAACACTGTGAAATGAGTTATTAGAACATTTAAACATGATCATCATTGTTTTTATTAGCAGCATTATTCCTTACTCCTTTTGTTAGAAATATATCCTGCAGTGTGTGCAGATCTGTTTAATTGCAATGCTTTTATATTTTTCCTCAAATGTATTTGACTTATTTTATAAATATTTCAAGTATGTAATTGCTATTTTGCTTTAACAAAAATCACAGATGTACTTAGATAATCTAAGGACTTAGAATCCATTTGCTCCCATGTCAGGTTTATAGGAGAGGTAAGTATGATTTGTTGACTTTATGACTTTATGGACTAATGGAAAGTCTCTCACTCCCATAACTCCCTGCTGTACATTCTCAGAATGAACACCTAAGGAATGTAGTGAAAGCTGTGATATCAGATAGACTTGGACTCCAAGCTCAGTTCTTTTACTGAATAATTGGGTAACTTTGATCAAATCCTTTATCTTATTTTAGGCCCTAGAATGTTTTGCAGAAATTATTGAATATAATAATATCAAACCTGCCAGATTAATATGAAGATAAATAGATAATATTAGGCACCTAACAGAGGGCCAGGCAAATAGTAAGTATTCAACACATGAGATTTCTTTTCCTGTTGGCTTGTTTTAATTGATAGAAGAGGCTTGCTAAGGAGAGTCTCGAGGTACTGATCCCAATCAGCAGAGATTCATCTGCTTTCTAAAAAATTACTGGGACTAAGAACCCTTGGTTTAATCTGGGACCATCTCTTCTCTTCTGTACTCTCTGTAAAGAAGTGTATCTTTATCCTTATCCACCCTCATCTTTGTGGTTCACCAATTGTCACAATAGCAAATGTGAAGATGTAGCGGTTGTCTGGAATGGAGAAAAGTGGAGCAGATGTAGAATCCAGGGCTTGGCTAAGGGTGCAGGGAAGTTTGGATGAGGTGGACTGTCTGGGAATCCAGAAAAGCAGATGCCTTTGCAAGGCTGTTCAAGTTGGGGATAGGGGGGATGGGGCAGGGAGGCAGGCAAAGGTATGGTCCTTCTTATTTGGGCAGAGGCAGCTATGTGCGTCTTCAGAGAATCCATCCCATAGCCAGTGAATGCTATATGCTCCTGCAAAGTATCTGGGAAATTATCCATGTTTTCGTCACTTCACTTTGTAGCTCCGTGCCTGAACAGTGCTCACTGACACACTTTGAAGTTGTCAGGCGAGTGTATGTTCCTCGGTTCTGTCTCGTCACAACAAAGATTTGGAGTGACTGACTTTAAAGGCCTCGGCGTGTCACACCTCTTGGGTCTTGGACAGACCGTGTTATAGCTCTCAGGTCTCGAACAGACCGTGATATAGCTCTTAGACAAATCAGTGTTACAGCTCCGTATTACAGCTCTATTTTATTTAGAAAACAGCAGGAAAATCCATCCTTGAGGCGTGAGGGCATGTCGACCCAAAGACGCGAAGAGAAGAGCACCTCAGCACACGGGGGAGGGAGAGAGAGAGAGACCCCTGGCCCTTTGGCTCCTCTTTTTATATGTCTTTTCCTCTTCCTGGGCCTGCCCTATGTAAATTGGGCTTTCCAGTAGTATTGTTTGTTCTACCTGAGGTCCTCACTCTGGTCCTCAGACATTCCTTTGTTCTGTTTTCACGGGCTTTTCCCTTCCTTATCTTTTAGCCACCGCCATTCTGGACTCCTGTTTCCTATTCTAACTACATAACAAAGTGAAACTGGTTACTTCAATTAATGGTGTAGTCTAGTGACTTCCCTTCCAGATACATCTTCTTCAGGCTTTGTGCTGGAGAAGGTAAGCTGCAGGCATGAGCTCATGTGGTTTTTGTGTGCTGCTGTCCTGCTGTGGCCAAAGAGGTAGCTTTGTCTTAAATGCAGTGCCTTGAAAATGTGGGATGTTCAGTGCTTTCTCTGTTATTGTTGCCCAGAGAATGAGTAGGTTGACTCTATTTGTTGTTATTTGTCCCCTATACTACTTCCCTGGGCCAATTTGCAACCCACTCTAGAGGTGTGATGGAAATTGAAGTGGCAAGGCCAAATCTCCATTGACCATCGGTCATTCTGAGGATTGGAGAAACCAAAATCTGCCCTGGGGGTTTCTACCTACTCTGGACTGAGTTGAAAGGATCACCAGGCCTTCCTGGGAGTGGAAACCTTTTTTGCACCTCTCACAGTAACCTGGGCAATGTTGTAACCACAAAATAATTGCTCAGTAAGTACTTTCTGGATGAATAAAAGTGTCTTTGAGACAGGCTCTTTTCATATTTGCCTCTTACACTTGTCTGCTGTGCTTATCATTGTCATCATTGCCAATATCATCATTATAGTTGTAATCAGTAAGAAACATCTATCAAGTACTGATAAAAAGGGTGTGGTAAAAAGGAAAATCTAACAAAATACAATCTAAGTGGAATTTGCAGGGAGCAGGGTTGTTATTTTTCAGCAATTAAGTCATGTCCAACTCTCTGCAACCCCATGGACTGCAGCACACCAGGCACCTCTGTCTCCACTAGCTCAAGGAGTTTGCTCAAATTCATGTTCATTAAGTCAGTGATGCTATCTAACCATCTCATCCTCTGCCACCACCTTCTCCTTTCACATTCAATCTTTCCCAGCATCAGGATCTTTTCCAATGAGTCAACTCTTTGTATCAGGTGGCCCAAGTATTGGAGTTTCACAGTTAGTCCTTCCAATGAATATTCAGGGTTGATTTCCTTTAGGATTGACTGGTTTGATCTTCTTGCTGTCCAAGGGACTCAAGAGTCTTCTCCAGCACTACAGTTTGAAAGCATTGGTTCTTTGACACTCAGCCTTCTTTAGGTCCAACTCTCACATCCATACATGACTACTGAAAAAAGCATAGCTTTGACTATATGGACCTTTGTTGGCAAAGTGATGTTTCTGCTTTTTAATACACTGTCTAGGTTGTCATAACTTTCCTTTCAAGGAGCACGCATGTGTATGTATTAAGTCACTTCAGTCACGTCTGACTCTTTGCGACCCTATGGATCATAGCCCACCAGGCTCCTCTGTCCATGGGATTCTCCAGGCAAGAATACTGGAGTGAGTTGCCATGCCCTCCTTCAGGGGATCTTCCCAATGCAGGGATGGAATCAGCATCTCTTATGTCTCCTGCATTGACCTTCAGGTTCTTTACCACTGGCACCACCTGGGAAGCCCCTCCAAGGAGCAAGTGTCTTTTAATTCCATGGCTGCAGTCACCACCTGCAGCGATTTTGGAGCCCAAGAAAAGAAAATCTGTCACTGCTTCCACTTTTTCCCCTTCTCTTTACCATGAAGTGATGGGACTGGATGCCTTGATCTTAGTTTTTTGAATATTGAGTTTCAAGCCAGGTGTTTTCACCCTCCTCTTTCATCTTCATCTGGAGGCTCTTCAGTTCCTTTTCACTTTCTGCCATTTGAGTGGTATCATCTATGTATCTGAAGTTGTTATTTCTCTTGGAAATCTTGATTCCAGCTTGTGATTCATCCAGCCCAGCATTTAAGTTAAATAAGCAGGGTGACAATATACAGCTTTGTCATATTTCTTTCCCAATTTTGAGCCAGTCAGTTATTCCATGTCTAGTTCTAACTGTTGCTTCTTGACATGCATACATATTTCTCAGGAGACAGGTAAGGTGGTCTGGTATTCCCATGTATTTTTTTTTTTTCCCATGTCTTTAAGAATTTTTCCAGTTTGTTGTGATCCACACAGTCAAAGGCTTTAGCATAAAATTGAAGCAAAAATAGGTGTTTCTCTGGGACTCCCTTGCTTTCCCCATGATCCAGTGAATGTTGGCGATTTGATCTTTGGTTTCTCTGCCTTTTCTAAATCTAGCTTGTACATCTGGAAGTTCTTGGATCATGTACTGCTGAAGCCCAGCTTGAAGGATTTTGAACATAACCTTACTAGCATGTGAAATGAGCACAATTGTACGATAGTTTGAACATTGTTTGGTGTTGCCCTTCTTTGGGATTGGAATGAGACCTGGCCTTTTTTAGTCCTTTGGCCACTGCTGAGTTTTCCAGGTTTGCTGACATCTTGAGTACAGCACTTTAATAGCATCATCTTTTAGGATTTGAAACAGCTCAGTTGGGATTCTATCATCTCTGCTAGCTTTGTTTGTAGTAATGCTTCCTAAGGCCCACTTGACTTCTCATTCCAGGATGTCTGGCTCTTGATGAGTGATCACACTGATGTGGTTATCCATGTCATTAAGACTTTTTATTTATTTGTTTTTTTAATAGTTCCTCTGTGTATTCTTACCACCTGTTCTTAATATCTTCTGCTTCTGTTAGGTCCTTACCATTTCTGTCCTTTATCGTGCCCATCCTTGCATGATATCTCCAGTTTTCTTGAAGAAATCTCTAGTCTTTCCCATTCTGGTGTTTTCCTCTATTTCTTTGCATTGTTATTTAAGAAGACTTTCTTATCTCTCCTTGCTATTCTCTGGAACTTTGCATTCAGTTGGGTTTATCTTTCCCTTTCTCCCTTGCATTTTGCTTCTCTTCTTTCCTCAGCTATTTGTAGAGTCTCCTTGGACAAATACTTTGCCTTCTTGCATTTCTTTTTCTTTGGGATGGTTTTGGTCACTGCCTCCTGCACAGTGTTACAACCTTCCATCCATAGTTCTTCAGGCTCTCTGTCTACCATATGTGATCACTTGAATCTATTTGTCACCTCCACTGTATAATCATAAGGGATTTGATTTAGGTCATTCCTGAATGGTTAGTGGTTTTCCCTATTTTCTTCAATTTAAGCCTGAATTTTGTGATAAGGAGTTCATGATCTGAGCCACAATTAGCCCCAGGTCTTGTTTTTGCTGACTGTATAGAGCTTCTCTGTCTTTGGCTGCAAAGAATATAATCTGTCTGATTTCGATATTGGCCATTTGGTGATGTCCATGTGTAGAGTCATCTCTTGTGTTGTTGGAAAAGGGTGTTTGCTATGGTCAGTGTGTTCTTTTGACAAAATTCTGTTGGCCTTTGTCCTGCTTCATTTTGTACTCCAAGGCCAAACTTTCCTGTTATTCTGGGTGTCTCTTGACTTCCTATTTTTAGATCCCAATCTCCTATGATGAAAACTAGATATTTTTGATATATATATATATTTTTTGTATTCTTTCTTTTTTTTTTTTTTGGTATTATTTCTTGGTGTTGTAGGTCTTCATAGAACCAGCCAGCCTTGAGTCTTAAGTGACTTTTCATTCCTAAAGCCTAGCACAGTTGAGGCACTGCAGGTTGTTGAATGGCACCTGCAGGCATGAATGTGCAATAAGAACAGATTGGTGAAAAGGCTGTGAGAGCTGAAGAGTAAGCTTTTCCAATCCCATTTTTCTTTCTTTGTATCAAACCACTTCCCTAGCACCTCCCACTGCACACCTGAACGAACTCTGTTTTTGTTTAGTTTGGTAAAGGAGTGCATATTGCCTGTCAGTGCTTGGATCTATTAAGGTGAGCTCAGAATGTGGTACTGCTGTAACATTAGGATCTTGGCTGCCTTGAAATTTGCAGAGAGAATTATTTCAAATACTAGGAATAGATAAATACCCTGCTCCTGTTATTTCTCTGTGTCCAGGATACACACTAAAGTCAAGAGGAGCTGGGGATGTACGGGGGGACTGTGGAATAGGGGGTTTTGTCTGTTAATTTGAGTTTCATTCTGTCATTTCACTCTGTAAGGTGATTCTGAAAGATGAATGCCTTTATAAGGCTATTAATAACCATATTTCTCCCCTAATCATTATGATTAAGTCGTTGGTACTGCCAGGTGCCTGCAGCTTTCATCACAAAGCCCTGAACAATTTTACTTTGCCATTTGACTACACTTGAGTTGCTCTGACTGACTCTGCCAGAGGAGTTGCTACTGATTTTCTTTCCTTCTTTGTTCAGTCGATTTAAATTCACACTGAAAACAGAGAGTAAAGTTTAAAATAATATTCTAAATCATAAAAGTCATTCTTCAGTTATGGAACAATAAGTCAGCTTTCCTTTTATTAGACTATTCCCAAAGGTTTTATGGTCAAAATGTCACAGCTTTTTTCCCTCACATTTTCTCTTCTTCCATCTTGAGTGTCTCATGATCCAATCATTCATTGCAGCCTGTGATTCCTGATACTTTATTCCCCACATTGTATTTATTGCAACAATGTCCCATATCTCCATGGATTAACTGCTACTCTTCCCCCAACCCCATCCCCTGCCACCAACATTCTGGTGTACATTTGGTAACATCACAGAGCAGGGCAGAGTACAGTCCCTGAAGAGAGCCTGCCTAGTTTTGAGGCCCAGCCCTACCATTTAGTAGCTCTGTGACATTGGCAAAGGAGAAGCCTCACCAAGCCTTCATTTCTTCATCTGAAAATTAGAATTATATAGCTATCTCCTGGGTTGGTGATGAAGATGAAAACTTTCCTGGCACATCAAAAGTACTCATTGGAGCACTTTTGTTGTTTATGTGAAAGAGGAAAGCAATCTTCAACATCCACGAGCCGGACAGACACCAAGGGGTCTTAGTGCTTTCCTACTAAACAATTTCACAAACCATCAACATTGGATGAGGCCACTCTGTGACTGTGGAGGATTAAAGAAAGCAATAACAACAAGACTACTGTGTAACCATGTTTGAACACAGACAAAATATGGACGTTGTCCAATCCACAAACATAACCAAACATTTCTTTATCCTGGCTAATGTGAGTGACTGTGGATTCTTTAGCAATTACAGTTTCAACCTGGCTCTAGTCTTCCTTCTTTTTTGGAGTGGCCGAGTGCTGTACCACGCAGTATGCGGAACTCCCCAACCAGGGATAGCGCCCACAGCTCTAGCAGTGGAATCACAGAATCTTAACCACCATACAACCAGGAAAGTCCTTGTCCCTCTCTCTAGATAAGATTTATTAAGATAGTCATAGAAGTACTCCCACTTCCTGATAGCATCCAATCCAGAGGACAGCCTACTTCCTTAATCCCTCTCCCAAATTATCTAATAGAGCCCAAATTCTGTAAGTCCTTTTTAACACTTTCTTATGAAATGTGCTGTGGCTCCTCTGGGTGTGTTTTCCCCATAATCCTAACATATTCAACTATAGGTGTATTTCTGGTGGTCTCCAGCTGGAGGGCATTGACAGTATTCCTTTTGATAACCGTGAGTCACAGGATTTAAACACATACAGCATAGAACAATGAAGAGGACATTTGGGGACCTTGTGCAAATTATTTAATATCTGTTAGCTCTCTCATTTGTTGAAAGTAGGAGATTACACTCATGAATTCTATGGTCCTTTTCAGCACAGCATGCTTTGAGATCTATGTCAGATACTTATCAATATTAGGAGTGCCACGGAACAAAAATAATTAACATAGGAATGTTCTCAAGCTTCCTATCTTTCCTAGGTTGCCAAAGAGAATCCTGTAATTACCAACCTAACTTCTCCCCTCCTCCCACCTGTTTATGGAAAAGCTCTGTCTTTATGGGCGATAGGCTAATATGCTAAGAGTAGGAGGAGAAAAAGGAAAGAAAACTACATAGTCTGGGGATGGAGGAGGATATTTTCTGGGGATCACAGAGGCTGGTGGAGAGATTTAAACATCAAAAGGAAGTAGATGAGAGAAGCATGGGAAAAAGGAAAGTATTATACAGATCATGTATGTAGATACACTTTATTGCCTTTAAAAAGGAAGCACGCAAATAATATAATTGATTATTAAATAATTTGGCTTGTTGAACTGTGCTTCCTGAAGGGAGTGCTCATCAAAAAGTGAACCATGCGGGTCTCTGAGTTTGTTGGGTTTAAGCAGTACATTTCTCATGTAGTCAGAGAAGCCACCAAACAGGAGGCCTCTTTCTCCTGGAGGGCTTGCCATTTTATAGCTAGTGAAGGAAATAATGGCTTCCCAGGTAGCTCAGTGGTAAAAAAAAATCCTCCTGCCAATATAGGAGATGTGGGTTCGATCCCTGAGTTGGGAAGATCCCCTGCAGAAGGAAATGGAAACCCACTCCAGTATTCTCGCCTGGAGAATCCCATGGACAGAGGAGCCTGGTGGGCTAAAGTCCATGGGGTTGCAAAGAGTCGGACACAACTAAGTGACTAAACCAGCACCACCCAAAGGAAGGAATAAGCTTTTTTGCCCATGTTTCCAGCAGGACCCAGGATTTAACCACATACAACTCCTCCTGATCTCCAATCGGAAGCACTCACAGAAACTAGGTCTTGTGTGGATAATAGTGAGAATTTGCTTAAAGGGAGCTGGGTGGAAGGGGCAGAAATTAGTGTCATTCGCTGAAAGTTTCTCCTGGCAAGGTGTTCATGAGGTTTAGTTAACTAGAGCTTTTAATTTTCATGGAAACCCAAATAAGCTCATTTTTGTCAGGTCAAGTAGGGTAACCAGACATTCTGGTTTTCCCATGATTGTGGGGATGTGGGACTTCCAGTGCTAAAATCAAGGATTCCTTGGCAAACTGTGGTTACCCTCATTAGCATTCCTCCTCCTTCATAGCCTCAACTTGTCTTCATTCTGTTATAGGATTAATTCTTCTTTCTAACATGTTCCTTGTATACCAGATCTCTGCCAGTAATGGTGTTCCAGAACTGGAAGGGATTCTCAGATGTCATGAAGTCATCCTCTGCCTCCTAGCAGGTTTCATTTAAATGGTCCCTTCAGATCATCTTTTCCCAGTGACAGGCTGGGCAGGGCTGTCCACAGATAATAAACAGGTCAATGCTATTTCCATCATTTTATAATTTTTGTTATTTGCTATTTGAGTTTCTTACATCCTATCCAGGTTTTTTTTTTTTTTCCCTTAAAAGTCATTATGGGATTGGAAGAGAGGCATTGCTGCCCAGGTTTTTGTAAGGGAATTGTGAGGGTGTCCTAAGAGTTTAGAACTGCAGAGCTCTTATTTGTTAGCAGCAATTATGATTGGGGCGGGGAGCTTCCCAGGTGGCACTAAGTGTTAAAGAATACACCCACCAATGCAGGAGACTTAAAGAGATGTAAATTCAATTCCTGGGTCGGGAAGATCCCTTGGGGGCATGGCAACCCACTCCAGCATTCCCGCCTGGAGAATCCCATGGACAGTGGAGCCTGGTGGGCTACAGTCTGTGGGGTCACAAAGAGTCAGATATGACTGAAGCAACTTAGCATGTATGATTTAGGGGAAATTACTGCTTTATAATGGGACATTTAAATAAAAATTTCCCGGACTAGAGGTCTAAACAGGGTTCTGTGTTTAGGGGATTCCTCCAAATTGCTGTTAGAACTCTAAGGAGATTGACTTGCCTGGTTCTTGGATGAGAAAGTTGCTGACATTTCAAATTCTGCTAGTTTTACTTAGATTTGGCTGAATTTCAGTCTTTGGCTGGCTAATTCTTTATAGTGGATTTTCTCTTATGTCTTATTCAGATATATGTATGTCTCAACAACTTGAGTTTCAGAAAGTGTGATCCATTTTATTTTGTATATATACAGCCCTTTTCTAGCTCGTCCAGGGTAGCTAATTTGTCTAATCTCAGTAGTTCAAACTGCTATTGAGTTTCAGTCATCTTATCTTGGGTAAACTGTAGAGAACTGGTTCAAACACTTAGTAGAGAACTCTATTTGTCAAATTCTAGATCCTAAACCTTGGCTCAACTTAGCACTTCAAGATATATACATATATATTTTGTTGTTGTTATTGGTATATAAATGATTTTGTCCCAAATTTATAACCAGTACATGTTCACTATAGTAAAATTTGTAAAATAAACAGAATAATAGGAAAAAGAGAAAAATTATCCTGATTCTACCCAGAGACAGTGACTGGTTTGGTGGGTATTCCCTTCTTTCCTACGCAGCTTTGCTTGTTTTGCATATCACAGTATTGCACCCTTCTTTTTTTCCATGTGAATTATAACATAAGCTTTTTTCCCCTGTTTTACCATGGATTCTTTTTGAATAACATTTTTGGTGGTTGTTTAACATCCATGGAGTGCAGCGGCATTTCAGAAAGGACACGACTCGATGGAGGAGACCATAACATACACAAATAGATCAGCCTTGAGCATGTTCCCAGATTAGTAAGGCAGGGGTATGAAATCTATGGGCAGCAAGTTGTCCTCAGAGGGTGGGAGCAGTTGTAGCGTATCTCAACATGGCTTTTCTTGCTCTGATCTGAACCAGATGAGACACATGGCTTCAGCAGATACTCTTCATAGTAGGTCTCTGGATCTGGAAGGCTCAACAACCCTTTCACCAATCTTTTGCATTCTTGGAAGAATTTACATCAATAAGCTATACACTTTTGTTGACGATAATTATTACTACACTGAACTTTCCTGGAACCAAAATCAACAAGAATAAGTGATGTTCCTGCCTTGGAGGATGTGTCAATTAACAATTTATTGCCTCACAGTTGCAAATTTGTCTTTCATTGTCTACTCTGAGAGAGTGGATAGTATAGTGTGTATGCTCATTTGCGTCCGACTCTGTGATCTCATGGACTGTAGCCCTCCAGATTCCTCTGTTGATGGGATTTCCCAAGCAAGAATACTGGAGTGGATTGCCATTTCCTTCTCCAGGGGATCTTCTGACCCAGGGATAGAACCTGCATCTCTTGAGTCTCCTGCATTGGCAGGCAGATTCTTTACCACTGCGCCACCTATGAGCTCTTTAAGTGTTTTTTTCTTTACCAGCTGGCACCATGTTAAGCTTTGTCAGTAAACAATGCTTGAGAGACATTGCAGGAGGAAAGAATTTTGCTTTCCAGCCTGGCCTTTGCTCCCTAGGTAGGTTCCTGGAGTGATGTGGTTTCTCCAGCACTTGGCTCTGAACAGCACCTATCATACATGGTAGCCAGCTGTACCCAGTGACCAGCATGTTACTCTTTCATCTCTTCTTGGGTGGTTTTGTAGTGAAATGCCTCTAGTGAGACATCTTCCTGTGAAGACCTTTCCCAATGCACTGGAGAAGGAATATCCTGCAAGTTCCAGAAAGCAGATTTCCAGCATGTTTGGTCAACATGACACCATCACTATTTCTCTACCATTCATTCTGTGTCTGTACTCTCTCCAGTGAAGTCTGGATTTCCCCCTGTTTGAAGAGAGGCTGAGATTGTTCCTTAGGTACTGTGTCTTAGCCCTGGGGGTTGTAGTTCCTCCTTAATTCCATATCCTTTAGACTTCCTTTTACTTCTTTGTGGCCACTTCCCTTTTACTCCAATCTGCTGATGTAGTTAGTAGTTCTTTATATTAAACATTCCTGTTAAATCACTATGTGTGCTCTTTCTCCTGATTAGACCTAGATTAATAAAGGGGAGGAAGCAGAGTGAGAGCCAGAGTGTCTATCTCTCCCTTTCTAGCATAATGGAGAGGCCATTTCTCTCATTAGTTACTCCTTGACTCAGCCTTCCTGAGCCCCAGATTCCTTATCTGTAAAATAGTGTTAATGATAGTAATAGTATTTGTCTCACAGAGTTCTTATGAGAGTTAAAAGAGATAGTGCATATAAATTACTTGAAACGTTGCCTGGCATGTAGTAAGTGCTTCAGTGTATGTTATTTGTCATTATAGTTTAATCTCGGTAAATCTGTCATTGAGTTTAACTGGAGGACCGCAAGTACAAATTCAATTACTGACAAAAGCGTATACCAGAGTTTGCTTAACCATTCCCATATGGTAGACGTTTGGTTGTTTTTGCTATTTTATTATAATAAACAATGCCATCATGAACATCTTTATGTATAAAACTCATTTACTCTGGGATTATCTTTCTTTATGAGGGAAGATAGACAGTCATTTATCCTTAGGGAAGTGCTTCATTAATATAAATTCTGGCCTGGCCCAATAAGGGAAGTAGAATTAGAAAGTATAGAATAAATCATGTTGAAGATCTCAGTGATTCTGAGATATCACCAGTTTCTCAAGAACCTCTTTATGACTCTGCTCCTTAACATGTAACAAAACTAAGATTTTCTTTTTGAGGAAATGCTAATAACTAATACACAATAAGTAATCATAGTTCTTCAGATTTTTTTTGTTTTAAGTTAGATACCTTGGAGGTGCTCATTCTCAGCCAATCAAATTAGTCAATTTTATTAAAGTGCCAAATGTTTTAGAAGTTAAACAATTTGGGGATAGAATTTCAAGAATGACTTAATGTTATGTGAACTTGGGGCAATTTATTTTAGCTTTTGTGAGTCCTGGAAAAATCCTTTTGGCTTTTCTGAATGCATGTTCCTCAAAGTAAGATGGAGATAATCTCATATTAACCCATTAATTAATTCAGTTATTCAACAATAGATAGTTGTTGAATATCTATTGAGCTTTTTTTCCTATGTGCCAGATAATATTCTAGGTGCTTGGGGGTGCATCAGTAAAAAATAAAATCCTTGCCCCAAAGAATTTTATGATATAGTGGAGATGGTGAGAAGGAGGGGGACAGATAATAAATGATAAGAATGATACTTAACTAAATTTCACAGCATGTTGAAAGATGGTAAATGCAATGGAAAATATAGAGTTGAAAAATAAAGGAAGAGGAGAATTATGTGTACTTGGAAGAGTTGGGTTTTTTAAAGGATAGATAAGGTGGGCTTTATTGAGGTAACACTGGATCATCGAAAAAGCAAGAGAGTTCCAGAAAAACATCTATTTCTACTTTATTGACTATGCTAAAACCTTTGACTGTGTGGATCACAATAAACTGTGGAAAATTCTGAAAGAGATGGGAATACCAGACCACCTGACCTGCCTCCTGAGAAACCCATATGCAGGTCAGGAAGCAACAGTTAGAACTGGACATGGAACAACAGACTGGTTCCAAATAGGAAAAGGAGTACGTCAAATCTGTATATTGTCACCCTGCTTATTTAACTTCTGTGCAGAGTACATCATGAGAAACGCTGGGCTGGAAGAAGCACAAGCTGGAATCAAGATTGCCGGGAGAAATATCAATAACCTCAGATATGCAGATGACACCACCCTTATGGCAGAAAGTGAAGGGGAACTAAAAAGCCTCTTGATGAAAGTGAAAGTGGAGAGTGAAAAAGTTGGCTTAAAGCTCAACATTCAGAAAACGAAGATCTTGGCATCTGGTCCCATCACTTCATGGGAAATAGATGGGGAAACAGTGGAAACAGTGTCAGACTTTATTTTTCTGGGCTCCAAAATCACTGCAGATGGTGATTGCAGCCATGAAATTAAAAGACGCTTACTCCTTGGAAGGAAAGTTATGACCAACCTAGATGGCATATTAAAAAGCAGAGACATTACTTTGCCAACAAAGGCCCATCTAATCAAGGCTATGGTTTTTCCAGTGGTCACGTATGGATGTAAGAGTTGGACTGTGAAGAAAGCTGAGCACCGAAAAATTGATGCTTTTGAACTGTGGTGTTGGAGAAGACTCTTGAGAGTCCCTTGGACTGCAAGGAGATCCAACCAGTCCATTCTGAAGGAGATCAGCCCTGGGACTTCTTTGGAAAGAATGATGCTAAAGCTGAAACTCCAGTACTTTGGCCACCTCATGCGAAGAGTTGACTCATTGGAAAAGACTCTGGTGCTGGGAGGGATTGGAGGCAGAAGGAGAAGGGGACGACAGAGGATGAGATGGCTGGATGGCATCACCGATGCAATGAACATGAACTCGGACAAACTCCAGGAGACAGTGAGGGACAGGGAGGCCTGGACTGCTGCAGTCCACGGGGTCGCAGAGTCACGACTGGGGACTGGACAACAGCAACAACAGCCCATTTGGACTCTGGATTTTCAGATTCCAAAACCGACCATCAGCTCAACTGCTATGAAAAGTCTTCTTGTTACTGAAATGACTTGTGTGAAGTGCTTAGCACAGGTGACTGGGTTGACCCCAAATCTTCCAGACTCAAGACTCCCTGAAGGACAAGAGGCATCCCTGGGGTGGGCGAGGCGGCCAGGCTGCAGGACTCACACTGCTCCAAAAACTTCCCCTGAGACGGCTGTGAGTAAGGGAAGCGGCCACCTGCACGGACCCCCACTCTCTCCATCAACCCATCCTCCTCTCAGTCAAACGCACACATGCTTCTTGCTGAGATCACAGTGTAGCCTATGGCCAAAAACAAGTAAAATGAACCACATCTGACCAGCGTGGGGCATGATTCTTCTGGTACTAGGCTCTGGCCAAATGAACCCCCTAGTCTGGGCTCTTCGTGATACCCCAAGCTTCTCCACGCCTGGGAGAAGCTTGTTTTTAGCCTTCCGCCATCTTTCCACCACCCATCCTCCAGCAAGAAGCCAACTTGAAAGGAAATGGGAAGGGAAATAACATTGATTGAAGGCGCCCCGCCTCTGATACCACCCTTGCGTCTGCCCCTCTCTCCCCAGTTGAGCAGCAGCTCTGGTCGTCCAGCAAAAGTCCTGTCAAGGTCACGGACGCCGTGCACGGAATCTCACCCTGTGCCTCGTCTTCACCCTCAGGAACATCACAGCATCACTCGCCCCAGGTGATGCTCAGGGTCCCGCGGGGACGTCCTCCTGGTCCGCTCCCCTGGTGGCTCCCTGTGGGCCCCTCCCCTGAGCCCTGCGCCAGCTCTTGGAGTTTCCTGCTGGGCCCTGGGCTGTTTGGGCTTCTGTCTTCACACTCTGTCCCTCCCTGACTCCAGCCAGTCAGGGCTTTAAATATCACCAATGCACTGAAACACCCAACTTGTGCCTCAAGCGAGTCCCCGCACCCTTGGACGGAGCACCCAGCACCCCACACGCCTCCAGGGCACGCACTTCTCTCCCTGCTCCCGCTGTCACCTCAGGGGCATCTGTGCCCAACCCCCACTGTCCCCTCGCTTCCGTCCCAGTGACCCGGGGCTTCTTCCCTGGACGGCCACAGCTCTCCCAGCGTCCGCCACCGCAGCAGACCCGGGAGTCTGGGACTCTCCCCTTCCCCTCCGCTTCAGCCCCAAGGGACCCTTTTCGGATTCCTCAACACGCCAAGCTCTCCCTGGGGCAAGACCAGCCCCTGCTGCAGCTCTTTCTCCTACCGTTGGCCTGTTTCCCTCCTTTCCATCCCTCAAGTCCTGGTCCAGTCACCTCCTCAGGAGGCCTTCCCCGACCACCTCACGTAAGCACGTGCCCTGTTATTTGCTGCACTCTTCATCTTCTAGCACTCACTGTGATTTGTGATTTTAAGCACGGGTTTACTTGCTTATCATGCCCCTCACTAGACAGCATCCTCCCTGAGGGCCTGGGCGGCGTCTTCTGTTCATCAGCTCAGGACCACACACCGTCCTGGCCCACAGCAGAGCTGCGTTAGCTGACTGACTTCACCTCCTGCACGCCAGGTCCTGTGCTGGGAGGTTTATAGAAAAGCCTATACGTTTTGATACAAGCCTCCGCTCCAACCAGAGTGGCTTCCTCACACCCTACAGAATACACACAATGCTGTGTGTACCTGAGCTAAGTCGCTTCAGTTCTGTATGACATTTTGCAACCCCGTGGACTGCAGCCCACCAGGCTCTTCTGTCCACGGGATTCTCCAGACAAGAATACTGGACTGCGTTGCCGTTCCCTTCTCCAGGGATCTTCCCGACTCAGGGATCAAACCTGAGTATCCTGCGTCTCCTGCTTGACAGGCGGGCCCTTTGCCCCTGAGCCCCTGGTTTCCCACGGAGAACGCTGAGCACAGTCCTGACCCCACGTTCCTACCAGCGAGTTGGAAAGCACCCCCGGCTCTCCCCAGCCTGCACCTGCATCGCCTCAAGCCCACTTCTCCAAAGCTGTACCCCGCTTCCCAAATCCGCAGCCGCCTCAACATGCAGCTTCCCGTCTGCTTCTGTGGCAAGCTGGACTTCCCCTGGCACAACATGCACCGACTCTTCCGAAACTGCCTGTTTATTCAGTTCTCAGAAACAGGGTTCCAGGAGGCAGGACTTTGTCATTCTTTTTCACCGTTAAGCCCCAGGCTAAGTGCGGGCCGGTTCCTGGTAGGGCTACGCTCAATCCTCATTAAACGAATGAATAAATACTGAATGAATGAATGGGCCTGCAAGCTTCAGCTCAGTTAAAGTGATTAGTGCTCTTCCACGGTTTGCTCCTTTTTTAAAAAAGTATTAAATTTATTTAGATGTGTCAAGTCTTGGCTGCACATGGGGCCTTTTCTTGCGGGGCATGGACCCTCGGTGGTGGCACACGGGCTCGCTGCTCTGCTGCACGTGGGCTGCTAGTTCCCCAACCAGGGATGAACCTGCATCCCCGGCCTTGCAAGGAGGCTTCTTAACTGCCAGCCCAAGGAAGCCCCTACGTTTTCTCTTAGCCATCCCCTTTAAAGCGACGTGTGACGTCGTTCCCTGTTTCCTTCTCCTACCATCTCCCAGAGTACAGGCTCATTTCCTTTTACTCTCTAAATCTCTTGAGAAATGTCATGTACAAAAAGTTGATGTATATTCAATAAATGCTTACTGGAAAAGAGTCTGAATTTTCTCTTTGACTCTTAATGTAAAATGGGTGCACGGTTGAAAAAGCCACCACTTCTGTCACTGCCAGAAGGAAGACGTTCTGAAGGCAAGAAGGCAAAGGACAGGGCCGAGTCGCTCTGCTCTGGAGCCTGGAGAGACCAGCGCATCCAGCACACGCCACCTCCCCGGCTGCAGGAGCCTGTCTGAAGCTCCTGCTTCTCTGAGGCCATAAACCCAGGAAGCTCAGCCTCACGGCCCTTCTTCCTGCCTGCTGATTCCAAGCTACACTGAGCAGGGCTGAACGGTTGCAAAGGTCGACAAGACGACTGGGGAAGTTCAGAAACTTCTACAAGTCAACGTGTGGTGGTGACTAGTGGTCTAGTTCAGACCAGCACATAGTGGTGCTGCACAGACTCATAACCAACACATACAGTCCCTGGACTGCAAGGAGATCGAACCCGTCAACCCTAGAGGAGACCAGTCCTGAATATTCACTGGAAGGACTGATGCCGAAGCTGGAGCTCCAATACTCTGGCCCACCTGATGGGAAGAGCTGACTCACTGGAAAAGAACCTCGTGCTGGGAAAGACTGAAGGCAAAGGAGAAGGGGACGACAGAGAATGAATGATTAATACCATCACTGACTCAGTGGACATGAATCTGAGCAAACTCCGGGAGACAGTGGAGGAGAGAGGAGTCTGGCGTGCTGCAGTCCATGGGGTTGCAAAGCGTCAGACACGACCTAGCAACTGAACGACAACAACGAAAGCATCCTGGTGACTGACTATAGTCGCACAATCCTCCCTTTATTGCCTGGCCTGGCTGCAAACTCCCCAGGGAAGCCCGGAGGCTGACCATACTGCCTGCCTCTACGCTCTCCAAGTCAGGGCCTCCCACACAGAACTCCTGATGCGACCCAGGAAAGAGTACAACCCAGCAGGCGCATCTCCCAGCTCCGACGCTCATGTGTCTTCTCGTGTTAATTTATCCCCACCCTCACCCCTCCCTGTGCTGCCCTGGTGGCTCAGACGGTAAAGCATCTGTCTGCCTACAATGCGGGAGACCCGGGTTCAATCCCTGGTGGGAAGGGCCCCTGGAGGAGGGCATGGCAATCCACTCTAGTATTCTTGCCTGGAAAATTCCATGGACAGAGGAGCCTGGTGGGCTACAGTCCATGGAGTTGCAAAGAGTCGGACACGACTGAGCAACTTTCACTTTCCCTTTCCCTGAATTAAAACCAGTTCAGAACCAGGAAAACATACATGACATACAATCCATTTGGCTCACCCAGTACACCTGCCACGGCAGACAAGAAGCAACACTGCTAGAAATCTCTGCCACTCTGTTTATAAGGCATAACTTGTTGTTGCTGCTCAGTCCTAAGTCGTGTCTGATTCTTTGTGACCCCATGGACTGTAGCCCACCAGGCTCCTCTGTCCATGGGATTCTCCAGGCAAGGACACTGGAGTGGGTTGCTGTGCCCTCCTCCAAGGATCTTCCCGACCCAGGGATCGAACCTGCGTCTCCTGCATTGGCAGACGAGTTCCTTACCCCTGAGCCACCTGGGAAGCCCAAGACATGGTTGAATATTCCTAAATCAACGTGGAGCAAATAAACAGCATCCTAACTCAAGCTGCTCTGGCAATTCTGGCGTCGAGGACTCAAGCTGTGGGGGTGGGGTGACGCTTGTCTCCTAGAAAGCTGGGGGAGTCCAGGCCACTCCTCTGCATGGGCTGTGCTGCCCGAATGCTCGCCCCTCCTCCCTTCTCTGAGACACAGCCGGGCCCTCGGTTATTATGGTTATCCAGGCTAATCGCAATGCCTCTTGGGCAGAGACCACGCGCACCAGTGTCACAAATAAACTCTCTTCCTTGAGAGCGATGCTGCATGAGGCTCTGCAATCAATGAACGATGCCTGCCTCAGGAATTGGAGTCCTGACCTGCCTGTGGTCCCGCTTCCAGCTGGAAAGCCAGCCGGGCATCATCGTCAGCGAAATTACAATTCACCGCTGCCCGCCCGCCTGACGCTGCACCAAGTACTCCACGCACAGTCTCTCGGTTGCACCTCACGCAGCTCTCGGTGTTTTGGCCGATAGGGAAGGGCTTCCCAGGGGCACTGGCAAAGAGCTCGCCTGCCAATGCAGGAGACATAAGAGCCGCGGGTTCGGGAAGATCCCCTGGAGGAGGGCATGAAACCCACTCCAGTGTTCTTGCCTGGAGAATCCCGTGGACAGAGGAGCCTGGCGGCTACAGACCATGGGGTCACACACAGTCGGTCAGACTGAAAAGACTTAGCACACACGTGCACACACACACACACACAGATGAAGAAACAGACGCCCCGCTGGGAGGAGGGCTGGCTCCTCATCAGGTCCTCTGGCTCCAGCATCCACTCAGCCCCCCATCCGAGGCCTGCCTGGGCAAGGCAATCTGAGGATTCAGAGCAGCAGCCCTGGCCGTCTGAGGCCAATGCACTCTGACTACACCTCTGCAAAGCGTCAGTTCAGTTCAGTTCAGTTCAGTCGTGTCCGACTCTTTGCGACCCCATGAACTGCAGTACACCAGGCCTCCCTGTCCATCACCAACTCCCGGAGCTTGCTCAAACTCATGTCCATTTAGTCGGTGATGCCATCCAACCATCTCATCCTCTGTTGTCCCCTTCTCTTCCTGCCTTCAGCAGCAAAGCCTCAGCAGGATGTTTTTTCAGCCTTAACAGGCCTGCTGCTGCCACCCAGAGGGATAGAAAAAACGAGGTGAAGATCCACAGGGGTGTTGCCAGGTCAGACCATGCCCAGGATACATGGGCGCGTGAGAGCAGGTGCTGTCTCCCTCCAAGGGGCCAGAGAGAAAGGGGAGTGAGGAGGGGAGGGGTGAGGGAGGAACGGGAAGGGAAGGAGGGAGAGAGGAGGGGGCGGGAGAAGCAGCTGTAGAGGATCTGGCAGACGAGGAGAAGTGTGATGATGTCCTTCAGTTGCTCAGTCGACTCCGACTCTTTGCAACCCCTCTTTGCAGCTCACCAGGCTGCCCTGACCTTCTCCGGGAGTCTGCTCAAACTCATGTCCATTGAGTTCATGATGCTATCCAACCATCTCATCCTCCATCATACCCTTCTCCTCCTGCCTTCAATCTTTCCCAGTATCAGGGTCTCTTCTAATGAGTCAGTTATTCGCATCAGGTGGCCAAGTATTGGAATTTCAGCTCTGTGTTAGTCCTTCCAATGAACATTCAGGACTGATCTCCTTTAGAATGGACTGGTTGGATCTCCTTGCAGTCCAAGGACCTTCAAGAGTCTTCTCCAACACCACAGTTCAAAAACATCAAATTCTTTGACCTCAGCTTTCTTTATAGTCCAACTCTTACATCCATACATGACTACTGGAAAAAACATAGCCTTGTCTAGACGGACCTTTGTTGGCAAAGTGATGTCTCTGCTTTTTAATATGCCATCTAGGTTTGTCATAGCTTTCCTTCTAACGAGCAAATGTCTTTTAATTTCCTGGCTGCAGTCACTGTCCACAGTGATTTGGAGCCAAGAAAATAAAATCTGTCACTGTTCCACTTCTTCCCCTTCTATTTTCCCATGAATGATGGACAGAATCTTAGTTGTTGAATGCTGAGTTTTTAGCCAGCTTTTTCACTCTCCTTTGACCCTCATCAAGACGCTCTTTAGTTCCTCTTCACTTTCTGCCCTTAGGGTGGCATCATCTGCGTATATGAGTTATTGATATTTCTCGCAGTAGTCTTAATTTCAGTTGGTGATTCATCCAGCCCAGCATTTCGCATGATGTATGTAAGTGTGATGAGAAAGCACCACAGTGCAGGCTGGGAACACCCCAGCCATGCCTCATCCTGGGGTCAAGTGCTTCTTCACAAGCCAGGCTGGACGGTGGATGAGGCCACAGTTTGAGGGTCAGACCGAAGCCCACGCACAGCATCTCCCCTGCAGCGGGGCAGAGCCAGGAGGACTGAGGTCAGAGCGCAGAAGCCAAGCATGCGAAACCCAGGCAACGCTGCAGGCACGGGTGGACGTGGGCGAGGCGACGCCGTGAGGTCGGTGACCAGGTGAGAGCATGTGGTGAAGAGGGGAGACGCGGGGCAGCAGGAGGGGCCCAGGGACTGGCCCCAGGGCCAGGGTCTTTCTGAGAGAGCCCCGAGGTCACCGGCTTGGCAATGAAGAAGCTGAATATATTTAAGCATATTTCTAAAGTAAAAGATACGCTTTATCAATTGTGTGTCTCTTATTGCTAAACTCATCTATGATGCATCTTCCTATCCTTGAAAATGAGTCAATCTCTGTCCATTATATTCTCCCAGATACATATTTTTCAAATGTAGAGACACAAAAAGGAGTGAGACAGCGAGGCAGCAAGACACACCGCAGTAAGACACACCGCAGCAAGACACACCGCAGCAAGACACACCGCAGGAGGGAAAGCCCCCGGAGCCTGGTCCGTCTGTCCCCACGTGCCCTGCAGACTCCAGCGGGACGGCCACCGTCAGATGCCCCCCAGTGTGGCCCCCAGGCTCTGGGTGACCCACCATGTACACAGCCGATGGCACTGGGCACGTCCAGGACCTCCTGCTGCTCTCTCTCTTTCCCCTCTGCCTCCACCCGCCCCAGTTAGCTCTCGTCACTGCTCCCAGCCCCTGCCTTGAGGAGCTGGTGAGGCCTCCCCAGCCGCCGGCTCAGGGCATCACTGCTCTTTAAAGGCCAGTGAGACAAGCAAAGAGGGAAGGGGGCTTCAAGATGGAGCAGCCCCCCAACTTTAACTATGGGACTTTGACTATGCCAATGGGAATCGCCTTGAACTGGCGTGAAATGAAATGAGACTTGAACCAGGGAGCAGTTCCAGCACATGACCCGTCACCTTCGGCACACTTCTCATCATTATTTTTCTGTTGGGTGCTGGGGGCATCCAGAGGTTCCGGACAAGAGGTCTGAGCCCAATGGCCCTTCTTCTTCCTGCTCGATGTGCAGGCTTCAAATGGGAAAATAAGCTGGCCAGCCCACCCTCATCAGTCTCATACAAAGCATTTCCAACAGACGCTGCTGGTTGGGGGTTTCTGAAAGCCCCCCCAATTCATTCCAGCCTCTGGGCTTGTCCATCAATCACACACACTCTCAGTTACAGGGAGGGAAAGCCAGGTTGGAGTATCCTCTGTGATGACCACGATTTATTGTGAAAAGGAAGAAAAAAGATCACTAGGAAAATACTTCCGTGTTCCGTCCCTTCTCCCTCTATTTATAACAGCAAGGGAAACTAGAACTCAAAACTCAGCCTGGGGGCCCAGCACCATCACTCAGACGATCTCAGTCAGAGACAGATGAGGTCAAACTCGAAAGCGTCTCTAAGCCAAAGCCGCCAAGCCATTCCAAACCTTGACGCGTTTACCGCAGCCTTTTGTGGGACCTGCCAATCCGAACCTTTGGAGCAAAGCGGGCCTTCTCCACAAACAGTTTAACAGGATTTGGAAAATAAGCA